>NC_056741.1:608283793-608598793 GCF_019279795.1 Protopterus annectens | reverse complement strand
GATCTGTGACAGATCTTTCCTGTCAGGTTCCGAAGAACAAGGTGCTGCTGCGAGACTTCCGGAATATCTCTCACTGATATCTAAAAAATCATTTCAGTGCTGGTTATAGAATGACATCACATCTGGTCGCCTGACTCTTGTACAGTAAACGCCCAGAGCTTTGCTAAGATCTGTTGCAGCAACTAAAAGCTATAAAACAATTTCAGAAACTTCCACCCTTCCAGGGTAGCAATTAGTTCACCCCTAAGGACAGTACAGTAAGATTCCTAGTCCTGGTTTACCCAGACATTTTTGCCTCTGGCTGCAGTCAGGCCAGTGAGATAAAATTTTTATGGCCTAAACCAAACCATTTAATTTTCAGCCTATTTTTCAAAATTATCTGGACAGAGATTAACCTCTTCCCTTCCAGAATTCTCTGTTAAAACATATACATTTAGTCAGTTATAATACTGTCTGACATAAAATGCATCAACAGTGGGTCCTGCTGGATAGAAGAGAGAGATAAATGTAACACAAGCAACTTTACAAATACATTTTTAACACAAGCATATAAACAAATCAATGTAATAGCCAAATGACATAAAATTCTTTACGAACTCCAGCTAACTATGCTGGCATATGTTACACATGCACTGCCCTACTCTCTTTGGCTCAGATGGCACTACCTCATATCATCACAAGCTCTTCCTTGTGCCTACCACATGTTCACTCTTAACTAGTGTGTCCCCAGGAGCATGCATGTCTCCCCCAAGAGAGGGAAGTGAGATGTGCCCCTCCACTTCTCCCCCTCCCTGCCTGTCTCCGCCTATACCAGGGCCACTAATCAAACTCCACTCACCTGGGCAACAGTCACGGTTGCATCTATCCACCCTAAAGAGCCAGATATAATTAGTAAGTTATGTTCATGCAAGAATTCTCCTTGGTATCTGTAGAGTTATTAGAGGGAAACATGCTTTGAACAATAGGCAAATGCAACATTAATTATATGCTTACATGATATATGAACCTTTACAATTTCAGCAGTCTGATGAAGCATTAATTTTTTTTATCATTAATTTATTTTGTCGTGCATTAAGTTTATTTTGATTTTTGTTTGTTTTTGCTGAAACAAAAGCAGTTAATGAGAAATTCACAAAAATGTATTGATTCAAGAAGGGCATTAGGCTATCAGTATTACTGTTAGATATCGATAGTGTGAAATCTAGGTTACTGTTTGCTTACATTTTTCTTGTTTTTATTGAAGTTTGCAGTACCTCCTTATAAACATATGCTGACGTGAATATGCTATGCTTGACCTATGTTCTGCGTATGTTGCTAAGTGTGAAGTAGCTGTACTGTTATTAACGTCTTTCTCGCATAGTTTTAATGTCAGCAGTGGTTGGATATTTAAAACTATTTTTCCAGCTGCACGTGTTTTCTTTGTCAAGTAAGATAGGACTTGGGAATATATTGCTCCAATCTGTAAGGCTCTTCCACAGGGCAGTATTTATTATATCCTGACACACCTCAACCCCATGTCTACCGACCATTGATCATTTCTTTCCCCATGGCACTTCTAATGAGGAATGTTACTACCTATTCATTTCTTTCTTTTGCATGTGGAAGGGACAAACCCCTTGGAGAAGGAGATATTGTTCAGCAGCCATGGGGGAGTTTGTTATTAAGCACTACGCCTCCATCTCCAAAGCAGCTGTTGGGGATGACCACAATTCCAGTACTTATCATTTGTGCTATAATGCATGCTTGGACCAGCTACAGAATATGCTGCTTGGCATGCACACTCCTTTTCAGGTTTAACTATTTAAGTTTGTTTACTGGAGTAGTGCACTGATTGCAGTGGAATAATTCCAGACATTGTCTGGAAGAATATAAAATCTTTACAAAAATGAGCAAAAGCAGAAAACAATTTTGTACATAATTCAAAATAAGAAAGTGTGTACTAAACAAATGCAGAAATTTGTTAAAGCGGAAAGTCAATTTTGTACATGGCTCAGAAAGCCTCGTGACATTGCTTTGCATGGTAGGTACAATTAAGAGTTGAAGCCAGTTGGTAATGTAGGCTACAGACAAAAGTGTAGGGCAATATATACGTATTATTTAGAAGCATGCATGAAAGCCAGTGTGTGTTGCATTCCTTAATGAAGGAGGAGGGTGAGTACACTGAGAGAAACATAGGGAGAGATAAATGTATTTAAGTAATGTGGGCAGCCTGTGACACCATGCCTTCACTGGGTGTCAGTACAGCAACAAGTTCAGCTGCCTCCTCCCAACCTGTTCAGCATGGGATACCCATCAACTACTCACTGTCACCCTTCTTGAACAGTTTTTCCAACTCCCTGGTATCTAATCAATCTCAAGTCATCTGCATTGCATTTGAGACTTAATTCCTCTGCGCCACACAGCCAGCTTTTAGTTTTTTGACATATTTGGGATGTTTTTTCTATTTCTAGATGCATTGGTTTCATAGAAAATGTCAAAAAGTAGGATTAAATGCCTCCTCAAAAAATTTTTTTTTGTCTTTTCTGGGAGCTGTCATCTCGTGTTTTACTTTCTTATGGCAATGCTGGACTGTTAACTAGAATATTCTTAGCTATTCCGAGACACACTTTACACAGCATCATGATGATTCAGCAAACCAGGCTTCACATGGGAAAATGTCATTAATTGAGAAATGTTTGAGCCCAGCCAGAAGACTCATTAAACCAGTAATTTACACAAATTCAAATATTAATAAAGGAGTTTCAGGAATGGGTCCTTTCAGCCCAGATATATCTATGCACACCATGACATCGTCCTTGCTTTACATAAATTCTGATACTGGATTGAGTGATTGTGAAATGGAGAAGGATGTATAGAGTCATTAACAGTTTAGAAGAATGTGATTTTGCCAGCTTTGTAGTTTAACTGCACTTTGGTAGGATATTTCATTTCAGAACCTTCTTTTAGAGGCATATGATCTTCCATGAGATGACAGTGCTCTTGCAGAATTTTTTTAAGTCCAGTATTTCACTGTGATCACCAGTGGCAAATTCATATGGGGACATTTCTCAGCATAGCAAAAATATGGAGTATGACTGAGAAGGGTGTCTTCTCATCCCGCTGAAATACTCAACTTTTAGACCAGAACTCAAAACACATGGTCATAGCATTGGATGTGTCTGGGGGGGTATGACTTCTTTGCAAAAGTTTTACCTAAAAGAAACAAATGGCTGGGTTTTCACCCCCCCACACAGACACACAAACACTGGCAGAGAAAAGAAGTGTGTGTAGAGTTCTTCAGCTTACTGTAAAGTACAGTCTTCTGCTTCTGCAAGGAGGGAATAGGTTTGCACCTTTGTTTGCCTTCACTTTGTTCAGCTTGAGCCTTAGCAGGGATTCCTTTTTTTTGTAAGAAGTAAACTAATGCAATCCTGGCTCTGTGGAGCAGAAAAATCCAACTCTGACTGCAGTCGGCTTCAGTTAGCAACCCCAGCACTGATGGAGTCAGGTAGGGAGAGGTAGGATTGAAAGGACATGGCTTGTTCGTCTTTCCCAGGGAAGGGAGGGGATTGCACACACACTGGGAGGCACTGGATATTATTATCTCCCGAGTGAAGACCTGAGAAGCCACTGCTTGTGCCTCAAATAAGAGAAGCAGGACTGCTTGGAGAGACTGCCCCTTACAGAAGTATGGGGATATCCTCCACCTTCAGCCCATTGCACGCCCGTCCCCAACACCTCACCCATTGTATACTAGTAGAGTCAGGGACAAAATGAAAACCCTGGAACCATCCCTAAAGGCTGCCTGAATAATGACCCATTCCAGCTGACCTCACCCCAGTTGAGGGATGACAAATGGGCTGAGCTTGTGATCAACAGACAGCAGGGGAGAAGAGATGGCAGAAAGTGGTCTCAAAGGAAGTTAAAACACTTGCTACTAGGAAGTCCTGTTTGTTTAAATGTGAGAGATTTTCCATCTAGAAGACTAAGATTTGTTAACCCTTCATTTTCATCATTTTAATGTTTAGATTATCTTTATTCTTAGCCACAGTCTTTCCACCATTTCACCATTTTTTGATTTAAGATTTTTATGAAAGAGGGTAAATATTAAATACTGACTGTTAAATGTCTAAGGTCATGTTAGACATTGCATTAAACCAAAAGATTTACTTTTCTTCTATCCTTATCCTAATGCTGCAGGAAAATGCATCCTAACTCTTGTGGACTGTAGGAGGCAGCTTTTTGCTTGCATCTTCATATACAAATCAAGTTTAAAAGCCTTAGCTGTGTTTCTATAGCTTCCAAAAATTCTGTGCATCATTTCATGTCTCAGATATCCCAATTCTTATGAATAACTAGTAGTCTTTTGTTATGATTCACCAGGTAATTGCATTCAACATGACAAGGCTGTCTTGGCAACATTCATTTGTAAATCAGCATCCTGTCTTCAATTTAGACTTTCACCAAACACTGCTTGTTGGTTGTGGCTTCCAAGGCAGGAAGCATTTATTTTCATAGTAATTGTACATGATATGCTAGCCCGAGCCTCTGTCTAGTCTTTGGATTTCTAGCTTTCTATTCTCCTGTGGTACACTGACTAAACTCTAAAATCAAGAATGATAAAATATCATTGTACATTTGTGTGAGGTGCTCATTATAACAACAGATTATTGATTCATTTTGGTATTCACAGTTTAGACTCCTTTCTACCATTGCTCTTTTTAAGTTTGTATGTGTTACTTTATTATTCATTGTCCTTTGCTGGAACTAAATGCTACTACATGGCGATGATTAGTGACATTGTCTTCACAGTCTAGTTTAACCTGTTGTGCAGTCAAGAACTTATTTGAAATGCAGTTTCAGAAAAAAATATGCACAAGACCAGTTGTTGTGTATGCCTGTCTAGCTGTGCTAGGTGCATGTACTGGGTTCCGTTTGTTATACCAGTTATGTTGGCATTCAGTGATGGCTGAAGGCTTCAAGGCACAAGGGTTGCACGAAGCAACTGAATGAATTAGGCTGACTGGAATGAGGTTGAAGTCAGTCTCCATATACCTGTGATCAAACAGCTGGGTTTAGTCACATTAATGCATAGACTGCCTCATTATCCACTCATTTCAGCCGTTTTATTAACTTTGTACACCTCTGATGTCTAATTGAGATCAGTACAGCCTGCCTTGAGACCCCCTTGCTGCCCACTTTTCATCCCTTTCCCCTGCATCACCAGTGTCACTCCTGCTATCCCCCCATCCTAACCTCCCACACCATCCAGACATTTTTTTTTCACTTTGCATTGCTTTTCAGCTTTTTCTCTAACCTTTTGGGAGTTGGGGGTGCCACTAGACTTATAGAAACCGTGCAGTTGTGGATCTAAGGAGCATTTTAGAGCTTTTTCACAACCTTTTGATTTAGTAATCCTCTGAACAAAAATCATGAGTATGGAAAGAAAGTCTGTCATATGTCTGAGAAAGTACATACAATCATATTTTGGAATAGACCCCCCCCCCCCCCGCCCAGCAAACAAAGTAATTTTCTGCCTACAACTATGCTTTTAGAGTGGATGAAAAGGAAAAAACAAAGGACCATAATCAGATTATTAAAAAAAGTTGTTGCTGGTGTCATAAATATGCACAGCATGTCTCCTCAACTTATCCCCACAAGGCTGCCATCTTCTTTGTATCCCACTGATATTAGTGTGGAATAAAGGTGAAAAAGCAAATACACTCAGTAATATAAGCCAGCTTGTTGCTGTAAGATGTATATACACAACTTACCTTCTACTTCATGCGTCCTTAACCCTTCCCCCAAAAGTTAGACATCTGTGTACAAGTCTGAAATTTATTGTGAGGAAAGTGTGGTGAAAAGTAATGGGCAAAATAATATATTCTGGCTTGTTGCCCGTAGCACACTGCCTGCAGGCAAGTGTAGCAACTTTCTGTGCACTCCTCTGAGATTTGTTAAACAATTTAAATAATGACCACACTGTCCCCTGCCATCACAGAAACTTTAATGAACTTATGTGCACATTTTTGAGTAGGTTGGTTTTAGACTAGGTTAGGGGTATAGGGCAGTGATTGAGGTTGGAGCTTCCTTCCAAGGTCTTATCTCAAAATCCCCTTGTATAGTAAGAGGTCAGAATGGCTTCCAGAACCTCAGAGGGTCTGGATGTTCTTTAATTTCTTTATGCCTTATTTGTGCAAAGTAATTACTTGTTAGTTGCTGTTTTTTTCCCTGCTTATGTTCATAAAAGTTATGAATGTGCCTCCAATATTGTGTGTGCCCACAGGTAAAATCAGTGGTGATATATTTTTCACATGCTGAAACTATCCCTAGTAAGATGGGTCTGTCACAAGATGCCAGTACGTGTATATACACACACACACACACACACACACACACACACACACACACACACACACACACACACACAATTGCAAGCAAATTGGAGGCTTACCATTTCACTTGCAGCATATATTCTGGGGTGTTTGAGGAAACCAGATTACAGTGATAAAACCTACAGAGAGTTTAGGAGGACATGCAAAGTTTGCACCAAAGAAACCACAGCCATGAGCTCAACCAGAGAATTAAGAGTTGTGTTATAGCAGTGTTACTTATTACATTATTGTGTCAGTGACTGGTTGCTTTTACGCATCCAGTATAGATGGTGAAGATAGCCACTTACTGTGTACAATCTGATGTCTGACTGTTGGAAAATGAAAGAAATTATCAACTTGTTACTCTTAAATACATTGTAGTCCGCAATACAAACAGGCATAACCTGTATCAGCAAAAGCAATAGATTGTGTGACACTGCTCATGCAGTGCCAAATCAGTGACTGTTAAACTCTGTATTATTTTATCATAGTCATTTATCCACAGAGAGCGGAAGATGGCTGCACATTGAGTAACAGCTTATTTCTAGCTCTCCCAGTATGAAAATAGAAACTCAGCAGAGAAGGCCTATAGACTTGTGTTTATGGGTATATTTCAGTTACTGGCTAGTAGGTGCACTGCTTGAATGCTAGGAATAAAGAAATACAGAAGACCTGGAAAAAAAATCATCTACAAAAAGTGAGGACGAAACACTGATTGGGGAGAGTTCTGCAGCTGTTCAGCAAAAAGCAATGGAATCTCCAGACATGATTTCCAGTACCCTACAGGAAGATATAAGGCAGCTACATACAGATCTGGTTAAAATAAACAAAACACTGATGGAGTATATCAACACAAACAACAAAAGGCTGAAAAAATGGAAGAAGTTTTAAACAGATATTCAGATGAGATGATAAAGCTGCAAAAATAAGAGGTTGAAATAAAGAAGAGGCTGCCTGAATATGAGATTGCTCAGGAAGAGACGTTTCAAAAATAATAGAATTAGAGAACAGAGCATGTAGGGAAAACCTGAAATTTTCAGCTATACCAGAGAAGCTGGAAGGAACAGACTGCATTAATTTTATGAAGGCACAAATAATTAACTGGACTGGTATTCCACAGCAGGAGTTGTCAGTTGAAAGCGCACATTGTGTGTATGCTCCATGCCTGGCTATAAGAAAGCAACCTAGACCTTTAATAGTAAAGATGCAATCCTACCCAGCAGAAGGAGTTGATTCTGACAAAATTGTGGCAGAAGGACAAAGTACTAAAAGTGGGAGACAGCAGAATGTTTGTGGAGAATGATTACGCATTGTACACCAGACAGAAGAGGAGGAAATGTATTCTACTGTTCAGGAAATGTCGAGATGCAGGTGTGAGATTCAAACTGCTGTACCCAGCTGTCTTCAAGGTATTCTTCCCTGGAGGGACAAAATCATTTTTTGATGAAGTACATTTATTTATTTTAAATGAAGCAGAGACAGGATTTCAGAGACGAACAGTAGTAAACCCAGTAACATACTATGGGATTAACATTTATTATTTAGTTATTTTACATTTATTGACCAGATAGTATCTGACTGGGCAAGTAGCCCATTTAAAATGGAGACCTGGGGAGAAATGTTCCAGAACAGTAAAATTGGTTGATAAGTATTTGCAAAAAATGCAGTTAATAAAGTTACACAAGAAAGAACACGTAATCATGAAACACAAATATTAGCAATAAATAAAAACAAAAAATATGTAGTTAACAAGGTTGCATAAGAGACAGATAGTCATGATAACACATTAATAACATAATACAAGAAGTATACAAGATCTAGCAGAGAATGAGCTATGTTCATTTGAAAAAGAGAAACATGGGTTTATAAGTACTAGCTGCCTAAATGTGTTGAAAAGAGGTATGTGGGACAGGGAGTTGGGAAGTAATAGGAGAGGGACAACTAGCCAGGAGCATTACAGAGGCAGAGCCAGTTGCTATCGAGATAAACTCTTAGGCTTTTTTTTTTTTTTTTTACAATGCAATAATTATTTTTGTGAAATATGACAGAACAAGAAAATCTGGAAATATTGGATTTTTTTCAGAACTTGTTGGACTTCTGGGGACTCTAAAGCATATGCCCTACTTCATGTTATTAATGCTTGGAAAAGTGCTTTGGAGAGGGCAAGAGGTGGGAAAAAGATAACCAAATAAAGATTTTTTTTCTTAAATAGTACTAATTTGTGGCATGTGGTTTTCTTTACATGCTATAAAGTAAAGTTTTTTTTTCATTTTTTTAGTGTAATGGAGATTGTAAACAAGTGCTGCTGTTCTTTATTTCTCTTTTCTTTCTCTCTCCTCTCTCTCTCTTCTTGTTCAGTTTGAAGAAATGTAAGCACTGCAATCTATAAAAAAGCCTGGTTAAAAAGCATGATAGAAGAACAAATTAATGTGTTTTTTCTCATGCTTGCATAGGGAAATGACTGGATTAAAGACCTTATATTGATTTAGTAACAAGTTTTAAGAGAGACCAGGTAAATGAAAAAGAACATTGAATATTATGAGTCTTTTTTCTAGCAAAATACATGTATGCTCAGTAACAATTCTGCAGTTGGTCATGTTTCTATAGAAACAATCTCATAAAAAGAAACTGGCTGCCTGGGTCTCATGTCTCCATGGAGAGAATCTGGTAAACAGAGACTGGCTACAATCTGGTGGAGAGTGATTGGCTGTGGGGGGGGGTGTGGCTAGGAGGTAATGTTCTCTGAAAGAATTCAGGGGTTTTACCACAGTAAATAATGATCTGAAAGCATTCAGGGCCTTTCCAAAGATAGTTAATGTTCTCTGAAAACATTCAGGAGTTTTCCCAGTGGGAGAGTTATAAAGATGAGACAAAACCAATCGGCACTTAGTAGAAGCACAGGCTGCACCATGCGTCTCAGCATGGATGACCTATCATTTAGGTTATCCCAAGTCTGTGAGTGTGGCTGTCAGTTTGGGACTTTTGTTCCTATTAGGAGGGTAAAACTTCAAAATTTGAAGGTGCACATAGTTTTGTGTGTTAGCATTAAGTTGATAGGTTTTAGGAGGTATTGTGTGTGTGCTTTTTTTTTTGTTTGAGGCCTTTTAATAAAAAAAAAAGTTTTATAAAATGTGACACAGGCTCAAATGTATATGCCAAGAAACAGCTGTATAAAAGTTGAACCTGCCAAATAGTGTATACATGTAACACAAAAGCTGGAACTAGACATTTAACAAAAAATGTGTTATACATAAAAGATGGGAATAACAATTTTGTAATACAATGATGCTTTCATTAATGTCTTTAAATGTAAATGGTCCCACAGATAAATACAAACAAGAAAGAGTAGAAAACTATATAAAAATGTAGAGTGCAAATAGCTATATTACAGGAGACACACTTGGAACCGAACATGTGAATGTGATAAAGAAAGGTTTTCAGGATGATTACTCAGCAGAATACCTGGGACAGACAAAAAGAGGAGTACTTATATTAACTGCAAGAGGAGCTCCAACAGTGATAGAAGAAAATAAAAAGATGATAATGGCAGATTTGTAGTGCTAAGGGGCTACTGGCAAGGGAGGAGGATTACACTGGCATGTATTTATAGTCTACCTAAAACTGCTATAGTGGAGGTTAAGAAAATAATGGGAGAAATCAGTTTTCAGCAAGGAATATTGCTTATAGGTGTGGACTGGAATTTCATTTGCAGCAATGAAGATGTGTCTGGGAGGCCCAGAAGGGAAAATATAACAAAGGATGGTAGTTTTTTTTGAATAAATTTATGAAAATATTTGGCATGGAAGATGTAAATTTAGTAATAGGAGTTTGGGGTGAATTTACATATTATTCTCCAAGATATAAACACTGGTATAGGTTAGACAATTTGCATTTCACAGAAACGTGCATTTATTTGACGCTCTTGATATACCCACCCAATAACTATTTTAGATATGCACCAATAATAGCTAAAATTAAAGCACAGGGTAATGAAATGAAAATGAGACATTGGCGCTTTCCCACCTATCTGTTGAAAAGAAAGGAATGGATAGTGATTATTCAGGAGCTGTTAGAGAGGATAGAAGTTTCTTCTGAAAATATAGCTAGGGAGTGGGATAAAATTAAGGTGGAGTTTAAAATAGGGTGGAAATAAAGGGAGCTATGGTTAAGAAATAAGAATTATTTAGAGGGACTGACAAATTTTGAAGTATTGCATAATAGGGGGAATCTCACAGAACAAGAAGAGGATCAACTGCAGAATGATAGAAAATAACGGATTACCTTAATAATATGCACAAGCTTAATAAGATTGCTTTTAAGCAACTGTTTTTTGATAACACCAGAGCACAAAAAATTTTAGCACAACAACTCAGACAACAAAAAGTAGAAAGGGCTGCTGCCAAACTTAGGGAGCCTGTAACAAAGAAGGTAACGAGATCCTGTAGAGGTGGTATAAATTTTTCGGAAATTCTATGAGAGTCTTTATAAAGCAGAGAAATATGAAAATCAAGAAAAGATACAAATGGAAATATGCCAAGGTTAGAGGTAGATGAGGCTCAGTTACTAACAGGATAGGAGGAGATGAGATTAAAATTGTGATGTATAACAAATCTGCAGGAAAGTCCCCAGGAATAGATGGTGTTCCTATGGAAGATAGGAGGAAAAAATGGATAAAGAGCTGGAAGGTTTTGTTTAACAGTTTCTTAGGAGAAGTACCACCATCCTGGAAGAAAGCAGTGGTGGCTGTAATACCTAAAGAGGGTAAGGATCCATCAGATCCAGCTTCATACAGGCCCATTTCAGTACTTAAACCATGATTATAAAGTGTTCATGTGTATAATAGCTAAAAGAATGGCAAAAGTAATGCCAAAACTGATAGATATGGATCCGTGTGGTTTTGTGGAGAGGAGGCAAACATTTGACAGCATTAACAGAACACTGATGATCCAGAGGGAAGAAGAATGTAAGAAAATACTGTTGTTATTTGGTTTTGATGCAGAGAAAGCATTTTGACAGAGTAAGCTGGGACTTTATGAGCAGGGCAATGGAAGCATTTGCAGTTTCTGAAAAAAATATAAGGTTGATTAGGAGAATATATGAGGGATCGGAGGTGAAAATTAAAGTGGGTGGGGTCCTTTCTGATGATTTCTGCTTTTGCAGAGGAACCAGGCAGGGGTGTCCTCTTTCCCCTTTATTATTTGCATTACATTTAGACCATTTGGCAAAGAAAGTAAGAAATTCAAGGATATAATTGGTATGGTAGTTAAGAAACGCTGTCTTTTTTGCAAATCTTATTTTGTACTTGGCAAAACCATAAAAAAAGACATTACAGTGTTGTGGTACATTTTGAGACCGTTTCAGATCTTTTCGGGATACAAAATTAATGAAGCTAAAAATTTACAAAGGCAATAGCGGTAAATTATGTACCTACACATAAACTGGTGCAGGAATACCCTTATTTATGGGGACATTATAAAATGAAATATTTAAGAGTATGGATGAAAAATTATTCTAGTGTGGCAGCTAAAGATGTGTGGGAAGAAACTAAAGAAAAGATAACACAAAAACTGAGAAAATGGAAGATTTGTTGTATGGATATGGATAGTAAGATAAAAGCAACTAAAATGTTTAGTCCCTTTAGTCTTGTACACAGATCAGGCATATTTTTATCAGACAGAGGAGAAGTTGTGGGTAGCAATTAATAAAGAGCTGAAAGACTTTATCTGGGAGGGGAAGATGGCATGAGTCAAGTGGGATAAGCTGATTCTTCCAGTAGAACAGGGCAGATTGGGACTACCCAATTTGAAGGGGTATTTCAGAGCTACACAGTTAAGACGCCTATACATAGCACAAGCAAAAACTGTCATTCAAAGTGGAAACACTCAAGAAACAAGGAGGGACTGGGATTTTGGATGCAAGCATTTAAGGAAAATAACAGTAACCATCGGAATATTATATCTATAAAGTAGCAGAAAGTATTCTAAGAACGAAACCAACATGGGAATGGAGAAATGTGATTATGCCAATGGGGGTGACTGCAATTAGGGATACAGATAGTAGGCAAGAGGGGCTAGAATTTATTGGTGAAAATTGGCAAAGGAACCAAGGTATTTGGGAGCAAATAACTAGACAGGGAAAGATGATAGAATGGGAAGATGCCAAGGATTTATTTGGACTGCAAGTTAGAGATTGTCTTCCCTGTCAGGCATTGATATCAGAATGTAGGCAAAGAGAAAGAAATAGGGGGTCCTGAACGGAAGACCAGCACTGGTAGAGTTTTCAATAGAATCTAGGACAGAAGCTGCCATTAAAAAAGGAATGATTAGTAGACCATATAAAATATAGCATAATAACTATAAGAATCAATCAGAGGAAATTGGAAAGGATTGGGAAGAGAGATTGGATAAGCAATTCACAAACAATGGGAGGATATATGTATGTCTCCCAAATATGCAACAAAATCTAGAATATTTAGGATTTTTGCCTTGAAGTGTTTACATAGGTATTTTTATACCCCAAGTAGACTCCAGAGAATTTTTCCTTAGGTAGACAGTAAATGCTGGAGATGTGAAAGGGAGGAAAGAGGTAATTGGGAACATATTTTCTGGGAGTGTTATGAGTTGGTAGACTTTGATTCCCTGCGAGATGCACTGTCAGAGATGCTGAGTGGGCAGATTGATCTGATGAGTGAGATGATTTTTCTGAGCTATGATACAGAATCAGAATTGCCTAGACATGGTAAGGCCTTGCTGTGTCTAATAATGGTGGCTGCCAAAAAAGCAGTTACTAGAAAGTGGAAATCAAATCTAAACCAGTTATACTGGAAGTAGTGAATATTGTAACAGAGATAAAAATAGCTGGAATTGAGATCTTTAGAAAAAAAAAGGTAGGAGCAAATTACATAGGAAAAAATGGGAATTGTAGGAACAATACTTACAAGGGAGGAATGAGGTCTAAAAGGTGCCAGGACTTAAATGAGCTATGTAATGTTTGAGTGAGAAAGATTGGGTAGCTTGTAAGTGATGTATAATGTTTGCAACTGGGAGTGCGTCAGTATGGTTTGTGATGTAAAATGCTTGTAACTAGGATTGGACTAGGAATGCGGATTGTTTTCCATTATATACTGCATATGTAGTAAGTGATGGTTTAATAAAGATGTTTCTTGTTTAAAAAAGACAGGAATTGAATAATGTATATAATATTCCTTAGGATATATGATATATAAATTATATATGTGAAGTATAATGTTTGTTAATATAGTTTGATTACTTGTATATGAATGTAAATTTGTCCGTCACAAGTGATAATTCAATAAAAGTGTTTGAAAAAGAAATTTATCTACAAGGAACCTTCACACACCCATCAATTACAGACCTTTTATTGACTTTCTTCACAAAAATGCACACTTGGGGAGGGTGTAATGCAGAAATGTATGGTTCTTAATGCTGAGCATCACAGTCCAGTGTGTTTTCACTTTCACTAGCTGAATGGAGTATGTCTAAATCTGTATCTTAAATATGAGTTTGGTGCATAAACATGTTTTTAAGTTAAGATCTTGCCTTATTCCATTTACTTAGTGAAAGTAAAAATGTACCATATCACAGACTTAGCACTTCACTGAAGAAGAAAGCATTTCTGAATTCCTCCAGTTCTTCTGCAAGACCAGTTTAACTAAGTCATGACAGCAGGGTCAGTCATTTTCCTTCACAGGCACCTTCCATACCCAAAAGTTATAGTCACTTTATTGATTGTGTTCACCTGTAATGTTTTCTCTTGGTAAAAAAAAATAGTGACTACTGTAATACACTTCAGGGTTACTATCACATTAAAACTCAGTACCCACAGTAAAGGATTTTGACTTCACAGAAATGTACACTAGTCCAATAGTCCTGCAAAGCCAGATTAATGACTATTTTACCTGAACCAAAGGATACCAGGGTCAATTACTTTCATCCACGGGTAGCCCTAATACCCAGCAGTTATAACCACTGGGTTAACTATGTATAACTCAGATGCCCGATTGTGATAAAAGTAATGACCACGGTAATGTATTTCAACTTGAACCAGATATTAAGTGGTTGCAACTTGTCACAAAAATGCATCTTAATTCTGCATATCTAGAATAATGACTGTTTAATTTGAGCTAATGACAACAGAGTCAGTCATTTTTTGTTACTGGACAGCCCTGTACCCAGCAATTGTAACTACTGTGCTGACTTGGTGTACATAATATGTTTGAATGTAATAAAAAATAATAGCCATAGTAATGTGTCTTAACTTTGTTTTACACAAACAGTACCCACAGTGATCACACAAATACACATTAGTAGTACAGTCAGTTATTTTCATCCATAGTCAGGGAATTAAAAGCCACTTTAACTGTGTGCATGTCAGATATAAGATTAAAATAAAATAATAATAAGCCACAGTAGTCTTTTTAGTTCCTTAAACGCATACAAGTACACTGGTGTCTCCACAAGTTATAGCCACTTTACATAGATTTCAGATGTCTGTTACAGAATAAGTAAATGAATGAATGCATATCTTATAGCCACAATAATATATTTTGTTTGTAGCACAAACCAACTACAGAGCTACCATGTAGCAGGTAAAGCAGCCAAATGAAGGATACTTCCAAATAACAGTCAGGCAGAATGGTACTCAGCTTCAATCCAACTTAGACAGATTTTAAAGATCCACACAGGAGCACAAACCATGTAGCAGGTAAAGCAGCCAAACGAAGAATACTTCCAAATAACAATCAGGCAGAATGGTACTCAGCTTCAATCCAACTTAGACAGATTTTAAAGATCCCCACAGGAGCACAAAGACCAGAATAAAACTCAGGTTTATTAAAACAAGAGGTGAGCGCTTTCGCTATGAGCTTCTTCAGACCTAATAACATCTACATTCAAAATAACCAAGGTATATATAGTTTCCTTTGAGTCAATTAAAAAATCAATTAAGACGTCAATTAGCTACTAGAACATCTTAAAGGTAGATATACACTATATTTAATTACTACAAGAATATATAAAAAACCTTTCTCATATACTGCATCCACATATAAAAATATGCATATAAAACCATATACTTATGCTACTATGATAAATTTACAAAAATAATAAAATATCACATATATATATAAATACAGAAGTATATATAGGGAATATATGTATAAAAGGCAACACCAATAGATGGATCATGTATATACCTTGGTTATTTTGAATGTAGATGTTATTAGGTCTGAAGAAGCTCATAGCGAAAGCGCTCACCTCTTGTTTTAATAAACCTGAGTTTTATTCTGGTCTTTGTGTTCCTGTGTGGATCTTTAAAATCTAAGTTGGATTGAAGCTGCGTACCATTCTGCCTGATTGTTATTTGGAAGTATTCTTCGTTTGGCTGCTTTACCTGCTACATGGTTTGTGCTCCTGTGTGGATCTTTAAAATCTGTCTAAGTTGGATTGAAGCTGAGTACCATTCTGCCTGACTGTTATTTGGAAGTATCCTTCATTTGGCTGCTTTACCTGCTACATGGTAGCTCTGTAGTTGGTTTGTGCTACATATTTTTATCTGTTTATTTTTGTGACTACGGAGCTTTTATCCCCCGGTTTACTGACTATTTTGACTTTTATATTTTTTATATTTAATATATTTCGTTTGTTGTCTTTGTTGCCCAACAAAGCCTGACTGGGTGTAACTCATTTTCAGTGGAGGCCCATAGAGAATAGCTCAATTACACTGCTGTGAACTAGTGGATCAAACTAGGAGTTTCCTCCCCTTAGACTAATAAACTTAAAATTACCCTTCTACAAAAGGGAAAGAAACAAGCTCTGTTTTTTTACATTTCATTGCATTTTCTAACAGACTTGCTGTCACTTGGACATTTATAGAGGCTTTTCATGTTTACTGATTTGGCTGTTTTTCTGAAAATGTTTACACTGCTCTTTTAACTTATCTGATGTTACAGGCTTATGCCTAGAGCCTCAGCAGTGAAAGTGTTGAGGTGATAGCAAATTCTGTGCATTGTTTCTTGCATTTATTGTCTATTTTTGTGAAAAAAGTTGTTGCTCTGCATTTTTAGTATACTTGGTGCTACAGTGTTATAGTTAGAGTCTCAGCAGTGAGAATGTTAGGCTTAGAGTAAATTCAGTGCATTTTGTTACACTAAAGACTAGCATTTAGAGTACATGTCTGATTTTTAACAGTATCTACGTAGCCAGGAGCCTGACATTTTGAGTTTTAGTACAGTAGTGGCAGTGTTGTGATTCTCCTCAAAAGGTTCTGTCTCCATTAGTCCCCTATTACATTAAATCGCTATTTTATATAATTATTTGTTGCATTTATCTGCATTTTAAGACTGTTAAGTACATTTGTTTTCTAGTGCCCTTGCTGCTGGGTTAATTGCTTGAAAATTGCCATACAAGTGTTGTTTTAGCAAGTTATTGAATTGGTTTCCGTTAATATTTCACTTTTATCTAACTTGTGTGCTTTTACATTAATATGACTTGGAATTGTTCATCTAGTGGCAATGGGGGTAGCCTGGTGTGTCCGACTTGGGAAATGTAGGAAAGCTTGAAGTGAGGTTGTTAAATTATCTGGAGGGCTATTGGCATTTAAAAGGGCCTTGAGTAGATGCAGGCACTTACAAGCTAAATTTTCCATATAAAACTGCCTCTGAAACTGTACCCAGTAACAGAGTTATGTAAAGAGCACTTAGTTTTTACACTGTGGTGTACTACACCACGAATGTTCTCCTACATAACCTAGTTTTTGTTTCTAGCCTCAAACGTACGCAGGCTAATCAGTGATTAGCCCCTCTTATACTACACTTTTGTAGTGAACCTTAGAGATCTGACTTCATAGAAATGCACTTTCCCAATTTCTCCATCTCCAGTCTGGTGGATATGGGCATCCTGAAACAAGGTAGCAATTGTTTCATGTTCACTGACAAGTAACTAATCCTTAGAAAAAAAACAATGCAGTATGTGAGAGATGTAATTACACAATGTCACTGGAGGCAAGACTCTCTCACATGCAAGCTGTCAAAGTAACAATCAGGATGTTAGTAACATGCACATATTGCATCCACCAAGCTTTGTATACACCCGACACATTGGCTAGGCTTGTAAGGCCCTAGGGCCATTAGCCTAGTAACTTCCTGTAATACTGTGAGCCTATGATCCTATATGCTGAGGCACTAAAAACAGTCTTCCTAAACCTCAAAGATCTCCAAGACACTTGACCCACATCAGTTATCCTCAGCATGCCAACAAGCACTCTACTGAAACAACTCCCATCACCACACGTACAACCATACCCCATGGAGCCTCAACTGCAAAGCCCATAAGGTAAGCCAACAGCACTACCCAATACTCTAGTCATAGGAGACTCCATTGTGAGACATAAAGGATACCCCTCTCACCAGGCTAAACAAGGAGAAAATCATGATCAGTTGCCTATCAGGGGCCAGGATCCTCCAAGTTACTCACACACACAGGTCTTTGAACCATAATTACCTGTATGATGCAATCACAGTCCATGTAGGTGTAAATGACCTGAGATGTACTTCCCTGGACTAAATGAAGAGAGACATTATGGAGCTCTCTGAACATGTATCAGACACTGGTATGAGGCTAGCACTGAGAAGCATTCCACCTTCACCAAGGATAGTGCCACTGTACAGTCAGAAGATGATTGAGCTTAATAATTGGCTGATGTCATTCAAAGATATATTTCTCAGAATGGGAGGGATATGGTCAGCACAGCACATTGCTTTGCCAATGATGGTCTGTATCTGTCCTTGCTATGCTTTTGAATGTAGGCTAAAATATTATCTTCCCCATAGTGCTTCTTTCAGGCAGTGCCTAACTGCCAATCCTTCCATCTTAGCAAAATCAACCCAAGGAAATCTAAAGGTGTTACTGCTCAGTGCTAGGAGCCTAAACACATATCTCCACTCCCTTCAATATCTCTTCACCCTGGAAAATACAGACATCTGTACAGCTACCAAGACATGGTTTAAAACTGCGGTGGGCACCCCAACAGTACAGGAATACAATGCCTTCCACACATTTTGATTAGCTACTGCACAGGCAGAGACTAAAGGTGGAGGTGTCCTGATCTACATCAAAAACAAACATACCTCAAGGTTGGTCAAACAGGAAGACATGCTTGAGCTTCTCCATGTCCAAATTACCAAAGGTGGATTCCCATATCATATCTTTGCAAGCTATAGATCGCCCTCAATGACCCACAAAACCCATAGCTCATACTTAGACCTACTGGCAACACTTGCCATTCCACCCATACTATACACAATGGGGGACTTTAACTACCTTCTGTAAATTGGGAGATCCTACATAACCCCAGATTTGTAGGCCCAGAAATCCCTGCACTTTATGAATGCAAACTTCCTGGACCAGTTAGTCCATTTGCCCACTGGGGTGCAAACATACTGGGTCTGGTACTTCCAGATATGGAAGAACACCTCACTCCCCCTTTCCCATGTAGTGTCCTCTCTGACAGGGTCAGACCATAAAGCTGCCTCCTTCAAAGTAAAAATCAGTGCTCTGATCCTAGAAAACCCAACATCTGTTAGGAACTACTCTTTGGCAAACTATCTATTTACCTGACAAAATTTCAAGCCCCCCCAAACCTGGAGAACACAGCTGCCTTTGCAGAATTGTACACAGAATCCCTGTAAAATCATGTTTACTGATGCATAGAGACAGTTGTGCCTACCAGAAATAATCCCAGAACAAACTCCAAAAAAAAAAAACAATCCACTCTGGTGGAATCCAAACATAAACAGATTATATAGCAAAAGAAAAAAAAAGTCATAGCTAAAATTATGAAAGTGCGATGATCACAAGGGTAAAAACTCTCTCATCAGGATAAACAAACAACTAAGAGGGCAAAGTAAGTCTGCCAAAGCCAGTTTTGAGTTAAAGATAGTCTCCTAGGCCAAGGACAACAATAAGGCTTTCTTTAGCTGTGTCCAAAACCTCAAAGGCAGTACACAACAGTGCATAGAACTGATTGTTAATGGAGCCAGAAAATAAGACAAATCTGATGGCTAACAAATTCAGCTCCAATTTCGGCCCCCTTCCCCAGCCGCTTCCAGTTAGTACCATCCCTCCAACTGCCACTTGGGAGCAGGTTCTAAATGTGCTGTCGAAGGCCAGGAACGATGCATTGCTGGGCCCCAATAACATCACAAGATGCCTCCGAAACAGCCTGGAGCATGGCCTCGGTGTACTTCTGGAGTCACTTTATAATCATAGCCTCCAGACAGGCTTTGTGCAACATGAATGGGGGACTGCAATGGCCATCCCTCTGCACAAGGGTAGTCCATCAATGTACCCTGTAAACTAAATCTGTGGATATGATTAGTAATTACATAGGAAACCATTAGACAGTGGATCCAACCCAGTTTGGTTTTTGTCAAAGGCAGATCATACCTACTTAACTTGTAGGACATGTCTTTGAAAAAATCACCAAGTAGTGGGTGATGGCAAAATGGTGCATACCCTGCCTACCGTGACCTGGCTAAGGTATTAGATACAGTAGCCCACTTGGGCACTGTAAACAAATTCACAGAATTAGACATTAACTTCTATGTTGCACGCTGCATAGCTGGCTGGTTCTCAGGACCTAGAAAGTTAGACTAGGGGAGTCCACGTCCACAAAGAGGCCAGTCACTAGTGGACTCCCTCAGGGCTTTGTGCTTGATCCACTTCTTTTTGGTGTTTACTTCTTGGAAGTCAAAGCCAATGTCAAAGGCCTCTTGCTGGCCAAGTTTGCAGATGACTGCAGACTAAGAGCAGTCGTGGAATTCCCCCCAAAACATTAACATCCTACAGAAAAGACTAACACAGGCAAATGACTGGTGACAAAGCCATGGCTTAAAACCTAGTGCCAAGAAATACATAATAGCGCCATCTGAAAGTTGACCACCCATTGATAACACACAGCTAACAGTGGACCCCAGTAGTCCAGGATTTGGGGATGTATGTGGATAGTAACCTGGCTTTTGACCAGCCTGTGTCTAAGGTAGTAAGGAAATTATTCTGTATTGCTCAGTTTATAAGCAAGAGCATGGCTTTTAGGTTCAAGGAAGTCATCGTTTCTCTACATTCAGCTGTATTCAAACCCATCATCGAGTACAACGCTCTCTTCGGTGTGTACCTGACCCGGCACATGCAGCAGCTGGGAAATCCACAGAGGTTCCTCAGCAAAAGAATACAGAATGCAGGGTATATATAGCATGTCCTATGCAGATTGCATCGAAACCCTATATCTATACTCTGTTTACTGCGACTGTTAAGAGGCGATCTGTGCCTTGCAGACAAGATGTCAATGGATCCTGCTCTGATGGACCTTTTGCACATCCACAAAACTGGTAACATAAGAACTATTCAATATAGGGACTTAAACTTTGCTCGTAACATAAATAGGACATGCTGGGGAGACAGGTATGTGTCTCATGGAATTCCCTTCCTCTGGAACAGGCCCTAATCGGGCGTAACATGGACAAGAGGATGGGAAACTGGACATTCACCTCAGGTCTAGTACCTATATTTCTAATGGACAGAAGCAGTCTGTAAATCATACCCTGGCCTTGCATGTACTCCTTAAAATAATCTGTAAGGCTCAAAAAAAGCTTGCAGTATACATGTGGTATGCATGTCTAGGCTTATAAAAGCGCCAGTGGTTATTAGCCAAGTATACTCCTATGAACCTGTGAACATAATGTTTGTAATTAGCAGTTTCATTTTAAATCATTCACTCCAATGGAGCTCAGGAAGTTTGTACTGTTACGTCCAATGGACGGAGCCTAAACCTTTTGACAGAATCAAATTATATCCTCACATTTCAAACAAATGTTTGTATATCTGTAACAATAGGGGTTATGAAAAAAATATCAATAGCAAACTCTTCAGCGGAAGTTATTTTTATAGTGGTAGTATTCTTTAGGTTCTAGTTCTTGAACCAAATTTTATAAGTCACAGTAAACACTTAAATTTGTAATATTTTGTAAACAACTTAAAATATCTCAGCAGCCACTCAAGTTACACACATACTGTCAGCAGCATTTTATTCAAGTAGTTGAGCGCTTTCACATGAGGCTAAGGAGTTCTGTCTGTGTTACTTGGTTGTTGAGATATTTAGGAAAATGTGAAAATTATATCTATAAAAGTTAATATTGTAAAAACAACAGTTTATATCTATTTACTTGCACTAGACAAAGGTCAAATATTAATTCAGTTGAGTTTGCCATTGTGTGAGCTTTAAGATGAAATCTTTTAAAACCTTGTACATAGCATGGTTTTGGAATTATTGATGCAAATATGAAGAAACAATGTTTGATGCCTAGAGGTGTCAGTAGGAGTTGAATGCAGATGCACCTGGAGGTATCACTCGGATGTATTTTAAGAATCATATTGTTTTCAACACAGTTATGTCGACAAACCAAGGAAATATAGACACACTGTAAAAGAGATGAGATGCACAAAACTCCTCCATCCCCCGAGAACACCAAAATAAAACTCCCAAGTCGCCAAAATGTAAAACGAACAAAATTTATTAGATTTAAGCTTCTACCAAGCTTTTCGTCGGTTACAATACACCAACTTCCTCAGAAAACTCAGTTTTCATGGAGTTCCCGGCATAATAAGATGAGTTGGGGTGGCCGGTTGTAGCTTGGATATTCAGTGGTTAATTCTAGTTGGTAAACTTTGTTTTACGTTTTGGCGACTTGGAGTTTTATTTTGGTGTTCTCGAGGGACTGAGAAGTTTTGTGCATCTCATCTCATCTCTTCAACACAATTATGCTTTTTAACACAAATAGTGCATCCACTACAACCCCCCCACACAGACATACCAACCAATTACAGCCACTTTATTGACAGTATACACCTCACATGTCTGATTGTGATCAATTGAATGAACACATATATACCAGCTCATTTGCTATTAGGTTCATACATTACAGCCCTCCTACTCTCTCTCTCTGACACATACACACACACATACACATTAAAGAAAACACATCATACTGGTCCTATCAGGCTAGCTTGCAATGCAGCTGGTCACCTAGTGTACCATCTAATACTTGAAGCAGCCTGAGCCAGAGGAAATAGCTGCTCACAGTTTCATCTAGCAATAGTAGTAGCCCCCATTAAGAGGTCATTCCGTATGCCCCAAAAACAGTAGGAGTACCTAGAATAGTGTATAATTGCCATATTCTTTAGGTGGGTGTATGCATAACTGCTGTTTAAAAAGTAGCTAAGCTGAGTTAGCTGATTTTCTTTTTATAGAAATCTGAGTTCCAAGTTCCAAAATGGGAAAGCTCTGACCATCTGTGAGGAATAATGTAAAGAAATAAAATCAAATAAAGAATATACATTTATAAAATAAGTCTTATTTTCATTTGACAGGGTTGCAGCCTTACAGTCCAGTACTATAAACTACTTGATTGGCATTGGGCAATGTCCTCAGAGTAGTAACTTCTTAATTTTCCACCACTAGCTGGGGTTAGTCTCTTACCTAGCATACATACTGTTATATCAGACCATAGTTGTGGGAGCCGTAGCCTGTATTGTTCATAACTGAAATTATACTGTTTTTTTTTTTTCTTGAGTTAAAGCTGCAAGATCTGCTTAGCTCCTAACTTAGGGCGAAACTGTATCCTTTTGTTAACAGCCCAACCCATCACTTGAAGTGGTTCTTTTAATTAGTAGACATCTTAGCTAGAGTACTGCTCCTTAATAGGCACTGTAATCCATTTATTTTGACTGAGTTTTAAAGACAAGAATGATTTCATTATGTGCTCTTATTTTAAGTACTTCATACAGCTAACCTTTAAACATGTGACTGCAACTAGGCACCTGTGATAAGAGTTTTGCATATTCCTGGCTGTGACATTTCATAGGAAATTGTCTGTGGAAGCTAGTTATTGATCAGAGCCAGGTGATAATGGTAATTAGTGTAATAATAAATGTAGTTGTGGTTTGCTGGAGGCCAAAGTTCTGGATTCTGTAAAGTGTACGAGCATTATGTTATTTCAGGGGAAAATGCCAGCTCCAACATGGGATACTCCATTTGGTGTATTAGTTGTAAAGCCTGCACCCATTAAGGTGGAACATATCCTGAAAGCAGCTACATTCAGGAAACTGGCATTGGATAGCGTCTTCCTTGATTGGAATGAGGGTTACTCTGACCACAGAAACCTTGTGTGTGCAGTCACACTTACTACAAAGTGGAAAGAATCATGTAGTGATGGCAATGTTGCGTGTATGTACGTGGTAGAGTGATACAGTGCTTTCCAGGGCTGAGCCCATATCTTTACTGACAGCTGGTGGTGTAACTGTATAAGGGAAGCATCTGGATGCGAATACTGTTGAATCCTAGTTACATTTGGAAGAATGCACTAAAATTCTTGTGGTCAGTGAAATGGATTTAAGTAAAAAGAGTGTGGTTACAATAGAAGTGGTGCTGTCACAGTCCTAAATTCCAGACCAATAAAGGGAGTGGAGGAAGGAAGGGTGATGCAGGGGTTTGTTGTCCATAGAGCTTGTAGTAAGTAACTTTTGTCCATGGTTCATGTTGTTCCCTTTTCACATAATTTAAGAGTAAAGATGCTGAAGGAAGTCAAATGCAGAATTTTTATTGGCCTAGTATTACAAAATATGTAGTGAGATAGTCCAGAACTTGTGAGAAATATCAGAGTACGTAAAAATGGAGGCAAAGCTAAGGCATTCGTTATGCCTTTACATATAGCAGGAGTGACTATATGTTGTGTAAAGGCTGATGTACTGAGACCCATAGGTAAAACATTTCTATTGGTGGCAAATTATTCTACTAGATTTGCTAAAGTTTTTGTGTTATTGTCCTTTTAAGCTAAACAAGCTTACATGCCAGGGTGTTGGAGGATGGGCTATTTGATATAGTGCAGCCCCCAAACAGATGATGTCGCCTCCCTCTACTGTCTTCCACAATATGGGACAAATGGAGCTCTTCCTGGGTACCGGGATTAAATGACTGTCACTTAGTGTGCAATGAATGTGTCATTAGGTTTAGAGGGAAAGGGGCCTTGAGGATAGTTACTTGAGAGGGGGGCAAAAAACAAGTGCCTTTTTGTGAGTATTTAAACATAGTCAGCTTTCCAAAACAGATTTTAACAGACTGTGCCTCCAACTGTGTGGCTGAACCGTGTACCCTTTACTTTTGAATGTTTGAGGTGAAAGTGTAGAGAGAGATATTTTAAAAAGGTTGATACAACAGTTTAATTCTACACTTCAGATGTTAATGACTTTCGCAATTTTGTTTAAAAGACAATCATGGCTGTGTGGCTTTGTATCTGAACTGCATTTTGTAGCTGTCAGTCTTGACTTTTTGTTGGAATTTTCTAGAAAATGTCAGTTTTAGAGGTGCTGCCTTGTATTGCTAGATACCACCAGTAGGTCTTCATTACCATTTGACTGCTGTTTGCTCGTTTATTTACAACAAACATACATTTGACATTTTCAGGCATTCCAAATCACCCTTTAGGATGGGTCTACTCTATTAATCCCTGGGAGTTAAATTGCTTTGACTTTTTTTAGTTTTCTGTGTTTACATGTTGAACATAGATAGGAAGTAGATGCCTTCAAAACCATATATAAACATTGCACAGTCGTTTGTAATACATTGTTTTTAGCTGTACATTTAAGAAATGAAGATCTGTATTGAGACCTTATGTTTCTGATTTATTTCTGAGCTTCATTTGTTGTTTTTGGAATTCTGATATAAAGGTTTTCACCCTTTAGGTCCACAACCTTGTGGCTATTGAACTTGCTTACATAAACACCAAACACCCAGATTTTACTGATGCAGCTGCTGTGTCGGCTTCAGTGAACAGTGCAAAGGTAAGGAACAGTTTTGTGATACAACATTTGGAGCATTTTTTTTTAAAACATCTCTTACAGTACATTCATTTGTTTCTTATTTCCAGGTTGGTGGACTGGGCCTCAGGGGTCCATTTTCAGTCTTGACCTTGCTGTACAAGCAATGCAGATAAGTTTACAGTTGGAAGTTCTAAATATGTTATAGTTACAGAGGAGTTGCTGTAAAAAAAGGTTTTAACTGTGAATCATTTATTAAATAAGTTGTAGTAGAAATATATTGATAAATACTGTTTATGCAATAGATAGTGCAACAGTAGAAAAGATGGTAAATAGTTCCTCTTTAACCCAGATTTCAGATTAGTTTTAGGTAAAAGCATTAAGTATAGGTAATTAGTGGGATGTAGTTGATTGTATGGGAAGAAGTCCTGCACATGTTAATTACTTAGATAAAATCAAAAAGTGTGTTAAATCTTACTGAGAGTTGTTTGAGTGATATGTATAGGGAGGGAATTCCATATACTACGATTCTACCATTAGAAAAAGCTTTTGAAGAGCTTGCAGTGTGAAGCGATGGAATAATAAATGATGAATGTGAATGAGTTGAAAGCTTAAGTATTTCTTAAGTATTCTATAATTTTACTTTTATCTGCATTAGGTTTCTGAGAATGGTAGACTAATTATTACGTGGAAAAAGTGTGTGTGTGTGTTATCTGATGCTGTATTGGGAAGGTTTTGGGTTATGAAGTGTAATACAGTGATGCCCGTGTCTGATGGATGAGCATATGACTGCATATTTTGTTTAAACAAATTATATTATTTATAGTATTTGAACCAGTAAAGCAGAGTATTGGCAGTTCCTGAAGTAGTCTTGTGCTGCCTACTAATGTAAGACATGTGTGTGCAAGCATTTGTATGGGTTTTAAGGTTTATGTAAGACATACATATGCTAGCATTTATATGACATGTGGATAATCCAAGTGATGACTCAAAGTACATTCAGTCATAGCCAGCAGATCAAACAAAATGTTCCGAGCTTTTGATCTGAAGTTGTTTTCATTTGATTTTCAACCTGTGGGACTCTGATCCTGCACGGATCCGACTCGGCCATATACTCCAGCATCGGATCATTGTTTTTATTGAAATTTTGTATTCTTTTATTAAAGAGGTTTAGTGTATTCCTTAGTCACTTCCAGTCCTCTGAATTCTTCTCACTGTTTTGTGAGGCTTTCCATGATGCAGCCCAGTACATAATGATGTGATGATGTCGATCTCGCCTTTATTCTCACTTGTGGGTCTGAGCCGTCTCTGCCAATATTCCAGCTCGTGGCCTTCAGCAAAGCTCATGGGATACATTTTTACCCATAATTCCTTCCCCTGATTACCTCAGATCTCGTTTGCTACACAGTGAAGAGGTTTCGTCCGTCATAGCTCTGGGTTAAGTAAAAGTTTTGATAGTTATTTTGTATATTTTTCTTAATTTTCCTTATACTTTTTTCCTTTTAGATTAATTTCCTATTAGCACTTCCCTGTTTTCATACATCCGTTTAAGTTAGAGGGTGTTTGGGAACGTCCATTTAAGTCTAAGGATGTTCTTTCCTCTTTCATAAAATCTTAAACCTTTAAACTTTAAAACACTATTCTGTGTGTGAGTGTGTCTTAAGTCAGTTTAAGTTAAAGGGCTTACATTTCTTGAGTGTGAGTGATTTTGTATATCTCTTTCCTTCCTTACATTGGTAATGTCTCAGAAAGCA
Source organism: Protopterus annectens (assembly GCF_019279795.1). NCBI lineage: Eukaryota > Metazoa > Chordata > Ceratodontiformes > Protopteridae > Protopterus > Protopterus annectens. The sequence goes on along the minus strand of NC_056741.1, from coordinate 608,571,799 downwards.
AGCCTTTATGCTCCAAAAAGTGTAGGAAATGTAGTAAAAAATGCCCCTTAGCAACTCACCCACCTTATGCATGTATTGCTTAGGGGCTATACACTTACAAGAGTCTTGTTCCATCTGCCACAACTTTAATCAACGGGCTTTGATGGAACATAAGAACAAATTGATATTGAAAGGCCTTTTGAAAACACTTTTCTCTGAGGCTATAGCTACTGAAAAGTCAGACAAACCAGTTAAGAGACCTCTGAAATTGATAGATCCAAAGGCTGTATCAGAACTGGCACCCACTCCTGGCTCTGCTGGTACTTTAGAGTGGGAATCTCCACTGGCACCGACAACTTTGTTGGCGCAAAGACACAGGAGCCAATCACCTTTAGTAGAAAAGATTTCTTTCAGGCTCCTTTCTCCAATTTTGGCCTCTTCAAGATCACCTTGTCTATCCACTAGTTCCACCAGGACTCTATCAGATGAAGATGTGGATAGGGTCGTGGAGAGACTTTTAAAGACGCCTGCCTTGGCCAAAATTCTAGTGGATCTGAGCCCAAAGGAATTGGTTCAGACAAAAACCCTTTCTCCACCTGTAGTTCCTTCTCCGATCTGTCCTGCTTCATAGCTGGAAGATTCTGACATCCAGGTTGTGTCAGTGTCTGCTCCAGGACTTATAACCTCCCCAGATCCGACATCAACCCCGAGCACCTCCGTGCCTTTGGAGCAAGAGACCTCTAGGAGCCGACACTCCCCTGTCGAGCCTGCAGTGACTTTTCAGCTATCTTCAGGACCGATTTTGTTCCAGAGTCTCTCTGCACTGGTGAGCTTTGCTCCTAGCTCTGCTTTGGAACTACCCTTTTCAGCTCTAGAGAGACCTTCGGCACCGACAACTTGCTTGTCTGATCCGGGAACCACTTTGGAGCTGGGGAGAGTCTGCCTTTGAGGTAATGAGGGGGGCCTTGATGACTTCACAGTCTAGTACACAATCTTCATCAGTTCTTCCTCCCTCCTTAGTTCAGGTCTCCACAGGTCCACAGAGATGCTAGGACTCTGGATGTACCTCAGAGTACTGCCCCCTCTTCTGAAACCTCTCCAGACTACTCCACTGAAGAGGTCACTCAGAAGAAGACATGTAAGAGGAAATATCTAAACTCCCCAGAAGAGTCTATCACCTCTGATACTGTCCTCAATGAGGCAGAAGGGTCCCCACGATCACCTCCTGAAGATGTCCCCTTTGGAGACATCCTAGAACTGTTGAAACAAAGAGGTGACTGGCAGTCCTCACCCCCTACAGCTGAGGAGTTGGTATTCCTGAAGGCCTTTGTGTCTCACCCTTCAACTTATTGGGTTACTCTACCTTTTGATGAGCTTATCTACCTTGTCTCTTGAAAGGCTTGGGAGACCTCAGATACCATAGACCCTACTCCTAGGAGGCCAAACACGTACATCACTGCCCCCAAAGACAAAAACTTTCTTACGAAAGGCATAGAAGTTGATGCCATGGTCGTGATGGTAGCCACCAGAAAGGAACTCTGAGACGAGTACCTCTATCCATCCTCCTAATAAAGACTCCAGGACTATGGATAGATATGGGAAGCATGTCTTCACTTCAGCAACCTTTGCCTTACAGTCCCTGAATTACCTGACTCACTTCACAAGACTTCAGAGGGACCTGATTAAAGAGTTATCAGACTCCCTTCAAGGAGCTGTAGCTGATGCAGTGACAGAGAAAGTCAGTGCTTTGCTCGCTAGCTTAAACTCAGTAGTCAACTCTTCCATGAGGCTGATTTCTTACGCAGCGAATGGAACTAGTAGGGCAACCCTCTCTTCAAAGACCAGCTTGGATGTGCCTTTGCAATTTTGCAGAGTTCTCCCAAGTCTTCTTTCATTAACACCCCCTTTGACGGCTTATCCCTTTTTAGGCCAAAAGTGAAGGAAACGCTTACCAGGTGTGAACAAGAAGGTAGGACCTTATCTGCCATTGGAGTACATTTCTCCACTCCTACCAGACCCTTTACTTGGCACCAAAAAGGTAGTGGAAAAATGCGTTTCAGATAATCCCAGAATTTTTATCAGTACACACAAGGTGAAAGTTCCCCCCAGAGGCAGAGCGGGAAACAACAATGGGAGATGTTGCTTTTGCAGGGGGGGGGGGGGTGTCTGCAAAACCAAGGCTCCAGGAAATCTTTCTTTGGGAGACCTTTCCAGCACTCCTGAAGGAGTGCCCGATTGCTCCCCTCTGGAGGCAGTCTGGGGACGATTACCCCTGAACCAAGAAACCTGGAAAAAAATGACAAATGAGTGTAGGACATAATATCCAGAGGATATATCATCCCTTTCCCCATCCCCAGAATCAAAGTTGTTCCAGAAGTTCCACCCAGTCAAAAGGAATAAGCAACTATAGAAATTCAAGAGTTGCTAAGCAAAAGAGTCATCCAACAAGTCCCCACAGATCAGAAAGGATCTGGAACCTTCTCAAGATTCTTTTTAGTTCCAAAGAAAATGGGACTGAAGACCCATTCTGGATCTCAGCAGCCTAAGCAAGTCAGTAAAGAAGACCAAGTTCTGGATGGTATCACTGCAGTCAGTACTTCTATTCCTGGAAAAAGACAACTGGATGTACTCTATAGATCTCAAAGACGCGTGCTACCATATCAGAATGGGCAGATGGTCCAGGAGGTTCTTACACTTCCGGCTGGGAGCCAGTCACTTCAGTTGAGAACTCTGCTCTTTGGTCTCACTACAGCCCCCAGAGTGTTCACCAAATGTATGGCAGTAGTGGTAGCTCACCTGAGACACAAGGGAATCCGGGTATTCCCGTATCTGGATGACTGGCTCGTATCTGCCCCGACCAGGCATCACTTGCTTCTCTCAGGAGATTATGTTCTTCAACTCTGCTCCTCTCTGGGCATTACTGTAAATTATGAAAAATCTGTGCTAGAACTATCGCAATCCTTAAGGTTCATAGGAGCAGAAATAGATACTACCTCGCAAATAGCAAGACTCTCGATGGATTGCATGATCTCCATCATCTCTCCAGAACAGTCTTAAAAATGTCCAAAGCCACTGTGAAACTGGTTCTACAAGTGCTAGGGAAAATGGCTGCTTCCATCATTCTTGTTCCGATAGCTTGCCTTCATATGAGAGTACTCTAGTGGGTACTGTTTGCTCAGTGGTCAATCTTGGAACTTCCTATGTCTCACAAAATAATAATAACCGAGGCCTGTAAGAAAATATCTACAGTGGTGGCTCCACTCACAATCAGTTCCTCAGGGCCGCGCCTTTATTCACCCACAACCTCTAGCCACAGTGAGCACGAACGCTTCCCAGATTTGGGGGGGGGGGGCATTTTTTAGGGAAGACAGTTCAAGGCATCTGGCAGGACCACGAGGCTCACCTACATATAAATTTCATAGAGATGAGCAGTGCTTTTAGCATTGTAGGCATTTCAAGACTCCCTTCCTACAGGGACAATTGCGATCCAGACTGACAACATGTTGGTAGTATGGTGTATCCACAAACAAGGGGGAACCAGATCGTACCTACTTTGTTGAGAAGCTGTCAGGGTCTGGCATTGGGTGATAGCCTCCAGATGTTTTTTATTAGCACTGCACATCCCGGGGAGATCCAGCGTGATTGCAGACAAATTGAGCAGAACCATCTTCTGGCCACACAAGTAGTCCCTCAGTCAGAATGTAGCTGATGTGATATTCCGTAAATGGGACCAGCATTGCTGTGACCTTTTTGCATCACCCGACAATGCCAAATGCAGCAACTACTTCATCCTAATCCCCCTAATGAGGGAATCCCCAAGGGATGCACTTGTTCACAATTAGTCCATGGGACTTCTTTATGCATTTCCCCCTATTCGTCTAATCCCAAAGCTCCTACAGAAAGCAAGTTTGTTGGAGACAACCATTATCCTAATTGCCCCCTACTGTTTTCCGTTTCTTCAGCCTTATCTCCGGGATGAACCCTGGATTCTGGATCCGGTTCCAGACCTTCTGACACACACGCTGGGGATGGTTCATCCCAACCTAAACAATTTGAGATTAATAGCGTGGCTACTTCAGTTCCCTTAATTGACAGGTTTCCATCCAGTCAAGCATATAATTTTATCATCTCATAAATCATCTGCTTGAAAATTTTATAGAAGCAAATGGAAGAAATTTGTAATATGGACTAACAATAAAGACATAGATCCCTTTACAGCACCAGTTCATGTTATTCTTCAATTTTTGACAGAGATAATCAGTGATGGAGCAGCAGCAGTTACAGTGAAAGTTCAACTAGCTGCAATCTGTAATTTTCATGTAGGAGATAATGACCGTCCAACCATGGCTCATAGACTTTGCAAAGCCTTTTTGAAAGGCACTGTTATGTTAAGGCCTCCCCTTAAACACCCAGTGCCTCCTTGGGATCTAAACTTCATTTTCTCTAATATTGTACATCCTCCATTTGAACCTTCCACCACATGCGATATGAAGCATTTCTCAAGGAAAACTCTGTTCTTGGTGGCAATTACTTCTGCTAGAAGGGTATCTGAATTGCAAGCTTTGTCCATAAAATCCCCATATCTAACCTTTCACAAAGATAGGGGTATTGTTGCGCACCAATCTGTCTTTCCTACCCAAGGTGGTTACAGAAAATACCCTAAACCAATCTTGTTGACCTTTGGGTTTTCTTCCTCAACTTTCAAAATAAAGGAGAATATTCTTTGCACTTACTTGATGTTCATAGATGATTACATTTTTATTTACACAAGACATCAGAATTGAGAAAATCAGACCAACTTTTTATTCATTCTCAGATACAAGGAAAGGCTTCCCAGTTTCTAAGGTCACATTATCCAAATGGCTAACATCTTGTATTTCCTATATTTACAATTCTAATAACAAGACCCTTCCAAATGGTGCCAAAGCCCACTCTACTAGATCTGTTGCCACCTCTGCAGCTTCCCAGGCTAGGCTATCTCTGGGTAATACATGTGCAGCAGCTACTTGGGCCAACCCTCATACTTTCAGCACTCATTACAAAGTAGATTTGGCCTCCAGGAGTAGAGCGGCCTTTGGTTCTATGGTCCTGAGGAGTATTCTCCCTTGTTCCACCTAAGAGTTCTGTTGCTGGGGGTGCGGTCCCACAAGTGAGAATAAAGGCGAGATTGACAACATCACATAAAGAAGTTATGTTCTTACCGTAACATTCCATGAGTGTTGTCCATCTCGTCCTTTATTCTCACAACCCTCCCTCCTACGCCTGCCTTGACTCCTGGTACACTAGTGGCAGATAAGATTACAATAGGGATATATAGCCTCAGAACATTTTTTTCTCTCACTCCACTTCTGTTTTCATGGGACCAGGTACATGCATCTATATACAGATGTATAAGATCTGAGGTAATTAGAGGAAGGAATTATGAGTAGAAATGTAACCCACAAGCTTTGCTGAAAGCCTTGAGCTGGAATATTGGCCAATACGGATCCAACTCACAAGTGAGAATAAAGGACGAGATGGATTACACACATGGAACCTTATGGTAAGAACATAACTTCTTTTTTCACTATATATTTTAAAGTTTCTCTGTTTTAGTATATTGTCTTAGTTGTGGAAACATCCACAGGTATGCATTCATCTGGCCAGTGTGTCATTTCCCAAGATTTTCATCTTACATGTGTGTTTTCATTTAAGAAAAGCTAAGCATTGGTACCTGTCAGGACTACTGCTGTTTCAGTCCAATTTATTATAGACCACAACTCATAACTTTAAAAGTTTTCACTCGGACAAGGAAATTTAAATCTAGGCAGAAGAGGCAGAGCAGGTCACAACATTTTTCGTCATCTTCAGCTTTCAACAGTAGTGCTTCTTTGTTGAGCAAAACCATCATATCATAAGAGGTATGTGTTCGGCAGCGAGACATCCTCCTGTTTTCTATATTCCAAATCCACTTCTACTTTGATCTTTTCTTTCTAGAACCACTTCCCATATGTTGGCCAGATACTTTACCCTTGAAGGTGTTAACTTTACTCTATATCAGGAGGTTCTTGCTATAGAAGACTGTGATGATGGTGTTTAGATTTTAGGTATCCATTGGATGCCACTGCTTTATTATAACTGGGCTTGTTTTTTTCTTAAGGGACACTTGTAAAGTTCGTACAGACAATTCTCTAGGCGTTGGCCTCAAGTAATTACTTTCAAGTTTCACCACAAAATCAGGGTCTTTCAAATAGTTTCCATTTTTGTCATTTGATAGGAGCAGTATATGCGCAGATGTCTGTGTAGTACATTGGGGATCAGGGAATCTACCCTTTCCCTTCTGTACTGTAATCACAAAATTGGTATATAAAATTAGCAGGGAGTTGTGAGGTGCAGGAGGGCTTGCCCCTTTGCAAAAGACATGTTTAAAATTCTCTTTTGTTTGTTTTTCGATTAACTGGTGATTGGCAAGTTATGTTCAATCATTTCCATTTGATATTGTGATTTTTTTTTTTGATGTATGATCGAAAGGGTTCTCTCCAGGTGCCTATGCAGCAAGCTTTCTGCTAATCCTTCTCAAGTGCTGACAACAGGTGCAGTTTGCCATACCAGTACTGGCTTTTCTTTTGCAGGTAGTGATGCAGATTCCAATTGTATTACCAGAATCCTCTTTTTCCAGGGATTTCAGTCAGCTCTATGATGTAGTGGAGTGGAGCCCTAAGTACGACTCAGATGACCCTGTGTTTCATTAATGACTTAAGTACTAGAGGACTTGGGTGGGGAAAGTGAAGGAGTGAGGACGATTAGCCTGTTCACCTTTCTCAGAATGTAGAAGCTGTGCATGCTCTGCCTGTAAATAGCCAGTATGTGCAGGAGATAACAGTAGTGTTTGCCTGCAATGGGGCAGGGCTGTTGGAGTTAATATCACTAGCAAAGTTGAGATATCACCTCTTGCATGCTCACCCCTTGAGCTACTTTTGGTGTGAGTAAGGGAGACAAAAAGCCTCTCTGATGCCTCACCATTCAGCAAGTGAAGGTGAAAAAAATGCATAAAAAATCTAAAGACTGTGCCTTTAACACCTCAAATTAAATTGGTTTGTATACATTTGATTATTGCTGTAAGTACCCTAAATCAGAATTAGAAATGCTTGCTGAAATGTTTTGAAGATGAATTCTATTTTTAATGTATTTGAAGGGGCATTCTTATAAGAAAAATGATATTTTTTTACTTGTTGAAGCAAGAGTGCAGCATATGTTGCTCTAAAGTATCCTAGTTCAAAACAACAGCTGACACTATCATAATATGTGGTCCTGGTTTAGATGCTTTAGTTCTGAAAATTCTTCTTGTGACATTCTAAGAGGTGATTGAAGTCACCAGAAAATGTTCTCCTCATCAGATATATTTTAATATGAAGAAGGGATATGCTATTTGGACAGTGAAGGTAGCCCAAGATATCTCATTTGATCATTTACAGGTTTTTCATGGCTTATCATAGAAACCTGCATGTTTTGTAACTGTGATTTGTGTTTTTGCCTTCAAGTTATTCATAGGTTCATAGGAGATTACTAGGCTAACGGCTCAAGAGCCCTTATAAACCTAGCCAGCTTTACCCAATTTCCTATCCCTAGGGGAATGTTAAAAATAGACAGCAAGTGGGGTTTTGACTATTTTTACAGACTGCCTAGGTGCCACCCCCTGGAGTGAATTTCCAATTTTCCATTCATAGGTCCAGATTGCACTTGAAGATGGTCAGAGAAGGGATCTGCATCACATGAATGGGAAGCTAATTACAGAGGAAAAGCAATTTCAGGACACATCTGTCTCCAGCATAATCTATTCATGTCAGAGATCAGGTTAAGATCTTCGGAGAGGGTAATCCTTGTGCAGTTAGTTTTGCAAATATGCAACATTTCCATCAGGGCTGGGCCAGAGACTGCCATGTTGGTCAGAGGCAGATCAACCCTCAGTAATTGGTAGGAAACTTAATATAGTGATAGGGGTTTTTATCCGTCCACATATGACATGTTGGTTATACACTATATTTTTTGGGTGAGAAGCCTCTGAAGGTGCTCCAGCTGTTGCAGGGCCTGGCGAGGTAAATGCCAAAAGGTGCATTGTACTCTGTTACTGGTCTGATGAGGGCTGAACACATTGGTACTACTACTATGACATCCGTAGATCTGGATGCCATGCCCTTGCTTATAAGCTGAGTCACATAGAATGATTTCTTTACCACTGTGGACATATGGTGGTCAAACTTCAGATTACCATCTATCTGAGTACCTAGATGTCTCACCACTGGATCCACTCTTTGGGGTGCTATCAGTGTTGTAATTTACAGGGGTATTTGATTTCCCAAAGGGTGTTATTATGCACTTCTTCCCATTTAGTTTGAGGCCATGGCTCTGACACCAATCATTAGTCGTGTCAGATGGTTCTGTAGGCTATCAGTATCGTTTGGAGAGTCCATGATTGCCCCCATCTTGTGGTCATCAGCAAACTTGGTTAGCCAAAGGCTGTCTACATTTGCCTTGACATCTGAGAAGTATATTCCAAACAGGAGGGGACCCAGCACTGAGCCCTGTGGTACTCTACTGATGACTGGCCTCTCGTTGGATGTGGATTCCCCCACTCTAACAACATGTGTCCTATCCATGAGCCATTTGACTATCCATCTAATGACATAGAGGTTTATGCCTAGTTTTGGAGTTTATAATACCCAAGTTGGATATTGTGTCAAATGCCTTGGCCAGGTCAAGGTAACAGTATGCACTATCTTACCCTCATCCATGGCCTTAGTGACCTTCTCAAAGAAGTCCACCAGATTCAGCAGGCAGAACCTGCCCTTGATGAAGCTGAACTGGATTGGGTCTAGAATCTGGAGATTTCCTATGTTGTCGTTGATCAGGATCTTGTGCAGAGAGTTAACGATTGCTGTCCTCCACTCTACTGGGGCAAATAGTGTCTGGAGATTGTGGTTAAATAGAAATCCAAGTGGGTTTGGTAGGTCATGTTTCAAACTGTTTAATAGGCACTCGGGGGTTCCATCAGGGTCCACTGATGTATGTATTTCTAGCTTTAGAGAGTGCAGTGATGAACTGTTCTTTTGTGATAACATGCAAAGGAATGATAGGGGTTATTTTATGTGGAATGACTGGAGGTGAAATTTGAGCTGAATTTGAATGACTGGAGGTGAAATTTGAGCTGAATTTATCAGCCAGCAGATTTGCTATTTCTTCTGGCTGAGTATAGATAGTGCCACCTACAGCCAACTCAGCACATTGTTGAGCGTTTCCCTTAAGATTTTGGGCATAACTAAAAAATGCTTTGTGGTTATCCTCTGCTTGGGAGGCTGTTTTAGTCTTGTATTTAGCTTTTGAATAATTGACTAGTTTCCTGATTTACCTTTTGAGACTAATGAGGATTTTTTTTCTCTGTTATGCTGCCTCCTCCTTGCTTCTAGACAGGAATTTATTCCTTCTGTTGTATAGTCTATTTATATCAGGGGTCCACCAAGGTGGCTTGTTTTTCTGGCTAGACCTGGGTTTAGTTTGGTCACGTACTGCCTTTTCTATGCAGTTGTTCAAGTGGTTGTACAGAGGGTATTCATCTATACTTCTGCATAGGCCTCCATGTTTTCGGAGTATGGAGAGCTTTAAAATTACCTATGCTATCACTTAACAAGGCAGTATTTTGCCTTGGAAAAATTATTTTTAAGTTTTAGGGTTTGTTGGGGGTACTATTCTACAGTATAGTTACAAGTTTCTGGCATCATTTGGCAATACCTCAGGTTGTGGCCACCGTTTGTTAGATCCTTTGTTTCCGAATAATGTTCTGATAGTAGTCTTTAAGGTGATTGAATCCATCAGGATGTCTTCTGTTTGACAGACATATATACTGGTAAGTGGAAGAGATTCTGCATTTGGAGAGAAAATGTATTCTTGCTAACTCGTTCAGTCAATTAGCATGTTATTCTGGCTTCTGTCAGACACCTGCATGGTCTGTATCTTTTATTGTAAGTTCCACAAAGTATGCTTCTCCGGCATTTATCCATGAATTTATGGAGAACAAGACAGTGACCCAGCAATTGGCTATTCAGAGAGTTCTTTAAATGGGTTCTGCTTCTCTTTCCCATCTATGAAGAACCATTTTCATCCTTGGATCTTGAGTTTTGTGATTGGCAGACTTGCCTCTCTGTTCCTTTTTATATACCCTCTGTGAAATCTATCTGCTGGAAGATGCTTTTTCAATGGCCATCTCCTCTACTCTTAAGCTCTCAAGGCTTAAGGCTCTTTTTGTTAGGAACCTTTTCTGGTCCTTTGTAAGAATTGGGTGACCCTGTGGGCCATCTCTGCAAATCTTCAAGCGTTGTTGCTTGGGCTATGACACCAAAATTTATAATTTCATCATTACAGGATTCAGCCTTCTGAGCTTTTGCCATTTTGCCTTTTTATCTTCACTATTCTGAGTTTAATGGTTCTATTTGGAATTATTTACAATAGCTAACCAACTGTATATGTCTCCCAGTATCAGGGATAATGTAATTCATAGTGTCAGTGTGATTTTTTTTCATGGTCCTTTGCAGTGGGTTCTTAATACCATCCATTCTGTTTCTCTCTGTACTTGAACAACCTAACCATCCAGTGCTTGCAGTTAGTTCTTGTAATTTAACATGTGTATATCTATGTATCCTTGTATATTGTTCCTTTGTTTCCTGCCTTGTAGATTGTGATTATTTATTAGATGAGGAATCCTATTGAAGGCTGCAGTGGCTAGGCATGCTCTTCTAGCCCAGCACGTATTGCTGCACATGCTGGAAGGAAACATGTACTTCAGTATAGGAATGGAAGAGGTAGAAAATAGTCAAGCTGAGTACTGTAAAACAGGAAATTCTAAAAATTAACCTGCTGCAGAAGAGTCTGCCACAAATTAGATGGTATTGCAACTTCATATTTGTGGACCCCCATATCAGATTAAGTCAAATAATTTTTGCCTCAGGCAACCCTGGTCCTTTGAAACAGGGACTTTATTTTTTCCTTTATTTCTGTATTTCTCTGTAAAGAGGGTGAACGTAGGTGAGGAAAAGTTCCAACATTATACAGGAATTGGAAGGACGTTACTACAGATTTGTGGATGGAGCAATGCTTAAATGAGGTGGTTACAAGATAACTTTTATCCATGTTTTTCCATTAACCTGTCCTTAGGTATATGATAGCGATGTCATTGATCCAGGTGGCTAATATATTACAGTTCTTCTGAATTATTTGGCTAAGTTTCACAATAGTCACCTAGACCACACACTGTTAACTACTTATGAAGTGCTCAAGTCCTTTCTTTCTAGGGATTCCCATTTTAAGAGCAGTGTTAAGCAAGAATGTTACAGAAAGGGTCGTTCTCCATTCAGAAGAAGAAGTTGTTCCAGGTTCTTTCTCATGCCAAAGAGTTTGACCTCTAAAGACCAGTCCTACATCTATCTAGCATCAACAAACCTGTCTGGATTCAAAATTCATCACAGTAAGTCATCAGTCTTTGATCCCTTACCTTCAGTGATGAAAATGCATCCACTTTTCAAGCCATGCAGGAGTTTTCTCAGTTTCCATGTTGGGGTGGGGGAACAGTATTTCCAATTTGAAGTTTTCTTCTTTGCTCTGACAGCTGTTTCCAGAATCTTCATCATATGTATACCAGTTCCCGCAAACTTCAAGATGAAAGGCATGGTCATGTATCTTTGCCTAGATAACTGTTTCAATCCAACTAGGCCTCACTGATTTTTGCTATTGTACTTCTTCACAAAAGGACTTGAAGAAAAAAAGTAATAGTCAAGCAAACAGCAAAGATTCAGTTAATATAGTAAAGTGTGGACACTAAAGTTGTAACAACTAAATATAAATACTGATTTCAAACTCTAAATAAATGCTAAATTTAGAATATTAAAAGCAGGGGAAAGTTTGCAACCAGCTAGTTTCTGTCATTTTATCTGATTCATGCATAGTTTGAGGAGCAGCTGCTGAGTTACTTGCTTTCTGTCATCTTTTATGCTGGCCAGGCTGAGCATGATAACTAAAATGAAGTCTAAATATGTCCCAGTATCAACATAAAGTGTTTCTTGGGGCCCTAGGAGATTCTGTAATGAAAGACCATCTTCTGCTGTTAATAAGACTGCAAGAAGTAGTGACCCCATTGAATGGGGTGCATCTCCCTCGTTGCTGATGGCCAGAGCCTTTCTCAGTATTTTGTTCACAAGTCACATGTTCACATAAGGATGGTTCTGAATGCCAGGCTGCACATGAGGATACTTGAAACTTTATGGAGCCAGTTAGAGAACTTACCAGCCATGAAGTTTTCTCAATTCCCTATTTGGTCAGGATTCTTATGGTCATTTGAATATGTACAGACCCTTTGGATTCCCTTCCATGATCCTGTCAACAGATGTGTCATCCTCTGGTAATATGCCAGAATTCTGAATAAAGAAAAACCCACTGAGGATTTTATGAAGGAGGTATTTACAAATACCCTTCCCCTGAGAGCTTTCAGAACCAACGTAAAGTAAGTAGTTCTTTGAGTGGAGATAAAAAGCATGTCAGCCATGTAGTACATGAACAAGGATGCACTCATTCATGCCAGCTATTCAAAATGGCATAGATGTGTAGGAAATGGCTTTGTGCCAGCTTTCATCTGGCTCCTCAGCAGCATGTGCAGTGTTTTTGAAAGGGACTTCTCAACATAGTGGTCAGCTCCTGAAATTTTTTGTGAGACAACAAAATACTATCTTGAGATCTTAGATAGGTTACCTGATTTACAAAATTCATCTCATCCAAGAATTCCCTTAAAGGAAAAATGAGAAAAAGGCATGCTGATCCTAGCTGTCCCTCTGTCGATGACAATACCTGTGGTAAGAGCATCTGAAAACAGTGCTTTGCCGGAGGACTGTTTAAAGCTTGCATACTGTTGTAAATTATTAACAGAAATTTGTTACTGAACTGTGTATGACATCCATAGCATCCAGAAGGTCAACAGAAAGAAAAAAAACATCTGGTTAATCCTCTCATCACTAAGACTACAGCAAGAACTCTCATTCTGCTTAGCACTGATCTGAACTTATTCAGAATTCAGCTCATCCTGTTTCCCCTTGATACCTTGGTGTCTGGCTTCACTATCCAGATTTAGTTTGCAGGTCTTTGCTAAGAAAAATGTCAATTTTTTTTTCTCATGAGAAAGTTGGTTATTGAGATTTTAATAATCCATCCATGGGCCATGACTTATCTGCATGCTAGGATTCCTAGTTATCTTGGCTTTGTTGCTTGGCTTGGACTTTGGCCATATTGCTGAAGTTACTGTTCAGCTGTACTAGTGTGAAGCTTTGGTACAGTTTGCTTTTGGGTGACCTTTGTAGAGGGTGGGTTTCAGGAAGTATGCATCTTGTGGTCACATAATTCTAGTACTGAGCAGACATGTCATGTTTAGGTGCTGCTCATCAGCAAGTTGGGTATGATGTATGTCAGAATTTTGAATTTGATAGTCCATAAAGTTAAACCAGTTTGCATGGGTTTATTGCTTAGAGATCATCTCACAAAGTCTTCAGTCTACCAAATTAGTGTGTCCACTAGTGAGACTTTGAAGGCAAAAGTCCAACAACAAATCATTCAGAAAGTATGATGGGTCTTCCACTAAGAGTCCCCCAAGACAGGGATTCTTCTGTGAAAAAACGGCATTATAAGTTATCCTTCCAGACACCCCATATTGGAAGCTTTTAGAAAAGAGAGCTTATCCTGTCTTTCTAAACTAGACATTCCCAGGTGATCCCTCTCTATCCCCCCCCCTTCTGTCAAGTCTTTTCGTTCCTGTTTCTCCCACGGGACTGTTTCTTTGAGCATTCAGTATGTTAAATATTGAATGCTTTGCTGCAGGCTCAGCTGGATATGGGTCTCATTCCATGCCCCCTCTTATTGTAGGCCAGACTGGGATAGTGCACCATACATTCCTCAGTTTTAGCCTCCTCCTCTGCCCAGCAATAGGTGTGATTACATTGAGGTCTCTTAGCACTCTTTTGGCTCCAACACTAATGAGGTTTGGTCCTAAGCTATCAGTGCAACCATTGACACTAGATTTGCCATTGATACATTCAGCACCAGTTGTCGCATTTCCTAGCTTTTGGATTGAGGACTCTGGCCTGAGTTTGTAGATACCAACTGCTTTAACATTGTTCTCAAGATTGGAGTTCTTGGCCGTCGGGCCCTTGGGGCTGAGAGCAAGAGGGTTGCCATCAGTATTTGCTAATCCCTCAACATCAGGGCTTCATTTCAAAGCTATGCTGGCTGCTGAGAAGCCAGGTGCCAAATTCTAGGTCTTAGCAGCATACATACAGGTGTTGATGATCTTATTGGGCTTAGTGTCACAGATGCCAGCTATTCTATTAATCTTATCCAGGGACCCTGCTAACCAATGTCTGTTCCTGTTCCCACTTTATGATACAAGACAGAAGATTTGGAGGCCCCAGCAGAAACACAGTGTATCTGAGCCAGAGTCTTCCTACATCTAATCTCCTTCAGAAGGGAATAGTAAGAGGTTGTATATGAGGAAATACATAGATTCTCCAGAGTAGTCTTCTACAGTGATGAAAAGGCAAGGCCAGTTTTCTCTCCCAGTGACCCTCACGTTCCGGGAAGCACTTCAAATGATTCATGAGAAAGGAGAGTGATTAGTTACCTTTCCTTCCTCCATCTTTATACAAAGTTTTGCAGGAGGCATTCAGACCTGTAGCCTAGCATTCCTGGATGGTGTCGCCTGTGGTTGACAAGTTGATGTTCCATTGCACAGGAGGTTTGGAAGGACCCTGATATTGTGATGTCTGTCCCTAGTATAATGGGCATAATCTTCTAAGCCTTGAAAAACTAGAAATGCTGGGTGCTGAATCTGTAGAGCAGTTTATACTTATTGTTGCAATTTTGAGAAGGCTCCAACCTCATACAACCCTGGGGGTCATAAACTAGAGAAGTAGTTGAGTGTGAGGTATTACCTTGGAAAGTGCACAGTAAGTTTAAGATGCTATAGAAAGTGTCAGATGCAAAGGCCAGAAAGAATCAAACCAGAGAACCTTTTTGCTGTGAGGTGACACTAACTACTGCATCACTGCAAACCTGACAGAGTCCAGAGCACTGGATAGAGCTGGGAAACACCTTCTCATCTTTCACTATGTGAGTTCAGAGGCAACTCTATTCCATAAGGTCATATCCGATAGTTATTTACAGCTGAAAGTTTGTTTGATTGAGCAGCCACAGAGAAGTTACCTATTCATAGCTTCACCTCTTCCAGGATCAGTTATCTGTTTGTTAGTGATTAATGCTGCTGAAGGTACTGCCTGAAGATCTAAAATTTGCATTGTCATTCATAGTTGCCTCTATCTGCATTCACAGGAGACAATAAGGTATCATTCCTGAATACAACCTTTAAGAGACCTTTATGTTTTATGCCTGAAATTGGTCACCATCCTCAACACATGAAAGAAAGGGCAGTCACTTTGTACAGGTGAAGTGACCATTCACTTCTTAGTGTTTTTTAAACACCTTTATTAAATTATCACTTAGGACATAGGCAAATATGCATTAACAGAAAAGAAAACAAACCATTTTAATTATTTTCTATTTAAATATAGTATACAGTTCATCACAAACAGTTTCTTTGCTACTATCATCAGTCCAGCACTACAAAAAATTGCTGAATTCCTCCCTTTCTTTAAACTCCTCCTCTTCCTGAACATTGTTATGCATGTGTTGTTCCCAAAGTTTCCATTTACTTGCATATAATTTGCCCCTTCCCTTTTCTAAAGATCCCTCTTCCAGTTCTTTTATTTCTTTTATAATATTCAGTATCTCAAATCAGTTGATGTAGACCAGGCGTCCGCAACCTATGGCACCTGTGCCAAGAGTAGCACGTGGAATGACTTTCAGTGGCACACTGAGTGAATTGAAATACAGTAAGTATGATCTCATAAAAAATTTAATTGAGAGAGAGTGCATGCATGTATGAACGCAGAAGCAACTGTGTGTGAGACACCGGAAAGATAGAGTGAGTGAATGCACATACATATGAAAGCTGAAGCGACTGTGTATGTGAGCGATCAGAGAGAGAGAAAGTGAATGCGTGTATGAAAGCTGAAGAGACTGTGTGTGTGTGTGTGTGTGTGTGTGTGTGTGTGTGTGTGTGTGTGTGTGTGTGTGTGTGAGCGAGCAATTGGAGAGAGAGAGAGCAAGTGAATGCATGTATGAAAGCAGAAGCAACTTTGTGAGAGAGATTGAAGAGAGAGTGATCACAACTAGTTATTTAATGCATTGTATAATAGAACTGATACCTGTAATGCTTATCTTCCTCTAGCCTGAGGACTTAATTCTTTGAGCTTCACCCTTGGTGTAAACCTATCCATTCATGAGTAAATAGCATACTAATTCTGACTGCTGATAGGTATTATTTTTGTAATATACACTGTGTCATGACTCTCTAGTTACATAACGTGAGCTTTATATAACAATATTCAATAAACAGTTTTGTTTCTTTAAAGAAATTCAGGCAGATGACTTCTTCCTCTCATGTCAGTTGAACCGCACTAAATAGAAGTGGCTCTGTGATGGACCTTTTTTTTTTTTGGTCATTTGGCTGGCTGTCCCTACCTTTAGAAATCTGGCAACCCTGGCTTAGATTGTCGCGCTGAGTGACTTTGCAACGTTATTTCAACACAACACTACTAAAAGGTTGCTGACCCCTGGTGTAGACTTTGATTACCATTTTCTAGTAATTGCTAACAGCCAACAGAATTAAACTTTATAAGGCTTTACTATGTCTAGGGTATCCAGATCCTGTATCCCAGCTCAAAAGAATCATTTCCTTACAGCTATTTGTTCACTCAGTATTTCTGACAGAGTACTCTGTACAGAATTTTTAAAATCTGCCAGCTCTTGACATTCCTAAAACATATATTCTCAGTTACCTCTTTCTTCTCTGTCACACCTGCAACATTTACTATCTGCTTGAGAAACAATTCTTTGAGATCTGCTTGGAATATAGAAATACCTATGCAAACACTTCCAAGCAAAGATTCAAAACTGTCTTTACTTGCCTGCATACTTGGGAGCCATACATGTGTCTTCCCATTGTTGTCTTGTAAATTGCTTTTCCGGTCTCTCTTCCCAGTCTTGTCAACCTCCTCTGACTGATTCTTATAGTTGTCATGCTGTATTTTATATGCCATACTAATTATCCCTTTTTTAACAGCATCTGTTGTAGATTCAACTAAAAACTCCACCAGAGCAGGTCTTTCACTTAAAATTCCTCTTATGCCTTTTCCTTTGCGTGTACTCCAAGAGCAAGCCCTAGTAAGGAAGGCAGTCTCCAGCCTGCAGTCCAGATGTCTTCTTGGCTGCATACCACTCTTGTTACCCTTCCTTGTTGTTATTTGCTCCCAATATCTTGATTCCTTTGCCAGGTTTCTCCAGTAAATTCCAGTCCCCTCCGGCCTATTTTCCGTGCCTCTACTTGCATTCATCCCCTCAGCAAAATTTCTTCTTTCCATTCCTGTAGTGACCCAACTCCTTGAACACACACTGCCCTGTTTTGAATGTAACATTGCGTGTGGTTATTCTCCCTAAGGATCTGCATCCAAAGTCTTACCCTCTGTCTGTTTCTCAAACTTCGCCCTTGCCTGACCGTCATTCCCCCTCCACTTTGAATTATAATCTTCTACTTGTGTTATGTATGTGAGCCCAAACTGTGCAGCTGTAAAACATTCCTTCAAATCAAGCAAACCTAAGCGACTTTGTTTTATTGGAAGGACCAATCCATCCCACTTAACTCTTGCCCTCTCTCCCAGGCAGGCACCTTCAATTCTTTATTAATTATTGTACACAACTTCTCATTGGGTTGATACAGTATGCCTGACCAATATACAAGACTAAAGGGACTGAAAACATTCTCACCACCTGTATCCTGCCATCTACATCCACAAAAAAGAGTTTCCTATTTCTCAGTGTTTGTATAGTCTCTTCCCACACATCCCTAGCCCCCATAACAGAAGCCTCTTCAGTCCATACTCCTAAATACTTCATCCCACCCTGATCCCATAAACATGGGCACTGCTGAACCCATCCATGTGTAAGCACATAACTTACAACTGTAGACTTTGTTTTAGCTTCAGTAATTTTATATTCTAAAAAAGACTTAAAACCGTCTCAAAATGTTCCACAACACTGACTCTGGATTTATCAGGTAGAAAACAATATCATCTGCAAATAAAGCCAACTTTTCTTGACTGTCACATCAACTACCCCCTTGTACCCGAGTCCCTATTTTCCTCATCAGTGGTTCTAAACATAAAGCAGACAACAAAGGGAAAGAGGATATCCCCACCTGGCTCCTCTGCTTGAACACTGATTATCAAAGCTGCCTCTCAACTGTACAGATTTAAGCAGAATGTCCAGATTTTTACCTCATATTTTTGGTCCATTTCTCATAACATTGAAGTTTTCTGGCAAATCATTGAGGGTTGAAGTAAAAAAATAATGGCAGGCATTTGAATTTCAGACTTCATACCCTTCAGAAATGTCATGCTAATGCAACACCTGTTACTCTATAAACTTTTTAAGTTTAAAATAAAAAAACTGAAGGGAAACCAGAAGGAAGAGCACAGTATTTATTGAAAATATTAAGCACTTTCATCTGTTATATACCAGGACTACTTCAGAATAACAAAGTCAACCTACACAACCATTAAATATACACTAATTAAAAATCAGTTGCCATGGAAACAAATTCATTGAATTGTTCGTAAATCCTGACCTTAGCAACCAAATAAAATGAACTGAACTACATCACTTTCCACAAATCACATTGTCATAATAGAACAGAAAACCCTGGAATGAGTCCAGTATAAAAAAAATATTAAATGTTCGATAATAAATATTGCTCACAATATAATGTTGAATGTATATGTTTATATATAAATTAACCCATACTTATGGTTATTATATTGCATAATATTATTAACTTTTAGATACAAAATTGAGTCTTTAATTTAAGCACACTGTTAATGGAAATTTTCTTATTCAGGCCGGGGGGGGGGGGGGGGAGTGGTGACATCTAGCCTCAATTGCCGCCTGAATTCCTTATATTCCAAGTACATAGCAAAGAGTCCTCCCCTTTGCTTCAAATCCACCTGATCTATTGCTATTAATTTAAAACAATGTAAAGGATTATTGTTAATATGTTTAGCCAAGGAATTTGTTTTGGCCCCCCTCTGTATATCGTATAAATGCTGAAATGCTGATCCCTTCCTTAAAGGCCCACATAGAAGCATTCACAACATTGGCACTTGGCAACGTAAAGTGTTCCTTTACTGTAACCACAGCAAGGTAGTTTAGGTTTTCCTCATAATCATCCATAGTAAACTGAAACAAATCAGTACTGTCATTCAAAAATTCTAAAAATTGCTCAAACTTGGCTCGTGTGTCCACCCAAAAAATAATGATGCCATCTAGGTATTGCGCATATAAGGACCAACATTTAGAATGTTCTGATTGCTTGTGACATTGTGGTTTGTGGGAAGTAATGTAGTTCAGTTCATTTTATTTGGCTGCTAAGGTCAAGGTTTACTAACAATTCAATTGATTTATTTGTTTCCATGGCAACTGATTTTTAATTAGAACATGTGACTTTTAATGTGTGTATATTTAATGGTTGTAGAGGTTGACTTTGTTATTCTGAAGAATTCCTGGCATATAACGGACGAAAGCGCTTAATATTTTCAATAAATACTGTGCTTTTCCGGCTGGTTTCCCTTCTGTTTTTTTTTTTTTTTTATTAGTTTGTGTTCGTTCTTGTGGATTATTAACTTTCTAAGTTTGTAAGAGCAATATTTAAAAAAGGGTGTTTACTTTTGGGCCTTTGTCCCTCTGTTATTTATGGTTTTGTCCATCTCTCAACCTCTAAGAGGTTGAGAGATATGGGAACCCTCCCACTTCATTTCTTGCCTCCGATCCTTTGTATATCCTTTCAATTAACTTTGTTTTACCAAGGGATGTATATGCCTCCAGTGCCCCAATCACAAAATCACAGCCTACTCTATCATATGCCCTCTTGGCATAAAGACCCGCCAGCAACAGAGGCACCTTCTCACATTCTGCTTCTCTCTGGATCATCATCCCCTCCACAAATGCACACCGATCCATGTCTGTCAGCCTTGGCAACACCCCTGCCACTCTTGTAGACATAAACACTTTATAATCATGATTTAACATTGAAATGAGTCCATATGAAGCTGGTTCTGAAAGATCTTTGCCATCTTTAGGTAACACAAACAGCATAGCTTTCTTCCAAGATTTCGCTGCTTCCCTTTCTTTTATAATATTGTTAATTAAAATCTTCCAGATATTTATCACTTTCTTCCCTTCTAATTTACAAAATTCCACAGGAATGCCATCTGTTCTTGGAGACTTTCCTGAAGATTGATTTTTTTATTTCTTATCCTCCTGTCTTAATTGTTGGATGTGGCGCCTTGCCTGCCTCTAACCTTGGCACAATTAATTCTTTCACAAATATTTCTATTTGTAGTCATTCTTGAATTCCGCATTTCTTCACTTTATATAAATTTTCATAAAATTTCTGGAATATCTGTAAAACCTCTAGAGGATCTCTGGTTATTTTTCTTGTTTTAGATTCCTTAGGTTTGGTGACAACCCTTCTGTTGCCCAAGTCATTGTGCCAAAAGTTTTTGTGCTCTGGAGTTATCAAAAAATAGTTGCTCAACTGTTATCTTTCTAAACTCATGCATATTATCCAAATACTCCCTTATTTTCTCTTTAGCAGTCTGTATGCTCCTTCTCTTCTGTGAGAATCCCATTTTTCTGCAATACTTTAACCTTTGTCAGCCCTTCTGTTTCTCTTGTATTTCGACTCAACGTTTATATTCCATTTTCATTTTTTTCTCAGTCAGTAGCTATAAATTGTGGACACATTTCTGTCTTCACTAATAACTTTCATGTAATTTCTACTATCCATTCCTTAAATCCTCTCTTTAACAGATGGGTAGTAAAGCGCCACGGTCTCATTTTTACTTCATTACGCTGTATTTTTATCTTAGTTTTTATTGGTTCATGATCAGAGATAGTTATTGAATGTGTGTCAAAGCTTTCAATTAATTGCACATGTATCTGTAAAATATAATTTCTATCTAGTCTAGATGTTCGTGTTTCAATGTTGCAGTCATTACATTTGGGTTATCTGCCTGCAAGTAGCCCTCAGCTGGCCTGAATACCAGAGTCTTGGATTCATACGCCGGATGCTGCCTCTCCTTCCACGACGTTAGATCATCAGGGGTATAAAATATGCAGCCGATGCCATTACATCAGTCTTTCTTGCCGTGCGGTGCCCGAAGCAGAAGCAGTTCACAAGTGCCAGAGTTTCAGAACTGAAGTCTTCGAAAAAAGCTAAGTACCCCATTGGGGATCCTTTTTCTTGCTCTTAACCGGTCAGTAAAAGTTAACAATTGTCTTACCTGTATAAAGGAAATCTCATAAAGATTTTCATTCGTACTGCATTCCTTGCTTTGGCCCAGACCACGATGTCCCTCACTGTCGCTTTTGTGCCTTTTTCAACCCCTGAACTATTCTTCGTCGGTCTATTTTCACAGCAAATTATTTCAGTGCTCGGTTTAAGTATCCAGAAATGGCTTTGGAAAGCCATCCAACTACCGATATTCCAAAAAAATGTAAGGATAAAGACAGAGACAGAACTCATAGGTCCAAAACTACCGACGACGCTTCTGTTAAGCTAGTTGCCAGTTCGCTGGTACTGAGTGAGGTGCTTTCACAGCCCCTGATACCCGCTACTTCAGATTC
The DNA here is from genome assembly GCF_019279795.1 of Protopterus annectens. Taxonomy (NCBI): domain Eukaryota; kingdom Metazoa; phylum Chordata; order Ceratodontiformes; family Protopteridae; genus Protopterus; species Protopterus annectens. The sequence continues at coordinate 608,549,959 of NC_056741.1, read as the reverse complement.
GCAGACCTCTACTGAGAACCATTTGGCGTCCGGTATGCCACGAGATGCTTCTTCGACTATGGAACCTGCGGATGTCTCTACCTTGGATAGATCCGGAGCAGGTGTGCAGGCACTGGCTTCTGAGGGTGTATTCAGGCCTACAGATTTGCATTTTAAACTGACACCATCTTCTTCATCCAGGCCTAAAACTCGACCCACGCCTAGAAAACCGACGTCCAAACTGTATGGTCAGGCCCATATGCCCAAAAAACAAATGCTTAGAATAGCTGAAGACATTATTACTTTAATTAGGGGAAGCCAGCCTTCCCCCTCTAAGAGACCTAGAACTGGTTTTCCTTCTGATTCTTCTGATCAGGATTCTGAAATCTCTGTTTCTTCTGATTACCAAGATTTGCCCTTATCTACCTATGAGGATTCTGATGCAGAGGATTCCATTCCCTCTGCTTCCCCTCCAGAAGATTTCTCTTTTGGTGAAACCTTGCACACTCTTAGGGAGCATTTCCGCTGGGAAAGCCAGGATTATTCTGACTCCAAAAAGAGGCATAGGGAATTCTTACTCCTCCCTCAACACAGGCCTTTAGCTATCCCTTCTTTTCTGGACATTGTAGATGATGCCTTCTTGGAATCTAGCCTGTCTCCAGACACTTCACCTTCAGCTCCCAGAAAACCTGACAGGTATTACAGAGTACCTGACTCACAAGTTCCTCTTCAAGAATCCTACTGCAGATCCAGAGACCATTTTCCAAGGACCAAAGGGCATTAAGGCTACTACTGCCAAAAATCCTACCCCCTCTGATAGAGATTCTAGGGCCTTGGACAGATGGGGTAAGAAGGTATACACTTCTGCTACTTTGGCCATTAGGGCCTTAAATTGCCAGTTACATATGTTAAAGTATCAGCAGCATATTATGGGACTGCTTAAACAGAAAATGATGTTGATAACCTGACTGTGCTTAAACATAAAGAATTACAAGATTTAATGCATTCTGCTGAACAAGTTGGTAAACATCCTTTGCAATTTGGTTTTTACTTTTTAGAAGCATCTTGCAGGGCTGCTGTCACTGGGTCTGTACCTAGAAGGCATCATGCTTGGCTTAAGGAGCAAAACTTGCCAGATCATGTTAAAGCTAAATTACTGGATGCTCCCTTAAACCAAGACCGCCTGTTTGGCAACAAAGCTGAAGCTAAATCTATGCAAACTGTTAAAGATTTCCTGCAAGTACAGCCTCCCAGATTTAGTAGGCATTGGCCTTCAAAGAATTGGTCCTTTCCAGTCTCTTCCAGGCCTTCTCAGTCCAAACCCAGGAACAGCAAACCACCTAGGTTACAGTCTTAGGCTGCACAGAGGCCTAAGCAGTGGGGGGGCTCCCACTTCCAAAGCAGGAAGTAGTAAGACACCCCCCCCCTACAGAAAAATGTCACAATGACTTAACCTTAACCCTTCCAAGCCCTGCTCAACTGCCTGCTCCTTAAGGAGGAAAGCTCACCCTGCATGCAAAAATCTGGGAACTCATTACCCAGGATAAATGGGTTTTAAATATAGTTTTCCAAGGATACAGATTCAAGTTTCACACCCTAACAACTCCAAACGGTTGGCCAGACCTACCCCCAAGTCAGTGGGCAGAGGTTCAACAGCAGGTTCTCTCTCTTCTAAGTATCAGGGCTATTCAACCTGTCCCAGCAGAAGAAAGGGGACAAGGTTTTTACTCAAGACTTTTCCTGGTACCCAGAAAAGACAGCTCCTGGTGTCCTGTCCTGGACCTGTCTATTCTATGCACCTTTTTGGTAATCCCAAAATTCAAAATGCTAACACTTCAACAGCTGCTTCCTATGCTAGGCAAAGATGCCTGGTTGGCAACCTTAGACTTAAAGGAAGCTTACCTGCACACCCCAATAAGGGAGTCTTGCAGGAAATACCTATGCTCCAAAGCAGGCTACACACGCTATCAGTTCTCTGCACTTCCCTTTGGCTTATCTACTGCGCCCAGGGTATTCACAAAGTGTCTAGCTCCAGCCATTGCATTTTTCAGGCAGAGAAATATTCAAATATACCCATACTTGGATGGTTGTCTGATTCAGGCAGAAAGCCAGGACGTGCTATTAAAACATCTGACATTCGTAAAGAAACTTCTAACCTCGCTGGGGTACACCATAAACTAAAAGAAATCTCATCTAGTACCCTGTCAGCAGATTGTATTCCTGGGAGCAAGCTTGAACACAACTTCCCAGATGGCTTAACTCACGCCAGAGAAACAAGTTTATTTGACAACCTACTTTAAATTACTGGCCACAAAGACCCAACTATCTGGAAGGAAAATTTTGCAAGCCCTAGGGTTCATGGCCTCTTGCATTCTACTAATTCCATATGCAAGACTGCATATGAGGAAACTACAATGGTATCTAAAAAGCCTATGGTGTCAACATTCTCAGGACCTGGAATCAATGATTCCTATCATTCCTTGTATAAAGACAGAGCTCCTTTGGTGGGCAGAGGCCTGCCACCACAGTAAGGGACTCCCTTTCAATCTACCCCCTGCCACCCAAACCCTAACAACAGATGCATCAGACTATGCATGGGGGGCTCACTTGGCAAGGCAGTGCATTCAGGGCAAACGGAACCCGAGTCAGATGCACCTGCATATCAGTCAAAAAGAAATGTTAGCTATACAGAGTTCCCTGACAGCCTTCAAAGATCACTTCCTTCCAGGACAATTACTGGTAAAGACAGACAACACCACTGTTATGTAGTACATAAACAAACTGGGGGGAACCCACTCGTACCCTCTCTGCAGACTAGCCATGGCTCTGTGGAACACAGCCTTAAGCTACCAAGTGCACCTACAAGCTCAATTCCTGCCAGGCAAGCTAAATTCACTGGTGGATGACCTAAGCAGAAATCTCATGGACCCACACGAATGGAAACTGGAACCAAAAATATTAATCCTCTTGAACAAATGGGGGACTCCAGAGGTAGACCTGTTTGTCTCCCCCCAGAACTACCAATTGGACAAATTCTGCACAAGGATTCCACACAGTCATGCTTGGAAAGTGGATGCCCTGCCCTTTATCTGGGAAAGCCTCTCGGTTTATGCCTTTCCCCCTCTGCCTCACCTCTCGAAGGTTCTGCTAATGATCAAACAGGACAAACCAAGGACAAAACTTATTGCACCGGACTGGCCTCATCAGCACTGATACCCCCTCTTGTGCAGCATGATACTGCTGGATCCATGGCACCTACTTCAGACACCTTCCCTGTTGTCCCAGTAGGCGGGCCAGATTCTGCACCCTCAGCTTCAAACCCTGAACCTTGCAGCCTGGCTAATTCCTTGAGCTTTCCAATAGCATCCCTCAGTAAGCAGGTGCTAGATGTCATTCTGGAAGCAAGGAGACCTAGTACTAGAAAATCCTATGCTGAAAAGTGGAAAAGATACTGTTCCTGGAGCCAGACCCAGGGTATGGGCGCTATGGTGCCCAGCATACTTTATATTCTTCAGTACTTAACAGAAATGTTCCACAAGGGCCTATCCTTCTCGTCAATTAAAATTCATGCCTCTCTAATTTCAGCATAATATAATACTGAACCACCCCTCTTCTCTCTTGCCCTGTTAAAGCAATTCCTCAGAGGGGCTAAAAATATAAGACCCCCCCCCCAGGCAAGCTCCTACTCCAGCCTGGGACCTTAACTTTGTATTGGAACAGCTCTCTCTCCTTCCATTTGAACCAGCAGCAACTGCAGAGTTGAAATTCCTTTCTTGGAAAACAGCCTTGCTTCTAGCCATCACTTCAGCTAGAAGAGTGTCTGAATTACAGGCCCTCATGGCAGTGAAGCCGTTCATTATCTTCCATGCAGACAGGGATTTCCTCAGGACCGATCTTTACTTTATGCCGAAGGTGATGTCTAGTGTGGCCCTAAATCAGTCCAGTCATTTGCCTACCTTTTTCCCCGAATCCACAAAACAAAGGAGAACAAATTCTGCACTGTTTGGATGTGTACAGACAACGTAGATTTTATATGGATAGGACTAAGCCTCTCAGAAAATCTGAACAGCTGCTAGATGACTTTGCTGCAGGGGCAGAGGGGAAGGCCATTTCAAAGCAAACCATTTCTGAATGGATAGCTCGTTGCATTCATTTCTGCTGTAAGCACCATGGAAAACCTACCCCACAGGGGATAAGATCACATTCCACCAGGGCTGCATCTACCCCTACAGCCTTTCTCAGAGGGGTCCCTACCAGGGAAGCTGCTACCTGGAGCTCTGTACATACCTTCACCAAGCATTACCACATGCCTATTTTTTCTAAATCCAGAGCTGGTTTTGCCACTGCAGTCCTGCAGGGCTTAATAGCTGGCCCTAATGCTCTCTAACATCCTCCTCCCTTCCTTAGCTTTGGGAATCAACTCAAATGTAATGACTGCAACAGTGAAACATGAAGAATGTAGTACAGTTGTGTACACTTACCATAAATGTAGATGTCAGAGTGTATTCACTGTTGCAGTCCTGGTTACCCTCCCTCCAACCCCCTGACTTCTCTTGGCTCTACCTGTGCTTCTTGTTTTAAGCTTTCTGGTGTATTTGCTTTTTGATGGAGGTGTAACTTAACATATAATTGCTTCCCTTTGTGGGGGCACCTGACATCTGGGGCAAGTAAAACTGATCTAATTGCGTCGGCTGCATGTTTTATACCCCTGACGTCCTGGAAGAAGAAACGGCGTCCGACGCAGGAATCCAAGACTCTGGTATTTAGGCTGGTTGAGGGCTACCTGCAGGCAGATAACCCAAATGTAATGACTGCAACAGTGAATACACTCGAGCATCTACATTTATGTTATGTGTACACAACTGTACTTTTTTGTACCTTGGGGAATAATATGTAAATTCTGTCTTGAGTTCCTACTACTGCATTTACATCTTACATAATATTTTTATAAATCTCTTTAGAAATCTACCCTGTTTTGTTATATTCTTCTTTCTAGGTCCACTTGATATATCCTAATTATTGCAATTCAAATTCAAGTCCCTACCTCTAAGTAATATTCCCTGCTGGAAGTTTATTACTTCTCCCAAACTTTTCTTAAGCTCCATAGTAGCAGTTTTTGGCTGAATGTAAATATGCTATTGTAAACCTCCTCCCTTGCCGGTAGCCCCTTACTACCACAAATCTGCTATGTTTGCCTTCCCCTCCCCTTGTCTGTCACTATTGGAGACCCTCTAGCAATTGGTATAATTAATCCCCTTTTCCAGTTTCCCTGATATTCTGCTGACTATCCATTCTGAAATCCTGTCTTTCTCAAATTCACATGCTCATTTCTTTTCAAATGCATCTTCTGCAGCATTGTTATATGCAGTCTGCATTTTAATATAATTCAATAATCATTCCTTTTTTATCTTTAAGGCCATTCATGTTCCAGGATATTGTGGACAACATAGCCATCATGATAAAAAGCTATTGCTCCCACCTATTACACACATTTTTAAATGTGTATGTCTCGGTTTTGTGTTATATGCATATACTAATGTTTGGCAGGCAGATCTTTTGTACAGTTGTTTCTTCTCATCTCCATTAGAACCTGTGTCACATTTTTCAACAATTTTTGTTTTATTGAAAACCGTCAAAAAAAAAAAAAAAACTAAATACAAAACACTCCTATCCCCTATTAACTTGGGGAAAAACACAAAACTATGTACATCTTCAAAACATTAACCTTAACCCTCTAGAAGTGAACATTTGCCCCAAATTGGTGGCTGCACCTACAAGCATAATCTAACCTAAAATTAAGGTTATCCATGTTGAAGCGCATGCTACAGCTTGTGCTCCCACTTACACTGATGCTGTCTGTTCTTTTCTTATCTCATCCCCACCGAGATGTGAAAAACAACTTGCATGCTTTTAGAAAACATCAGCTTTTAGCCCTAAGAATTGTACTGGCTGTCTTTAAATAAAACTAAACTGTACACGGTTCTGTTAACTGGATTAAAAAATTAAGGCTGCTAGGTATGTTTGTACCTCTTATTCATAATTTCAAACTTACTTGCTCACAAACTTTACTGAAGTGCTTGCCATTGTACCTTTAAATTTTGCATGTCTCTCAGCAAGAATACTCAGAATTCTGGAGAGTTGCTGCTTGCACCTGCAGACAGCTTGTCTCCATGCAAGTGTACTCAACAATGAGTCTTTGCCCTCAACTGCAGACATTTCAAAACCACTGAACATTTGCCAGTGGAAAATAAACAAGCTAATATCTTTGCACTTGTAAGAAGCTTAGCATTTTCATGGCTTTCGCCATTTTGTTTTGTTTTTAAAGGCTACATGCTTATAAAAACAGCTTTTTACAGTTTAAGCCAAAGGTAGTATTCTAGACATTCACCCTTGTAAAATAAAAAGAGAAAATATCCTAAGTCTGCAGTTATGATCAGTGTGCTTCTTTTACAGCACAGGATCACAGCATATGAACATTAAACTTGTTTTCGTCCAGCCTTTTTTCTTTTGTTATACTGTAAAACCTATATTTCTTACAACTAAAAAAAGTACTTGTTTACTTTAATATCTGTAACACATACAACAGTCACTTGAAAGACTGCTCCACCACATTTAAAATACCACTAACTATACACTACACAAAACTGTTTTCCTGTATGTAATATGCAATTTGTTATGAAATGTTTTATACAAATACTAAGAACAAAAGTTGTTTTGCTTTTTCACTGTTTTACTGTCGTCCTAAACTTTAATGATATAAAGTGGGGTATATGCTTTACAGTCCACCCACAAGTTTAACGAAGTCAACAAAAGTCCACTATTTTTCAGCCACTTTTCTTGCAAAACAATATTTTATAAATATGATAGGATGCTTTACAGTCTTCCATTTGTTCACTTATTTCAGAGTTGATAGTCTTCTTCCAGTTCATCTCCATCTTCCAACACCAAACTCTGGTTCAAGTCCAAGGTACTGCTTATTCTTCTAGTCATCATCTGTGCTTTATCTGTCCCTCAAGCATTTTCCTTTGGAACCAAAGATATTCAGCATTTTGAGAAACAGATGGGGGAACCCAGATGTAGACCTGTTTGCCTCCCTTCAGAACTACCAGTTGGACAAATTTTGCACAAGGACTTCCCACAGTTTCCTTCTCATCTATTAAAATTGTATTACAATTCATGCCTCAGCCATTTCAGCACATTATAATACTGAGCCACCCCTGTTCGCTCATCCCCTGTTGAAAAATCCTCAGAGGGGCTAAAAATTTAAGACTACCCAGGAGAGCCCTTATTCCAGCCTGGGACCCTAACTTTGTATTGGAAAAGCTCACTATACCTCCATTTGAGCCAGCTGTGTAACTGCAGAGTTGAAATTCCTTTCTTGGAAAACAGCCTTCCTTCTAGCCATCACTTCAGCAAGAAGAGTGTTTGAATTACAAACCCTCATGGCAGTGGAGCCCTTCATCATCTTCCATGCTGACAGGGTGTCCCTCAGGACCCAATCCTTCTTTTATGCTGAAGGTAGTATCCAGTGTGGCCCTTAATCAGTCTATTCATTTGCCAACCTTTTTTCCTAATCCACAGAACAAAGGAGAACAAATTCTGCACTCTTTGGACTTAGATTTTATTTGGACAGGACTAATCCTCTCAGAAAAACTGAACAGCTGCTAGTTGCCTTTGCTGCAGGAGCAGAGGGGAAGGCCATTTCAAAGCAAACCATTTCTATGTGGATAGGCCATTGCATTTATTTCTGCTATAAGCACCATGGAAAACCTACCCCACAGAGAATAAGATCACATTCCACCAGGGCTGCATCTACCTCCACAGCCTTTCTCAGAGGTGTCCCTACCAGGGACATCCTCGAAGCTGCTACCTGGGGCACTGTACATACCTTCACCAAGCATTACCACTTGCCTATTTTTTCTAAATCCAGAGCTGGTTTTGCCACTGCAGTTTTGTAGGGCTTAATAGCTGGTCCTAATGCTCTCTAACTTCCTCCCTACCTTAGCTTTTGGAATCTACCCAGATGTAATGACTGCAACAGTGAAACACGAAGAACATAGTGCAGTTGTGTACACTTACCATAAATGTAGATGTTCGAGTGTATTCACTGTTGCAGTACTGGTTACCCTCCCTCTAGCCCCCTGACTTCTCTTGGCTATACCTTTCTTCTTGTTTAGTGTATTACAACTTTCTGGTGTATTTGCTTTTTGTTGGAGGTATAACCTTATATATATATATATATATATATATATATATATATATATAATTGCTTCCCATTATGGGGGCGCCTGACATCTGGGGCAAGAAAAACTGATGTAATGGTGTCGGCTGCATGCTTTATACCCCTGACTATCTGACGTCATGGAAGAAGAGACAGCATCCGATGCAGGACCCAAGACTTTGATATTCAGGCCGTCTGAGGGCTACCTGCAGGCAGATAACCCAAATGTAATGACTGCAACAGTGAATACACTTGAACATCTACATTTATAATAAGTGTACACAGCTGTACTTTCAGTAGTAAGGCCATTAATTCAGGGCCAAATCCCTTCAGAAGCAATTAGATTTAGATAGCGCTGGACCTTTTTACTGTCTGGTGTTAACCAGTTCCAGGCCATTGTCCCTAACAAATGAAAGGATAAGTGATGAAGGAGGAGGACATTGGAGAGGCTTAAGATATTTCTCTGTCCAACTCCCCACCGAGACTTGAGATCACAGATGCAGGTGAGGTGCCTTTGCAGCCTCTTGGTTCAATGCCTGTTAGGCCCAAGTCCTCTGATGAGACCATTGTACAGGCCACCATGACTGAGGTGTACTCCTCACATGTTGACAACAGACCAGCATTTGTTCAGTCTGAAGCCACTAAGCAAGCCACCACTTCTGACATCAGGGAACTGGTGACCGAGTGTTAGGGAGGTATCTCCTTGGACATGGTAAAGGAGGAACTACCTGGAAACTGGATTGAGGTCACTACCACCTGACTGCAACCTGAGGCCTTGTCTTCCCCTAAGCACCATACTTCCAAGAGAGAGAGAGAGGTAGGTTTTTCCCAGCCAGTGCTGTCTGTGTCCCCAGCCTCAACCACCCCGGTCTCTTCACATAACTTGGTCAGGCTGCTACAAAACTTCATGGATTTCATGAAATCCAAGCAAGCCACCCTGTAAATGGAATCTATGCCAGGAAACTACCATGGAAAAAGAAATGGGACAGTTTCCCATGGGAGATTGATTCCTCAGAGTCAGAGGATGAAGAGGAACTTGCATACTTGCATAGAGAGCCTTCCCCTCAAACATATGAAGACTCTAACTCTGAGTACACGGTTATCTACCTCATCCCCTGATGGTTTGTCTTTTGGAGACACCCTTCATAAAATGAATGAAGTCTTTGACAGGGAGTCTGTGGAATTCTGCAAGTCTCAAGTTAACTGCAGAGATCTTCTGAACCTTCTTGTCTGTAGACCATTGTCAGGAGGATGATATGTTTGCTGACAAATCCATACAGCCCAACTCTCCATTCCTCCTTGCTCCCAGGAAGCCTAATCACCTTTATATAGTGCTCGAGTCCCACAAGCATATCAATAAAAGCCCATTGGTGGATCCTTCTTTAATGCCTATGAAATCCTCCAAGGGAGCTTGTTTGCAAACATCCAAGAATTTCTTGCCAAATGATGGGGAGAGGAGGTTGCTTGACCAGTTTGGCAAGAAAACATATATTTCAGCCATACTGGCCATATGAACTCTTGACCAAAATTTAGAATATTGACTCCACAAAGACTTCTGCCCCTTATCTTCCCAGGGCATGGATAGTGACTCTGGATTTGAAGGATGCCTATCTTCATGTTCCTGTTTTACAGGCAACACACAAGGTTCCTAAGTTTCCATGCAAGGGGGATACATTACCAGTTTTGCCCCTTACCATTTGTTTTATCTACTACACCTATGATGATTGCCAAGTATCTGGTAGTAGTCATTGTCTTTTGCAGAATATGAGGGTTCCACATTTACCCTTACTTAAATGTTTGCCTGATTCAGGCTGTGTCACCTTCATAACATCTGACAGCTGTGCAAGTCACCATGGCTTGCTTTCATAAGGCAAGACTAATCTCAGTGTCCAGAAATCACAGCTCTCCCTCAGCATCAGTACTACCTTCTGGGGCAGTTGTAGACTCGGTCATTCCTTCCAGAGAACAAGCTGAATTTTCTGTCTGCGTATCCTAGGAACCCATTCAACACACAGGCCATTACTGCAAGGTGCTGAGCTGCATTGCTTCTTGCATTTTAATGATCTCATTAGTAAAACTGTACATGAGAAAATTTCAGTGGTACCTAAAGAAGTGTTGGTCTTAGCACCAGCAGTCCCTAGAAACACCCATCGTTCTCCATCCATGCTTAAAGGAAAGGAGGTGGGAGGAAAAGGTAAAAAACAATCCAGGAGCACCATTCCAGCTCCCAGAAGTAGTACAGGTCCTAACAAGAAACAGCTCAGACCTGGCCTGTGGGAGGCTCACCTATGGCAATTCAGGATCCAAGGGACTTTGGGCAAGCATCAAATGAATCAGCACATCAGTATAAAAGAGACAATGACAGTTACTCTGGCTTTAAGAGTCTTTCAAGAAAAACTGATTCCCAGACCCATAAAGATTCTGACAGACAACACCACAATCATGTGATACTTAAATGGGGGAACCCCTTCCTACCCCCATCCGGGCTAGCAATGGAGCTTTGGCTCATGGCACAGCAACTAGGGTCACACCCATAGCTTCATACATAGCTCAGAACAGTCTCTGCTGGCAGATTCTTTGAGTAGGACTCCCCTAGGCTGTAACGAATAGATATTGAAAAGGGATTTATTTATAGATGTGATGCACAGCTGGGGTGTGACAGAAATGCACCTTTGTCTTCCACAGAAAACAGGCAACTCAGCAAGTTCTGCTGTAGGACCCCACATAGAGGGACTTGAAAAATGGACACCTTCTTTTTCAGATTGACAGACATCTTTCTCTGTGCCTTTCCACCATACCCCTAATCCCCAGGGCATTACAGAAGGGGTGCGGTCAGACAGGCCAAAAATAATTTTAATAGCTCACTACTAGGACATAGGCAGCACTAGTTTTCCCTTCTCCTGGCATTCAGCAAAGAAAGAACTGTGCCTCTTCACCCTTCATGGGTATATTAACCTAGAACAAAGGATCTGTCATCTGTCCCAACCTAAAAACTCTTAAATTGACAGCGTGGATGACTGGCTACTAATTTCAACCAGACAATTATTTTCTCAGGACATCTCAGCTATCCTGAAGGAGGCTGGAAGACAGGAAGTCATATGTAGCTAAATGGAAAAGGTTTTCTGTCTGATGCAAAGCTAGTAGTGTACCTCTTCCTTCTCTGCAAGCAATAACTATCCTATTCTAGTGTTAAGGCCCAAATGTATGCTATCTTTGCTTGCCTTCCAATGTCCCTTCAATTTTTGCTCACCCCCATATGAAACAATCCTTGAAGGGGTTGCTGCACCTCAGACCACCCAGACAGGAACCAACACCCCTTCTGAGATGTAACTTGTATGCTTGAGGAACTTGCAGTGTCCCTCTTTCCCCTTTGACCCCGAGGTGTCAAACTGCTTGCATGGAAGACACCCCTGCTGTTGGCACTCACTTCACCAAGATGTATCTAGAGTTGCAAGCTCTGATGTGCAAGGAGACATGCCTTTTCTTTCATGGGAACAGAGTTGCCTTGAGAACCAGTCCCTTTTTCTTGTACAAGGTGGTGTCAAAGATTTCTTTGAATCAGGCTGTACAACTTCGTGTGTTCTTTCCAAAGCCTCAAAACTGGAGAGAAAGAACACTTCATTCTGTGGATGTACACAGATAACTAAGATTCTACCTTCACTGAATAAATTTTCCAGGCACATCAGGCTAGCTTTTGGTGGCCTTTACAGAAGCAAAACAAGGCAAACCAGTAGGGAAACAAACCATCTCCAAATGGATTTTGAACTGCATCTCCTTTTAATATTTTACTATGATAAGCAGTTCCTTGGCAAGATTGGAGCCCATTTTCACAAGGGCAAAAGCCACAAACACAGCATTTATGAAATGATTTCTGACTGACTATGCTATAAGCAGCCACCTGGTCCTGTGTACAGGCTATCACCTGGCAGTACAACTTGGGGCCATTTCTAAGGCTAGTTCACCCCCCCCCCCCAAGTAAGAAGCTTTAGGAATCATCTCATGACCCAGTACTGCAACACTGACTGTGATGAATGTAGTACAGGTGTGTATGACTTACATAATTGTTGATGTTTGAGTAGATCAGTATTATAGTATACATTTTTACCCTCCTTTTCCGTTTGTCTTTTTCTGTCTCTAGAGTTGAGGTAGATCCCCCTTTTTTCCACTGATCATCTTCGCACCTACTTTCCCCCTTCTTTATCCCAGGGTTTCTGGCTGTCAGTAGGGCTAGTTAGGCAGGTCATGCACCACCTGTGCATCATTGGACACCAATGAACTCTGACAAGAAAGACCTGAAGATGACACTGTGATGCACCTCTTATATCCCCTGACTTTCATACATTGGATGGTCATGGACATGCGTTGAGATGGCAAAAGACTCTAGTGTTTGGACCAGCCACTGCCTTTTGCATGACAGGAAATCTTAAGATTCAGTATTGCACTATTGATCTGCTTGAACATCTTAAGTTATGATAACTCATCAGTACAAAAGCACTTTCTCTAAGTAAGGTTCTTTAGTGGGAAGTAACACTCCACTCAGTGCACCAGCTACATTTTCTGGAGTTGTTCTTCTACCCTTTGTGAAGTAGTAGCATGGTTATCTGTCCACACTTTTACACACTGTAAGTTGGGTGGAGTTTATAAGTAATAGAGGTGGATTTGCTGCAGCTGTAGTTCTAGCGATGCTTGTGGGGTTTCTATCCTGTTAGTGGATTGGTAGCTCAATATTCTACCCATCTAGTATGTGAAGGCAGGACATTGAAGTATGATAGTAGAACTGCTTGAGATATTAACTAGAATGCATGATTGAAGTGTTCTTTTTCACACTAAACCGCATACCTTTTGTTTTGTTTTTTTTGGGTGGGGGTGTTTTGTTTTGCTCGATTGGTCTCACATTCTAGTGTTATGTTAATGTTGTGAGGCACTTTTGTATGATTAATGTGTACTTAGCTTGTCTAACCTGCGTTCTTCCTCCAAAACTGTATAGATTAGCCTTTTGCCAAGAAAGGGTCCTAATGAAAAGAAGGCAAGTTTGTGAGCTAAGTTGATTGCTTGGTAGCTGTTGCCTTTCCAGACATACTTTAACGTGTTTGCCGTCAGAAGTAGCATAATGGTTCGTCCCATAGCCATCCTGTCCCCTATTTCAAAAATCCTAGAAAAATGTGTTCAACTTAAACTTCTTCCTCATCTCCTAGACAACCACCTTATATCTCCCACACAACATGGCTTCAGACCCAACCACAGCACAATGACTGCCCTCCTTTCCTTCCTAGAAACAGTAAATAGAGCTCGTGATTCTGGCTTAATTGTTTCTACATTGCTGCTAGACCTCTCCAAAGCCTTCAATACCATCTCACATAGCCTACTCATTACTAAGCTCTCTGAACTTAACCTTTCTTCTTCCTCCTTGAATTGGTTCTCTATTTACCTATCCAACCGAAATCAAGCAGTAAAATGGAAAAAAAACTACCTCCTCATTTCTTAGTACCCCCACAGGTGTTCCACAAGGCTCCATTCTCTGTCCTGTTCTCTTCAACATATTTATAAATGACTTTCACAAATCACTCCCTTTCTCAAACATCATCCAATATGCAGATGATTCAACAATCATCTGCTCAGCCACCTCCATCACTACACTTCAAAAACTAACTCGGGATGCTTTCTACACAACAGAGCAATGGATGTTAAAAAAACGTCTTGCTCTTAATGCCTCCAAGACCAAACTTATGATCTTTACTCCCTCTAAAGCTACTTCTCTCAATATGAATACATTTTCAATCATTAGCCAAAATAACTCACCCCTAGAATTGGTGTCAGACACCAAACTACTAGGGGTACAAATTGACAACCAACTTAAATTTACCTCTCACCTACAAAAAAACATCAAAAAGACCCATCAAAAACTTGGTATGCTTTGTAGACAAAATGCATACCTCACCTCTGCCACTAGAACAACTCTCGCTACATCCTTCCTTATCCCCTCCCTTCTCTATGGCGCCCCACTCCTAACTAACATTAAATCCTCTCTCAAAAAACAACTTTCCTCTTGCTACAATAAAATTGCAAAATTCGCCACTAGCCACAAGTCTTCTACCCACCACTGTGTTTCCCTCCAGAAACTAAAATGGCTAGAGCTTCCTAATCAACTAACTTACACACAACTAACTCTAGCCCACAAGCTTATCCTTAATCCCTCCCTCTGTCCTTCCCTATCTTCTGCTTTTAATATGCACCTACCCAATAGAGTATTAAGATCAAACAATCAAAACCTACTCAAAGTACATAAACCTACACATCCTCCAGGCAAAAACCTTCTATCCTTCAACCTAGCTCGCCTCTGGAACTCCCTTCCCCACTCATCCGCACCACCTCTAATCACACTGCTTTCAAAAATCCTTCATACACACCTGACATCACATTGGGAATGCTCCTGCTCCCACCCTACATAACCACTCTTCACCTACTCCAGGCTCTGCTCACATCTTTAATCAACCAGACAAGTCCATATAAATAATTGACTCCATATCCCTCCTCTTCCCCCACTTCTCCAAGTCATTGTACCTCCTCTTCCTTTCTAGTAACCTGTTCTCTTAATCTACTCTGCATAAATGGATAAGCTCATGTTAAATAGTTAATTCATTTTCCTGCAATGTATTTTAAATGCACACTTGCTGTACTACTTGATATTGCTTTATCTTTAACTGTTGTACCTATTGTTAAACTTTGTTTGTATCTAAGAATGTATGTTCAAAATTACAAAAATATATCTTTTGGAGCTTTTCTCCCCAGGACTCCATTGAAAACAGGTTCATTATGGCCCAATGGACTATCCTGGTAAACCAACTACAATAAATAAAAAATAAATAAAATGGTTAAGGTCTTCACCTCATAGGCACAAGGTGCAACATTTGTGTCAACTCTGGTTATTAGCTAGGCTTGGAAAAGTTTGCAGGCTGATAGCAAGGGAGAGTTTTGGCATAATGGTTAAGATATTTATATTAGAGATGCAAGGTGCAGGGTTTGATTCTGACCTTTGATTATTGGTTAGGCTTGTAGTAGTTTGCACACTTATGGCCTAATATTTACCTATGAATACTATGACCTTTTAGATTTCTCCTGTAGTGGTGGCAGCTGATACAATATACTGTAGCCTGTGTACTTAGGCAGGTATTCGAATCCAGCAGTGACTCACTTGTATCAGTGCACATGTGATTTTAGAGCTAAGTAACAATGGCTTCACCCAGAGATTTGATATGTAGGTTTGTACGGGGAGAAGGTTCTCCCATTAGTTTCGGTCCCTTTTGTTTGGGGGTTGGTATAATGGTTAAGGTGTTTACCTTGCAGACACATGGTAGAGGGTTTGATTTTCACCATTGAAGGGAAATTGGCTAGGCTTAAAGTGGTCTGCTGGAGCAGTTAGCTTACTACTTGCCTATGAACCCATAAATATGGCAGTAGAATAGGTATGACTTTTACCTGGAAATTTGTCATAATTGTAGACAAGCACAGTGGGAAGACTTTTGATTTAATGTTTTATGTATTTTAATTGGACCCTATTGTGGAACCATTGAATACTGTTGTGAAACCTGAGGTCAGACACTATAATATATGAAGCAACTTTTCTAATGAGAGAGAGAGCTTTATTTACCACTGAGCTCAGGGGGTGTTATGACTTTGCTCCAGCTGTTTTGTTTGAAAGACATGTTTTTCTTAGTGTCATGAAATGTACAGATTTTTGCAGTTATAGTAGCATTGCTTCCAAAATATGAGTAACTTTCTGTGGTGTGGGGGATTCTGTCTGTACCCATTGTGCAGCAGCCTGCCTACAGTACTGGCTCAGACACAGACACATTGTCATCTACTGTTGTAGTGAGTACTTCACTCAGCTAAACTGTACCCCAGTTACACATGCATGTTAACGCTGTACATATAAATAGTTACACTACACTTCTCAGACTTTGGCTTAGGCTGTCATTCTTTCTAAATGGTCTGTACATTTCTGTGTATGCATAAGCTTGTTTCTTGTGAATCTATATTTTTGTTTACTGGGGTAGTGCATAGATCTCAACGGACCATTTGCATGCACAGCACTGGTGAACAGGACCATGTAAGAAATGAACAAAACATATTTGCAGATATAAAAATATGCTAGAAAACATATGTATATTAAAAGATGCAAGAATATGCTACAACATTTAGTTCAAGATGTGGTTTACAGTGTCAAAACAGATGGTAAAAATGGAATCACTTCCATACTTTGCAGTGCAAACTGGATCATATTTTAGACGTTGCACTATACTCACCAGCAATTCCAAATTTTCTTTACTAACAGATTAATACTCTGCATATTTATGGTTGACCTTGCTGCAAAACAAAGTGCATCCTCTTTGAGAATGTAGGACACTAAGTCCAACGGGTTTTGAGATAACAATAACTTAACCTGCTTAGAACTTTTCAGAATATTTTAAGTTTGAAATCAGTAGTGACTGATGTTTATAACATTTGCACAGCGAGATGCACTACAAGATGGAAGTCGAAAGTGGAAGAGTGATAAACCAGAAGAAGCAATGACTGAAGAGAAGACAAAAGGAACCCCACAGAACTCTGCCTACTCAAGTCCTAGCAAAGGCCATGCAGTAAACTTACTAGATGCAGTAAGCAGATTTTTTCCTATTCTTTTATGTCCAGATTTTGCATTGCAAGCAACACAGTACCAGTGACCCAGATATTCATTCTGATTTTTTGTATTGTTTATATCACTGTATTATTACGCAATTTTCTTGTACTTGAGATTATGCCACTTACTTTGACTATTTTAGCTACAACTTCTAGTGGTTCCACAACTTGTTTTACATGGGTGTTGTTTGCTGCTTTATATACTGTGTTATCATTACCTTTATTAAAAATTACAGTCAGATGTAGATCCACATCACCAATGTCTGTTCTATCATATGACATGAATCTCTCTTGACAGCAAGTTTTAGCCAATTACTCTAGGCTAGTGTAAATGGCTGGAATCTGTCTGTCCTGGGGATATTGTTTATTTTGCACTTGGCTTAGTATTTTTTTTCCTTCCTTATCCTTAGGTCCCTGAATTAGTTTCTGAAATCATGTCATCATTGTGCTTTGTGCAACAGCCCAGTCCATGTATTTAAACATACCTAAACACCTGAAGTTGATTCTTATGTTAAATGCATTTGTAGTACAGTCATCATTTGATTTTTAATAAAAGTTGCCTGTTTTTAGATTGGAAAATGTAGTGAACTTTTTTGAAGAATTTTACATTTGAAAATTGGATTGCTTAAACCATTGAGCATGGTTTGAAACTCAGTAGTTACCCCCCTTAGCCCATACTCTGAAAAGTAGTATCTGTTTGACATTGATTAACAGCAAGATTATATTATATCTAATTGTCTGCCATTGTATAATCAGTATTTGTCAAATTCCATAAAACTTTCTGCAGCATTTATCTGATTTATTTGTTGACTAAAACAGTCCTACTAGCCAGACCCCATTTTCACAATTACACATAAAAAGTAAAATATACAGCAGTATTAGCATGTACATTAACTTCACACATATGTTATAACTTAATGTTAAAGCAACTGAAATAGAAGTAGGACGGTTGAGAATAAACAATATATTATAGAAGCATAGCAAAATTATAAAATCATAATTTCAACAGTACAGTACAAGACAGTCAAGAGCATTATCTCTAAATTATGATCATGTGTATGAAGCACTAAAGCAGGGGTGTCCAACCTTTTCACGTGCAGGGGCCACATTGAGTCAACAGAAATTGTCTTGGGGCCACATGTAAAATATATCATATAGTTAATTGTATCGCTGTTGTGGACGACCAAAGTCGACCCCTTGGCTGTATTGTAGGTGAATTTGAACAATGAATAAATGTAATAAATGCATAATATTTGCCCTAAAATTCAATATCTCATTCTAATTCTTAAAATAACAGTTAACTCTAACATCTTAGTTTCTTTAACATCTTAGTTTATTTGTAAAAAAAAAATAAATAAATAACAGGTGCGAACCCTTCAACTTGTATGAGATCATACCTGTGATTTTGCTGGTTTCTTAAAGATGTCCATGTCTTCCATCATGTCCTAATGTCCATATGTTGTCCAAAGCGCTCGTGTATTCTTCTGTTTCTAGCATTGGAATCTGTCCCTGAAATTATTCAAGACATGCTGCATCTGGTCAGGCTGGTCTGAAGATGAAAGAAGGTTCATCAGTGGTATTCTCAAACTGAGCACCCCTTTGGAAAGGCACATTTCTAGCTTTGGAACCTGTCCCTGAAATATGGCACTGGCAACATTTCTTGCTTTTGCACTGCTGTCTGGTCAGGCTGGTCTGAAGATGAAAGAAGGTTCATCAGTGGTATTCTCAAACTGAGCACCCCTTTGGAAAGGCAAATTTCTAGCTTTGGAATATGTCCCTAAAATATGGCACAGGCAATATTTCTTGCTTTTGACTGCTGGCTGGTCTGAAGATGGTAGAAGGTTCTTCAGTGGTATTCTCAAACTGAGCACCCCTTTGGAAAGGCACATTTCTAGCTTTGGAATCTGTCCCTGAAATATGGCATTGGCAATATTTCTTACTTTTGCACTGCTGGCTGGTCTGAAGATGAAAGAAGGTTCATCAGTGGTATTCTCAAACTGAGCACCCCTTTGGAAAGGCACATTTCTAGCTTTGGAATCTGTTACTGAAATATGGCACTGGCAACATTTCTTGCTTTTGCACTGCTGTCTGGTCAGGCTGGTCTGAAGATGAAAGAAGGTTCATCAGTGGTGATGCACAGCTTGCTGGAATGATGAGACTTTTACTTCTTAAAAAATGAACAATTTGTATTTTTACATTTGTTTCACTGACTTAACAGATGGTAGAACACATTTAACTTTGGTTCACCCACTTACTTTGGAGCCACAAAGAACATGATAATTTGCAACAACACACTCCAATTTCACAAGGTAATCTCATGCCTGCTTTTTTGCAGTTGCCTCTCCAATATGCATGAGTGCACATTTCAGCTGACGACTTGTACAGATCTACTCAATGAGGCATAGCATCATCAGATAACACCTTTTTGTATTTCTTCCTTAGATTACTATAAGTCTCCAACTTGAGGTGTTTCCCAATGTTTGCTGAAAATTTGGAAGGGGTCTTCCAGTGTTTGTTACTTTTCTCAAATTTCAACAAATAATTGACTTTATTAGTAGTGGCAATGTTTATTCGTGAAACCTGTTCACAAGGGTGTAGCCAGGCACAGATCTTTGCTGAATTCAAACTTATTGGTCCTAGTTCTTGTTAAAGTGCCCATATCAGGAGGTTCAGGCTATCGGGTCAGGATTGCTCTTTTGTGTAGTAGACAAACATTATAAGCATAACCTTTTTAATGTGAACACTGAGCTTGTCTTTTTGATACCAGTGCGTCTATATCGGTTTTGATAGAGGTGGTGGCGGCGATGCGAAGAGTATTTTCAAGATGCTCATCTGAAATTTTCGTTCTGATTTTATTTTTTGTATACTTCATACGAGAAAAAAATTGCTTGCAAATGTACGTTCTCCCCAACAGAGATGTCATGAACAGGTGTTCGTGAAGTGACTGATATTTTTCTTTAGGTAGGTACAAGTTATAAAAGTCCAATAAAGACACTTGCAGAAACTTTTCTTTAAGTTACATATCTGACTGCAATTCTATGCATTCCAGTTGCAGGTTTGCAGGCAACATGTTGATGTCAACTGAGAATGGAGTAGCAAATATACTGAATTGTTGTTGGCGTTTTCTAAAATCTTGAAATCTACTTTCAAAGTCCTGTAATAAACTATTAAGTAATGCTGCATATTTTTCAGTATTTACGTGGCTTTCCTCAGACAGTGTTTCAAAGTGAATGAAGGTATTGTTCTTAATCTGACAGTGCCATAATTTTAGTTTCACTTCAAATTCCATCACTGTTTAAAACATGTCATTTATTAATAGATTTTCACCTTGGAGGCACAGGTTCAGGTCGTTTAAATGAGCAGTGACGTCTACTAAGAAGGCTAAATCAGCCAGCCAGTTTGCATTTTCCAATTCGGGTACATGCTTTCCTTTTGACTCCATAAAGGACTTGATTTCATTTCTTAAATCATAGAAACGTTTCAGCATTTTTCCGCAACTTGGCCATCTCACTGCAGTAAAGTACACAATGTCTCCATAGGTAGTTTCCAAAGTATTCAGAAACTCCTGAAACTGGCAGTGATTTAATCCTTTGGATCTTATAAAAGTTATTGATGTTAAGTTGTCAAACTCGCCTTCATTCTTGCTGGATGGGTTCAGAGCCGATCCTCGGCTCCGACTCGGCACTTGCTAAGCTCGAGAGCTAATTTTACCAGCTCGAGACAACCCTATATCCCATGATGCAAGGCGTGACTACCCAGATCTCGTTTGCCGCTTCGCGAAGAGGTCTTCTTTTACCAGCTCAGGTAGTGTTTTTGTGATTTAACTTTCTACAGTTAAAAATCTTCCCTTTTTCCAGCCTTTTTTTTCTCAGTATTAGAGTTAGTCTTTCTATAGCTATCTCCTTAACCCTATACTCCCTCAACCTAATAGGTTTAGTTATTTTCCCCTTCAGGCCTTAAGCCTCCCTTTCCTTAATTCCTGTCAGGGTGTTTGAGTGTTGTACTTAGTTCCCCCCCTTCTTCTTAAGTTAACTGTGTGGGTGAACTTTGTGTGTGTGTGTGTGTGTGTGTGTGTGTTTGTGCACTGGGTATAATTATGTCCAAAGAATCGAAGGTCTCAGGCTTCAAGAAGTGTGACTCGTGCTGTCAGAAGATGTCTCTGACAGATGGTCACACTTCTTGCGTTTACTGCCTGGGACCTCTACATCTGCAGGAGTCCTGTGCCATTTGTCATTCTTTTAGCCACAGAGTCCTGCAGGAACCCTACGAGGCTTATTGAAGCTGGAGAGCTCCCCGACCAAGACCGGGTCGGGGAAGCCCTCTAAGCCACCTAAACCCCAGGCTTTGAGTTCGAAGCCTTTGGCTGTGGCTCCGACTCCTTCGGAGTCTAGGTCGGCTCCGGCCGGAGCCGATCTTTCTCTCTTAGAGGCGGTGGTATCGGTGCAGGCCGGCTCCGATACACCTGCATCGAAGTCGATGTCGGCTCCGGCTGGAGCTGACATTTCCATGTCCCAGACTAGAGCCGATAAGTTATCAGCTCCGAGTGGAACCGAGGGGTCTTTGGCTCCGATGGCTCCGACTAGGAAGAGATCTCGGTCTCCTTCCCTGGAGTCGATTCACTCGGCTCTGGGATCTCTGCATTCGGAGCGGAGCCATCGGAGCCGATCTTCTAGGTCTTCCAGGCTCTCTGACCACGACTTGGAGAGAGTGGTAAGCAAATTGCTGAAATCACAGGCACTGGCCCAGATGCTCCATAGCCCGTCTCAGCAGACGACCGCTATCACTCATCCCCCTGAATTTCCTCCTTCGACTCTCCTCCAGAGTTCAGAGCCGGAGCTTCTCGAAACCTTGACTGTTGGTGCGTCGGAGCCGATGCCACCCCTTTCGGCTCCTTAGTCTTCGACTCAGATTTCCTCCATGACACCTTCCATGGAGGGATCCGGTCGTCGTGACTCCTGCGTCGGCTCCGAGGGGGCGAGTGGCATCGGACCCTTGTCCGGCCCCGTTCTCCCTCTCGGAGCTTCGGCGTTGGTGAGTTCGGCACCGACATCGGCCTTGGAGCCTTCTCTTTCGGCGGGGCCGGGAGTTCCTGTTTCTTCGGAGCGGGAGCTCTCTGGCCTCCCTGGAAGGGGAGCCTTTGAGGTGATGAGGAGTGTTTTAGCCCCTCAGCTGAGTCAACAGTCGGTTCCATTAGCTCCCCCCTCCTCGGTGCCTGCTGTTATCTCTTCCCACTCTCTTGCTCCCAGACCCAGAGATCCATCGCCCCAGGTTTCCCCACTGGGAAGAACTTCCTCTTCCGAGGTTTCTCCTGATCCTTCGGGGGAACCCCCGCGTAAGAGGACGTGCAAGAGGAAGCACATAGACTCCCCTGAGTCTACAACATCTGATACTGACTTAGATGAGTCGGAGGGATCCACAAGGTCCCCCTCTGAGGATGTGTCCTTTTCAGACATCTTGGAACTCCTTAAACAGAGGGGGAACTGGCCTTCCATTAACCCCCCGAGGATGAGTCAGTATACCTGGAGGCTTTTGGATCTCGACCTTCCACCTCCTGGGTGTCTCCGCCTTTCGACCCTCTCATGGAAGTGGTGGCTCGAAAGGCGTGGGCGGCCCCAGATTCTGTGGAACCAGTCCCTAGGAGGCCATCTAAATTCATCACGGCCCCGGTAGACAAGCAGTTTCTCACCAAGGGTGTCCCTGTTGATGCCATGGTGGTGGCAGCTGCCACCAAGAAGGAACTTGCCGATCCTTCTGTACCTGTCCATCCTCCTAACAAGGAGTCTAGGACCATGGATAGGTACGGTAAGCGGATTTTTTCCTCAGCGACCTTCACTATGCGCTCGCTGAATTATCTCTGTCACTTTACCCGGCTTCAGAGAGATATTCTCAAGGAACTAGGTGAGGTAGTACAGGATCCGTCAGCTGCCGGGGCTCAAGAAAAAATTACCTCGCAGCTGGGAATCCTAAATTCCTTAACAAACTCCTCCATGTGGCTCATTTGTTATGCGGCCGATGGAGCGAGTAGAGCCGCAGGCACAGGAGTGGCCCTTAGGCGTCAGTCCTGGATGCGGCTTTGCAACTTCGCAGATCCCTTTAAGGCATCCTTCACAAATACTCCCTTAGACGGTTCGGCTTTGTTTGGACCTCAGGTGAAGGATACATTGACCAGATGCGAGCAGGACGGCAAGACTCTTTCTGCCGTAGGAGTCCGTTTCTCCACCCCTTCAAGACCTTATCCTAAAGGTCAGAAGGGAGTGAAGATGTGGTTCTGTAAATCTCAAGGAGTCACGCCCGACGCACGTGGTCAGTTTACCCCCAGAGGCAGAGGGGGTAATAACAATAGACGCCACCCTAGGGGCAGAGGAGGTCCGCAGAATCAGGGTAGCAGAGAGCCTCTCCCTGACAAACCCTTTCAGCATCCCTGAGGTGTTGCCCGACTGTCCACCCTTGGAGGCAGTCGGGGGAAGATTGTCGCTGTACCCAACAGCCTGGCTTTCCCTTTCTCAAGACATTTGGGTACAGTCGATCATATCCGAGGGTTACAAGATTCCCTTCGAAAACTATCCTGTTCCTCAGAAGGTATCCCTCCCAGACGTTGCACCCGGTCTAAGGGAGTTCTCAAAGCTGGAGGTATCAAAACTTCTAGCAAAAAGAGCCATCCAGCCAGTTCCAGCAGACCAAATAGGATCCGGGATCTACTCAAGATTCTTTTTGGTCCCCAAAAAAACGGGAGATTGGAGACCAATTCTAGACCTCAGCAGACTAAACAAGTTTGTCAAGAAGGCAAGATTCCGGATGGTCACGCTTCAGTCCATTTTACCCTTTTTGGGCAAGGACAACTGGATGTGCTCGGTAGACCTTCAGGATGCGTACTATCACATAAAAATTTACAGGTGCTCCAGAAGGTTTCTCCGCTTTCGGCTGGGGACCAGTCATTTTCAATTCAGAGCCCTTCCCTTTGGTCTCACTACAGCCCCCAGAGTGTTCACCAAATGCATGGCAGCGGTCACGGCTCACCTGAGAAATCAAGGATTCCAGGTGTTTCCGTATCTAGACGACTGGCTCCTCACGGCCACCACCAGGCATCAACTTCTCCAGGCCAGGGACTACACTCTTCATATGTGCAGCCAGTTAGGAATTTCCATAAACTTCGAAAAGTTCTCCTTGTTACCTTGCCAGTCTATTACCTTTATAGGCGCAGAACTAGACACTGTTGGGATGTCAGCAAGATTCACAGATCAAAGACTTCTGGACATCCAAAAATATGTTCAGATCATCCTACTCAGCAAAAAGATCAGGGCCAGGTTTGTCCTGAAGGTGCTAGGACTTATGGCGGCTGCCATCGTACTTCTTCCTTTGGCTCGCTTCCATATGCGGCTACTGCAATGGATGTTATTCACCCAGTGGTCCTTCCAGCAGCTTCCCATGTGCCACGAGATCATTGTGACACAATCTTGCAAGAGTCACCTGACCTGGTGGATTTCTTCCCCTCAAGTCCTCCAGGGCAGACCGTTTGTTCCCCCGGCCCCGGTTGCCACAGTCACATTGGATGCCTCCCTGATCGGGTGGGGGGGGGCATTATCAGGGCAGGATGGTCCATGGCACTTGGCAACCCTTCGAATACCATCTGCACATAAAGATGAGAGCATGTGCTTTTAACGTTGCAATCCCTCAACGACTTTCTTCCTTTAGGAACTATTGCAGTTCAGACGGACAACATGTCCGTAGTATGGTACATCAACAAACAGGGCGGGACCAAGTCCTATCCACTGTGTAGAGAAGCTCTCAGACTTTGGCAGTGGGCAATCTCCTCTCATCGGTTTCTGATAGCAGCGCACATCCCCGGGAAATCCAACTTCATTGCGGACAGATTGAGCAGAGCTATTCTCATGCCTCACGAGTGGTCTCTCAAACAATCAGTAGTGGAGGAGATTTTTCAGAAGTGGGCCTTCCCTTGCTGCGACCTTTTTGCTACACCCCAAAACAGCAAATGCCCAGACTTCTTCTCCCTCTTTCCACTCCCAGGCCAACCCCCCAGAGACGCTCTAACCCAGGTTTGGCCCCGGGGACTTCTTTATGCTTTTCCTCCATTCCCCTTGATACCGCAAGTCATTCAGAAAGCTACCGTTTTGAGAGCCAAGTTGATTCTCATTGCCCCTTACTGGCCTCGACAAATTTGGTTCCCGTTCCTTCATCGCCATCTATTGGTACAGCCTTGGCATCTGGACCCAGTTCCAGATCTTTTGATCCACCAGTCGGGTCATCTGCACCAGGCCATTCGCTCTCTCAACCTCGCCGCTTGGTTGCTCCACTTCCATCCTTAGCCAGGCTTCCTATGATTTCTAATCCTGTACGGGATATCATAGTAGCTTCTCTAAAGTCCTCTACCAGAAAGATTTATGCTGGTAAGTGGCAGCGTTTTTCCTTCTGGGCGAAGTCCAGGGACATAGACCCCTTTACTGCCCCAGTTCAGTCAGTTTTGGACTTCTTAGCTGAGATTTTTCAGTCGGGTTCTTCTTCTTCAACAGTCAAAGTCCAGCTGGCAGCAATCTCAAATTTTCATGTTGGCTTAGCCGACCAGAACATAATGTCTCACAAGCTTTGTAAAGCCTTTCTCAGGGGTATCTTTCTACTAAAGCCCCCAATTAAAGATCCTCCTCCGCAATGGGACCTGAATTTAGTGCTGACATCCCTAATTCTTCCCCCCTTCGAACTGGCTGCTACATGCTCTTTAAAATTTCTCTCTTGGAAGACAATTTTTCTGGTGGCTATTACTTCAGCTAGGAGAGTGTCTGAACTTCATGCTCTCTGTGTTCGACCTCCCTACTTGGTTTTCCACACGGATAGAGTATCTCGAAGAACAAATCCATCCTTTTTGCCCAAGGTGGCTTCCCAGACGAATCTTAACCAGTCTATTGATCTTCCAGTATTTTTCCAGAATTATTCGGACAGAGCGGAACAGAAACTGCATTATTTGGATGTTCATCGCCAGCTCAGATACTACTTGGTAGAACTAAACAATTCAGAAAATCTGATCAGCTTTTTCTTTCTTATGCAGAAAACAGAAAAGGTCTCCCGGTCTCCAAGGTGACCTTATCGAAATGGCTCTCTTCCACTATTTCCCATGTTTATCTCCTTAGGGGCAAAGAATTGCCCTCTAAACCTAAGGCACATTCTACTAGAGGCCTAGCCACATCTACAGCCTTTCAGGCTAGGCTACCTATTGACACCATTTGTGCAGCAGCCACTTGGGCCACGCCTCATACCTTTGTCTCACATTAAAAATTGGACTTGGCCTCCAGAGACAGAGCTAGGTTTGGTTCCACAGTTCTCAAGAGTCTGTTCCATTGTGCCACCCAGGATAGAGGTGCTAGGGACGCGGTCCCATCCAGCAAGAATTAAGGCGAGTTTGACAACTTAACATTAAGAAGTTATGTACCTACCATAATGTTCCATGTTAGTTGTCTTCTCTCGCCTTCTTTCTTGCGTCCCTCCCTCCTTTCCCCCTAGCCTGGACAGACCTTGAAGTTGTACTCTTCTCTGGGGACGAGTTTATTCTTCCTATGTACTCCAGTTGTGAGTGGTCATTAGTTTTACTAGTTCCCCTGTGTTGTGTTTACACATTTGGTTACTTTCTTCTCCTTCTGTTGGAAGAAGATAATGGGCATATTTCTATAGCTACCAAACGAGATCAACACCACGAATAAATATGGCAAGTTGTACCGTATCTGTAACATCAGTGCTGTCATCCAAAGCTATGGAGTAAAACTTGAAAGTTGCACACCGAGATTCCAAAGTATCTTCAATAGATTTGGCTATATCTTCCACTTGCCTTGCGATCGTCTGGTGAGATGGACGTATTTTAGAAAAATCTGATTTTTTTTTCAGGGCAAAGTATGTCTGCTACACTTTTAAGGCATTCTTTAATAAATTCACCATCGGCAAATGGCTTGGATTTTTTAGCAATTAAATTTGCTACAACATAACTTGCCTTCAGTAAAGAAATCCGGCTGAGTAGCTGATTTTCGAAACAGCTGTTGTTGGAACGTAAGATTTTTTTTTAAATCTAATATTTTCTGTCTACGGCACACTCCTTGCAATTCACTTAATTTGGGGTGCATTTGAGTATAATGCCTTTTCAAATTGTAGTCCTTGAAAACAGATACCACTTCTCTGCATATTAAGCAAAGCGCTTTATTGTTAGATTCAACAAAGAAGTACTCGTCAGTCCATTTTTCCTGAAAGACTCTCCTTTCTTCTGCTATTTTTCTTTTCATACCCATTTTGTTTTTGCAGGATGCAGAAGCCATGCTGAAAAGTAAAAAAGGAGTAACTACTATTAACTACTTTATTCCTAGTTATATTATACATTTTTAAAACAGTGGCTAAAAATTTACATTAAAAAAATAAGGAAATAAAAATTAAAGCTAGTCGTAGTTGTACTTTTATTCCCTGGCATGGTTAAAATATTGATATACTGGCTACTTCTAAGACAGATCCCTAAGTGCTTATCCATATGCTGTTGCAAAGGCTAATACAAATGAGTGGGTGAGGAACAAAACTGAAGGCTTTTCTTCTGTCATTCTGCATCAGCATGTACAGCAGGTGTCTTCTGCCCACCAGAAGGAATGCTGATTCAGAGAGTACTGTACTAAAACTATGCATTTCAAATGATACAACAATCTATCAAAAGCAGTGCTCAAAGTAAACTTTAACCCTCTGTTGAGTAAGTGTAAATATGTTTCACCATATTACCAGATATATTCCATACGATAAAGTCAGCATCAAATATACACTGAGCTACAAACTGCTTTACCTTTAACTGAACAGTACACTGATTTACCTCTAACTTACACTGTAAACATGAGTAGCATCACCATTAACTCTCCCTTTCATACTTGTCATCCTTTGTTACTGCCCAGAAGAGGAAAGTAGAGAGTGATTTGCAAGCCGACTTTCTCCGAAAGCTTCAATACAAACACCATGTAACTCCAGGCTGAAAATTAAGCTGACAAGGTACCTGACAAAGTTCAGTTACTTTTTCAACTTAATTTTCAACCATGGAGATTCTATCTGACTGCAAAGTTAACTGCGCTGGGAGAAGCCACTCTGGGTTAACATAAGGGAATTTCGATCTTCTTATGGCGTGCTCAGTGTTAAGCACAGAGGCGCCACGAGAAGGTACCCGTGGTTAACGAAGTTGAAAGGTACCTAGTCTGTATTGTGGTCACGCACAGGGTGAAGGCAAAAAGATGTCTAATTGCTAACAGACACACACAATCACACAATCCATGCAGTCCTCCTCAAAACAGTACCAGTGGCCACAGCCCATGAAGTATCATCCACAAAATCAGATGCACACTGCATACAATTACTGCATACAATTAGGAGTGACTTGAACAACAGAAAAAAATAAAATTATTTAAAGCAATTTTTCCTCAGAAGAACAATCTGCAGACAAAACATTCCTCATGCTTTCACAGTTAGTCAAGACAAACCTTAATATATGAGCCTGACAATTCAAAATTCTGAAAATCAAAGTTGCAGAAGCATACACTTTTCTACCAATAATTATCAATAACTAAAGCTATAGCTACTGGATCAGGTTTAGGAAAAGTGTTTAAAAACATAAAAGACTAAGGAACTTTATACATCATGTATTCCTTTTATGGGTATCTGGCTCACTGTAAGGAAAACTGCAGGCAGTAACACACACATCCTCCAAGGCAGACAGGACAGGAGGAATCGGTGGAGGTTCTTGAAATTCCTTCTGTAACAGCTCATAGTATTTTCCTAGGGACTGAGAAACCTCAGTGTTCTCATTTAAAACACTGTCACATTCTAGAAATAATCTTAGAGCAAGAGAGCCCCACACAGGGAAAGTCAGAAACTGAGCTCTCATTTGAGTCTGAATCAGAAATCTGAGGAGAAAACTTTGTATCTGTCCCTTCATCCTCCTGTCCAGATTAAGAATCTCTTCAGGAATGGAGGTATCCCTCTTTTCTTTTACCAGAAACTACTTCATAAGAATAACCAATAGCCTGAATTAAACCCTGAGGCAGACTCAGTAAGCTACTCTTGTATAAGGAACTTTGAGGAGGAGTAGATGAATGTTTACTTTTCTGTTTCTTTTTGACAGGAAAAATGGAACCAACAGTGTTATTAATGGCAACAGCAGTTGCCCTACTATGGGCACAGCATTTTGGCAAAACATGGAAGCTTTCCCTGTTCTCTTTCCAGGACCAACAAGAGTTTCTCCCTCTTGCCCACTAAGGAACACTAACAGTCGCAGAGGATGTGGCTAACCACTGGTCCACAGTGGCTGCAGATCTTACACCAGAGAAATTCTGAGGTACAACTAATGGCCATAGCAGATTCACCCACCTGTGGCTGGGGCAAAACTGCTAGCCTGCTGTGATGGCAAAGGCTGTTTGCTTAACCTTTTCTTTTTGTGGCTGGAAGAAGGACTGAACATAGGACCAGCAGATTGCTCCATTGTCAAGCCAAAAATGGCGCCTCTTTCCCAGGGAAAACAAGCAGCAAATACTGGTAAAAATAAGTCTTTAAAAGTATTTTTTTTTCATAGACAGAACAACACAATAAAAAGCACTTTAAAATACTTTGGCAGCCCAGAAAAGTAAAATAAACACAGTTCCTCCACAAAAATGGCTTTCGGTTACTTAAAACAACTTTTAAGCTAACAGGAAAACAAAGAGTGCTCTCGTTTTAAAGTACTCTGTACAGTCTTGTGACAGTCCATTAAAACATAAACTCCTAGATTTAAAATAACTTTCCTGAAAAGGACAGTTTGAATAATAAACCAAATTATTAAATGGGAGGCTTTTTCACCAAAGGAAGCTTATCTGCCCAGCAATGGAACAGCACAAATCAACTGTCAATCCTCAAAAGCCTTAGAGGAGCATAGTCTTCCGCAGAAGTAAATCTCTGAAGGGCATGGTGCCCAAACTTGTCTTTTAGTCAACTCAGCTCAAGCTGCCTGACAGTTTGGGTATGTGGAAGGTGCCCTGAAGCTTTGTTGGCCAACTGTTATATCATTGTCAGGATATAACTAATGCAGCTAAAGCTACAGCAGCAGTGATCAATACGATGAACATCTTGGTTAACTGAATAGTCAAATCTTTACCTGATTTTTAATATAATGTAGGTGTGATGCTAGGATTAGTTATTCTTTCATTATATACTGCACTGGCACAGCATTAATACAAATGCTACTTGCCTCTTTGGCTCAAATTCTCCTAATGTAAGTATAGTTAGACTAGTGGTTCTTTCATACCAGTCATGCTTGCTACCGTGGGCTGAGAAAGTTCCTTTCCTGGTCTTCAGACACAGCTGCTGGATAGGAAATTACTTACCTTGGACAACACCAAGTTTAACCAGGAAACAGGATAAAGCCATGTCCGGAATGTTATTGTTAAAGTGGGAGTTCAAGTTTTGATCGCAAACTGGATTAAAAGTTCCTTTGCATACTATAAGGAAGTGGTCTCCCAATAACATATAAGGAGGGTATTAATTCTACTGATGAAAACAGAGCAAAGCAAGCTTGCAAAACACAGGTGTATTGCAACATTTATGATGAACTGAAGACCCAGTGTAGCTATATATTATCTTGTGAATGAGGCACAAGCTGTACTTTCTTCAGTGTTAGCTTTCATTATTTCTTCAATATCAGTGTAAATGTGGTATCTATTTTTCTGACGTGGTCATTGGCTTTCTCAAAATAGTGACTAGAGGTTGGTGGTCAGTCTCAGTTTGAATAGGTCAGCCATAAATATAATCGTGGGACTTCAAACATGCAAACACAATTGCCAAGAGTTCCTTCTCTGTCTGAGCATACTGCATGTTGGTTTGGGTTAATATTCTTGAGGCATAGGCTACTGGTCTACCGTCTTGAAGAATGACTGCACCAAGACCAAACTTAGAAGCATCACAAGAAAGAGTTACTGGTTTGTGAACATCATAATATCTTAAAGTAGGTGGACTGGCACTACTTTATTTCAGGATATCAAATGCTCTTTGGTGATGGTCAGACCAGAATATGTCTTGTGTGTCAGCTCTCTTGAGTGGTGCTGAAAGCTGGCTCAAATCTGGAATGAACTTGCTTACATAGTTAACCATGCCAGGAAAACGTTGTAGGGCTTGGACATTGTCTGGAGCTGGCACCTCAAGAATTGTTTGCTTGGAAGGGTCTGGCCATAAGCCAGAACTGGTAAACAAATGACCAACATAAGGAACTTCTTGTAACATGAATTTACATTTCTGATGATTCAGCTTAAGACTGACTTCACAACCTCTGTCTAAAACTGTTTTGAGGTTTCTGTCATGTTTGACTTCACCATTGCCTCCTACAAGAATATCATCCACTGTAATAGCACATGGATAGACAGAAAAATTTTGCTCCATTGCATGCTTAAAGACTTAACTGGCAGAGTTTATTCCAAATGGCATTCTCAGAAATCTGTACCTTCTGAACGGTGTACTGAATGTGGTTAGCAACGAGGATTTACGGTCAAGCAAAATTTGCCAAAATGAACTTTTTGCATCTAAGACAGAAAAAAACAGTGGCATTTGGCATAAGAGCAGCAACTTCTTCGACTGTGTGCATTGGATGATGTCATTTTAGTGCTTTATTCAAGTCTCTTGGGTCAATATGTATTCTAATATTATCTGAGCTTGTCTTATGAGCTACCACCATGGAGGATACCCACTCATCTGGTTCTTCTGCTGGACAAATTACTCCTTGCTGCACCATTCTGTCTAGCTCACCCTTGACTCTGTTCTGAATAACTACTGTAACTTTCTGTGCTGGTCTGATAAATGGGCTTATTTCAGGGTCTAACGTCATGGATTACACAACTGGGAGTTTGCCTAGTTTGTCTTTGAAAACATCAGCACAACTGGGAGTTTGCCTAGTTTGTCTTTGAAAACATCAGCATAATCAGAAAAAACAGTCTGGGAAAAATTTGAGCTGTTATCCTTCAAGCTTACATGGTGGACTTCCTTATTTAACGAAAGCAGTCCCATTTTCAAACTGTCTCTGAGCCCTAATAATGACAGTACCTGTCTTTTGACTACATAAAATTGCAAGGCATAGCTGTTCCCAGCAGAGTAACATGAAAGCACTACTATCGGTTTGAATTTTTTCACCACCATAAGCAACAAGCTTCACACACTTCGCCAAATCAAGCCTCTCACCAGCTTTTACTCTAACAAACATTTCTGCTGACATAACATTGCACTTTGATCCAGTATCTACTTTGAGCTCCACGGGTGTCCCTTTAATGCGAACCGTACAAAATACATCATTCTTTGCCCACAAATTTATTGCATTGACTGTTTCAACAAGCACAGACATACCATCAACATAAAAAGTAGGGTCACAGCTTTCTAGTTGATCAACTTGCCTCTTTGAATACTCTCTTTTAATGAAAGAGTGAACCTCTTTTGATTTGCAAACCCTTTTGAAATGATTCCACTTTTTACATTTGTGGCACTGCTGACCAGAAGCTTAGCACTTTTCCCTTTTAGATTCATGATTACCACCACAATTGTAACAGTTGACTATGAGACTAGTAGCTACAGGTTTTGCTGAGGCACCCATGTGCTTCACTGAGCATACTCTGGATTTTGCTAAAAAATCCCTGGATTTCATGAAAGCTGCTCCACCCTTAGGCCTGTAAGTTTTAACCACGTGCTGCATACTATCTAGAGTAGGTACTGGAAGGCACTGGAAGTATGTATTTCTCATTTGTGAGCAAATGTGTGTGCTTTTCTGTAAGCTCATATATCTGACAAATCTCTATGACCTTATTCAAAGTTAAATCACAGTCTTGAAGCAATGTCTTTCTCACTACGTCCTCTTTAATACCACACACAAGCCTCTTTTATCAACTCATATCTCAAATCGCAAAATCTGCACGTTTTAGCCTTGTTTCTCAGGTCAGTTATATATGCTGCAGAAGTTTTGCCAGGCTTTTGATCTGTTGTCTAAAATAAGTTTCTTTCCATTGTAATATTCGTTTTGAGATTACACATTTCTCTAAATTTACGTTTTAAAGACACTGGGTCTTCCCACATTTCTATATGGCGATTTCCCCCCTCTCCTGCATACATAGCAGGTGCATACATAAATGA
The DNA here is from genome assembly GCF_019279795.1 of Protopterus annectens. Lineage (NCBI taxonomy): Eukaryota > Metazoa > Chordata > Ceratodontiformes > Protopteridae > Protopterus > Protopterus annectens. Next base: position 608,516,931 of record NC_056741.1, on the reverse strand, counting down.
ATGCTCTCTTTAAATGCCTTCTGAACCAGCTAAATTAAGCAGAATAAATGCCTTTGTACATCCGTCTTTGTCAGAAAAAGCATCCTGTATGAAAATGTCGTTCTCTTGCTCAAACGCTGTCCAATTTTCTGCAATATTGTCATCAAACACAAGCGGACTTGGTCTGCAAAATCCCTCTGCCATGCCAGCAAGTTGTATTTAAACACATGCAAATATGTCCCCTGTAATTATGCACAAACATGCACATACACCAGGTACTTGTGATAACATTTAAATACACAATAAACTCTCAAATAATATTTCCTAAAGTACAGTCTTTCAAACGGCTGTACTTTGGGAAATAACAGTACTGTAATACTGCATACATTTGCCAATACTTTGCACAATTCAGATACTTTGAATAGCTTAAGTTAATGCAAAAAAGTAGCACATAGTGAAAAAATATGGTAATTTTTCCCTTTTTTATACATTTTGTGCGATTCGGATACCGTTTCAAACATTTTTGTAATTATTTTGAATATTTTTATCAATATGCCACAGTTTCAGGCATATTATTTAATTAGAAATTTGTTTTGAGCATTCAGAGTGCTTTGTTTTATATTTGTTGAGTAAGAAATCATTTAAGCAAGTTTGAGTACATAGAATTCATTTCTGACATGTTTGCGAGTGATGTGAGCAGTAGGGATGATCCACGCCTGTCTATTCCTCCAATTTTAACTGTGCACCTCATGGTTTTGACTCGGGATCCCAGTCGCTCGTCTTGTATATCTGAATAAAACAATGAAGCTTGGGTGTTAAAGTATTTTATTGCATACAGACACATCTGAGCTGTAGTAACTACAGAGATTAAATTGATCAGTCACAGCATGAAGTTATGGGAAAGAGTAGTGGAAGCTAGGTTGAGAAAGGAGGTGATGATTAGTGATCAGCAGTATGGTTTCCTGCCAGGAAAGAGCACTACAGATGCGATGTTTGCTCTGAGAGTGTTGATGGAGAAGTACAGAGAAGGTCAGAAGGAGCTGCATTGTGTCTTTGTGGACTTAAAGAAAGAATATGACAGGGTGCCAAGAGAGGAGTTGTGGTATTGTATGAGGAAGTTGGGAGTGTCAGAGAAGTATGTAAGAGTGGTACAGGATATGTACAATGGTAGTGTGACAGCGGTGAGGTCTGCGGTGGGTGTGACAGATGCGTTTAAGGTGGAGGTGGGATTACATCAAGGATCAGCTCTGAGCCCTTTCTTATTTGCAGAGGTGATGGACAGGTTGACAGACGAGATCAGACAGGAGTCCCAGTGGACTATGATGTTTGCAGATGACATTGTGATCTGTAGTGAGAGTAGGGAACAGGTGGAAGAGACCCTGGAGAGGTGGAGATATGCTCTAGGGAGAAGAGGAATGAAATTCAGCAGGACTAAGACAGAATATATGTGTGTGAATGAGAGGGAGGATAGAGGAATGGTGAGGATGCAGGGAGTAGAGGTGGTGTAGGTGGATGAGTTTAAATACTTGGGATCAACAGTTCAGAGTAATGATGAGTGTGGAAGAGAGGAGAAGAAGAGAGTACAGGCAGGATGGAGTGGGTAGAGAAGAGTGTCGGAAGTGATTTGTGACAGGCGAGTACCAATAAGAATGAAAGGGAAGGTCTACAAGAGGGAAGTGAGACCAGCTATGTTATATGGGTTGGAGACAGTGGCATTGACAAAAAGGCAGGAGTCAGAGCTGGACGTGGCAGAGTTAAAGATGTTAAGATTTGCACTGGGTGCGACGATGGTGGACAGGATTAGGAATAAGTGTATTAGAGGGTCAGCCCAGGTTAGAAGGTTTGGAGACAAAGCCAGAGAGGCAAGATTACGTGGGTTTGGACATGTGCTGAAGAGGGATGCAGAGTATTTTGGGAAAAAGATGCTAAGGATGAAGCTGCCAGGTAACAGAAAAAGACGAAGGCCTAAGATAAGGTTCATGGATGTGGTGAGAGAGGACATGCAAGTGGTTGGTGTGACAGAGCAAGATGCAGAGGACAGGAAGAAATGGAAACAGATGATCCACTGTGGCGACCCCTAACAGGAGCAGCCGAAAGAAGATGACGCATCTGAATAGATAGAAGGAACATTAAACTTAAACAAACTGACTGACTACAATGCACATGTATGCTTACACCTCGGCTGCTTACTACAAAATACCACTCTTGCATGCACGTGCCTGCTTACTGGAAAGCTTCTTAATGGTGCATCATACACTCTGATTTACAGTTCTGTCTTCAGACACTTTTTCCTCTTTTGCATTCCCACCTGTTTCTTGTCTGTCTGGATTTGAAGGATGCTTACTAACATATTCCTATTCACCCTCTCTTCAGGAAGTTTTTATGTTTCTCCATTTCTTTCTCTCGTTATCAATTCACTGCTTTGTGTTTTACAGATCCAAGGGTGTTTACCAGATGTCTGGCCTTGGTGGTAGCCTTCTGCAGACTTCAAGGTATTCAATTATTCCCTTATGTAAATGACCTTCAAAATCTACACTTCATTATGCTGCTGCTCTCCACATTGTAGTATTCACCCTCAGTCGCAAAATGTCTGTGTTGAGTCCCTCTATGGGCCAAGTGTTTTGGGGTTGCAGGATTCAAGTCATGCCAATGGTGGCTTGCCTCCCACCTCCCAAGATCTTCCTTTTGATTGCTAATTTCCATCTCTTCTTCCTGTTCCAGTTCTTCCTGCAAAGGAATTTCTCTGATCCTTGAGGTACGTGGCATCCACCATTCCCAATGTTCCTTTTGCCAAACTCCAAATGAGGAAATTTCTTGAGCATCTCAAGGCTGTTTGGCTTCACCACTGTCACCCTGTTGAGTATTTGGTCCCTGTCTTACCTTGTGAAGCTCAGACTCCACTGGTATGTTCAGCAGAGTTCCCTAAATCCAGGCCTGGCTTTTCAGCTCCCTCCCTATTCAGGAACTGAACACAGATGCTTCTAATCGAGGTTGGGGAGCTTCCTACAATAACCTGAAAGTCCATGGTCTTTGGTCCCATCAACATATGTCAGACCATGTCAACATCAAAGAGATGAGGGCTTTAATCCTAGCCCTTCAGGCCCTTCACTTCCTTTGGATTACAGGTCCTCTTAAGGTATTTAAAGACAATACCACGGTCAAGTGGAATATCAACAAACAAGGAGGCACAAAATCTTTCCTTCTTGGCAATCTGCCATCACCTGGTTCTTCAGGTGTTTTACATCCTTTAAGTGTACAGTCTAGTGGCAGACACTTTAAGCTGGTCGAGGACAAATCCTTGTGAGTGGATGCTTCATAGGGAGGTATTTCTGCACACTGTACATCAGTGGTGTATTCCAGATAAATGTCCTTCTATTCCAGTGTTGCAGTATTCTACATATGAGTTAACTCCTCTTGTCTCACATACGTCCAGCCAGTATACAAAAGTTTTCAGTCCCTCTGAGGTGCATGAGATGTCTGACATGACTGGGGGTAACGTGGGCCATAAAAGTGATGTCTGCACGCAATAGCCCTCAGAACTTCTCAGCCACCAGTCGTACGCCAGGTGTTCCTGCTATCACTGATGTCATATTCAAAGAAAATAAGTACCCTGTTGGGGACCCTTTCATTCCTTCCTTTTTACTTGTATTGCCTGTTCAGTTCATCCAGAAAGGGCACATGTACGTGCAGCTGGCAAATTCCCCACAAGGACGCCCATGATCAGTGCCTTTTCTGCTTGGGACGGTCGCACGACTACAAGGCCTGCTCCATTTGTCAGGCGTTTGTACCCAAGACCCCTACGTAGCCATCTGCATGCTTTAAACCTCTACTTGGAAAATCAATGCCTTAAGCAGATTACATTAGGGATGGAGGGCTCCTCTGACTTTCCTTCAGAACCGCCAAAAAAGAAGGCCAAGACCTTACAAACCTACCTCTTCCGCTGGGCCTTTACCATCCGATCCTCAGCCTGTGGCCGACATCGACCTGGTAGAAGGATCCAGATCCACCTCAGTGGATATAGTGGGTACCTCCACGGATGCTGCACAATCCTACAGTGAGAGCACATCCACTGAGGCTTTACTGACATCAGTCTCCGCCAGGGGGAACCAGTGTTTTCAGAAGGCCCGTCGGATCCCTCCGGTCCTTTGCAGTCTTCAGACACTAGGCTCCTTCAGACTCCTGCTAAGCCCCTTAAAAAGAAAGTCAAAAGAAAGCATATCTCTCCCTCTTCTGAAAGCATGCTTGATTGGCAGGCTTTCAGCTAAAGCCTATTTAATGCTTTCTTGGCCTTGCGTCCTACCTCTACTGTGAGTGCTAACATATCTCCACTGCTCCTGAGCCGTAGGCCTCAGGCCTCAGACCTCAGACCCTACCACAAGGGAAGAGGAAGACTTTTCTGATTCCTCCTCTGAGGAATCCTTATCTTACACCTCTCAGATTTCTCTCCCCGTGGGGTATGGCTCCCGAGAGGAAGAATAAGTCGATCCTGACTCCCTATCTGAGAACTTGTTCTTTGGGGAAACTATTTTCAAGATTTTAGACCATTTTAAGTGGGAATCCTCTGAAATGACTGAGGTCCAAAAAAGATACTATGACCTCATTCAGATGGATTCCCCAAGCCCATCTGTTGTCCCACCTATCTGTCCTGCATGCCTGGATGCCGTTTCCTCAGTATCACTTAATCCAGATTCCCAACCACCTGCTCCATGCAGACCTGACCGACTTGATAAGGTGCCTGACACTGCTAAGCATCTGCTTAAGTGCCCACCTGCTGACCCCCATCCACAATCTCTATCCCTACGGACAAGGCCTCTAAGCCTTTACCCACTACCACCATTCTCCCTGCTAACAAAGACAGCAAAACAATGGAATGTCTGGGTAAGAAGATTTATATCTCTGCTACCTTGTCCTTCAGGGAGACATACTCCCAGACACACACATGGCACTATCCCTCCTAGAATCAGCCACCAGAGAACTGGCTGATATCCCTGACTGCTCTGCCAAAGGCTGCATGTCCTGTCTCCTGACCTTCACTTCCCAGGTTACCAGGCACTCTACAAAGTGCAGTTATGATGCTGCTGAAGCTTCAGCTAGGTCAGCAGCATCAGCATCTTTTACGTAGATACACTTGGATTCACCTTCAACCCCTGCCTGATGACTTTAGGGCAAAGCTTATTGATGCACCCCTAGACAATACAGCATTGTTTGGTACTAAAGTAGCAGACCTTTTCAAGTCACTGCAGCAAAAAGGTAAAGAAATGCAGGACCTTAAACACTTGATGGCCTCCCCAATGCCAAGGTTTCAAAGAAACTATCCGGCTAAAGCCCAGTTTATAAGGAAGCACTCTCATCCTGCTGCTCCTTCAAGGCCCTAGGAAGCCTACGAGGAAACAACCTCCTCCAGCTACAGCATCTCCCTCCTCTAACCAGAAACCACCCTTTCAAGGCAGGGCAGGTAGCATCTGACTACCTGCCATCCTTGCTTCCTCCTCCTCCTTCCTTATCTCTGTCAGCCCACCTCTCTCACTGCCTCCCTGTGTGGACCCACATCACTTCAGACAGCTGGGTCCTGTCAGTCCTCCAGAACGGTTATTTCATGTCTTGGCTCTCACCTCCAAAATGAAAGCGCACCCCCAAAGCCACCTACACAACAGTTGCACCTCATGCATTCGGTGTTGCAAACTCTGCTGGCTCAGGGCACCATCGAAGCAGTCCCCACAGCTGCAAAAGGAAGAGCCTTCTACACCAGGATCTTCCTGGTCTCCAGGAAAGATGGACCCTGGAGACCTATACTAGACTTCTCCCATCTTAAGCTATTCCTAAAGGTCCCTACCTTCAGGATGTTGACCCTACCAACCCTCTTTCCTCTCCTGCTTCCACAAGGGTTCATGGCCACATTAGATATAAAGGATGCTTATCTCCACATCCCGATAAAACCAACTTTCAGGAAATACCTGAGGTTCTTGGTGGGCTGTTCTCACTTTCAATTCTCGGCCTTGCCATTTGGGCTTTCCACTGCACCCAGAGTTTTCACAAAATGCTTGGCCCCGGTGATTGCTTATTGCAGGACAAAGGGAATACAGATATTCCTTTACCTGGATGACCTGTTGATCCAGGCAGGCAGCAAGGAGATCCTCAAGCTCAACATCCACATTGTAATGTCTCTTCTACAGTCCCTGGGATTTCAGTTAAACTTCACAAAATCACATCTCCAGCCAACCCAAGACATTGTCTTCCTTGGGTGCAGAATATGTTCAGACCTCATGGAAGCATACCTTCCACCCCAAAAGATGGAAACATTGACAGAACATTTATTTCTGGTCCTCCAATCTGCAGATTTGACAGCAAGGCAGTTCCTCAAGTCTTGGGCTACATGGCAGCCACCATCCCCATGCTACCATTAGCAAGACTGCATATGAGAAAATTACAATGGTATCTTCATTCAGTCTGGACACAGCATTCCCATCCTCTGGAGTACAGGGTCCCCCTTCTCCCTTGCCTGAAAAAGGAAATAAGTGGTGATTTGCACAAGTGAACCACAATCCAGGTGTTTCCCCTCCAACCACCTCTACCCACACAGGTCATACACATGGATGCCACAGACATGGGCCGGGGAGAAACTCTGGGCCATCAGAGGGTGCAGGGCCTATGGTCAAAGCCTCACAATCTAGAACACATCAATGTTCGAGAGATGAGGGCAATTCTTCTGGCTCTTCGGGCCTTTCTACCTTTCCTCCAGCAAAGTCCATTGAAGATTTACACAGACAACACCACTGTGCTGTGCTCAACAAACAGGGAAGGACCAACTCATACCTGCAAACTAGCCCATCTGGTATGGGAACTAGCCACCTCACAGGGAATTACCCTTCAGGTGATCTACGTTACTTCTCTCCACAACTCCCAGGCAGACTGTCTGAGCAGAACCATCACAAATAACTACAAATGGATGCTTCACAAAGATGTCATCTTGGATCTGGTCCACAGGTGGGGTACACCTCAAATAGACCTGTTTGCCTCCTCCATCAACAGGCAGCTTCCTGATTTTTGCATCAGGTTACCAGACCCACAGGCACTGGCAACAGATGCCTTCTCAATCTCCTGGTAGAGGAAATATCTGTATGCATTCCCCCCTTCCCTCTCATTCTCACACAACACAAGGGATCTCAGATTCACCTACAGTGGCAGCTTCTGCAACTCACCCTGTGAACGATAGGATTCTGATCCCCTTCAGACACCTTTACAACGAGGACATGCCCAGTGACCCGCAGGAGGCCAGGAAACCAAATACAAAAAAAATCCTACCTTTTCAAAGTGGAAAAGATTCACTTTATGATGCCACAAAAGACAGCTGGACCCACTTTCTAGCAAGCCCCCTCTAGTCGTTTCTTACCTGTGTGAGCTACTGCAGACTGGCCTGGCTTATTCTTCCAGAAAAAAAACACAAAAACATACACAAATCACTATAATAACAGACTCCACACCAGGGATACTCTGGAAAAAAGCTTTACTGGTGTATCCGGTACCTCGGCTTTCAGCTTCAGGGAATATTTTTTACACACAAGCAGCACTTCTTTTTATACACCAAATAATTGAATAATTCATTAAATACTCCTCATTGAATATAGTTAATTGAATAATTACTATAAATCATTGTAGCCAAAAAGTTCCCTAAGAACATTTAGTTATAATTTACAATCTCCTGCTCTAAACTAAATTCATTTTTATATAACTTTCACAATATTAAATACACACACTGCTTATTTAAGAAAATCTATATGATTCATTCTATACTAAATTTTTTATATGGATGTATATATATATATATATATATATATATATATATGTATAAATTATGTGTACATAATATAATACTCAGTATATATGCACATACTGAAACTGCAACGGTATAATACACAGAGATCATATCTTATACATTTCTTAACTTATTATTTTATTTTATTACCCCTGTCCTATATTCCAATTAATATCAAGATTTAATCCCTTAGGGCAAAGGGTACCAAAGTTAATAATACTTTTTGTTTTCAGTTGTGTCAGTTTGTGTAAATTCATCCCCTTGACAAAAGTAGGGTTTAGCTAACACACAGTAAAAAAGAGAACCATCGCTACCTTCATGACATGTAATAAAATGTTCTGCAACAGGGCTCTCCATCCTGTGCCTTCTGATGTCACCCATGTGTTCCATAACTCTTTTCTTCACAGCCCTTTTTTGTCTGTCCAATGTACCATTTTACTAAGGGACATCCACATCCTAATATATAGACAGCCCTCCTGGTTTCACAATTGTAATAATCCTTAGCCTTATACATCTTACCATTTATCATTTTTCCATCCAAATTCCTGATTTTGTTAACACCTTACATCTACCACAAGGGAAACTACCTTTCCTTTTATGTTCTTTAGCCCATGTGCCTATAGATAAGTTCCCTTAGGTTTTTAAACCTGCTATAGGAAAAAATAACTCTCTCAGGGAAGATGTCCTTCAGTCTCTCATCATTAACTATTATAGGCCAAAATCTATCTAGACAGGGGTCCAGGGAAGTAAATAGTGTGGGAAGAAATAGCCAGGGAATTGTTATGGCTAGGCTTGTATAGACCCTAGGGCCGATAGCCTAGTACCAACCTATGAACCAAAATCTCTGGATTAACCCTTTAAGAATTTCTGAAAAGGGAGAATATCTAGTCACAAAGAATAATCTATATAGATCTTCTTTATTCCATTGGTTACCCTCCCCATCCTCATAGGTTGCTTCTCTCCATCTCTTACTGTCTTCTTCTTTCAGCTGCTCCCATTAGGGGTTCTTTCGGCTGCTCCCATTAGGGGTCACCACAGGGGATCAACTGTTTCCATTTCTTCCTGTCCTCTGCATCTTGCTCTGTCACACCAACCCACCTACATGTCCTCTCTCACCACATCCATAAAACTTATCTTAGGCCTTCCTCTTTTCCTGTTACCTGGCAGCTTCATCCTTAGTATCTTTTTCCCAATATACTCTGCATCCTTCCTCAGCACATGTCCAAACCAATGTAATCTTGCCTCTCTGGCTTTGCCTCCAAACCTTCCAACCTGGGCTGACCCTCTAATTTGCTTATTCTTAATCCTGTCCATCCTCATCACACCCAGTGCAAATCTTAACATCTTTAACTCTGCCACATCAAGCTCTGACTCCTGCCTTTTTGTCCATCTCTTACTGTGTCAGTCCGAATTTCCTTAAAACCTTGTTTTCAGCCTTATTCAATACTTCAGGGTTATAACCTCTGTTTAATAGCTTGTTCCTAACCCAGCCTGCCTCGATCAGAAGTATTATTTGCTATCCTCAAATATTCACCATACAGCAATGAGGATAACAAATGTGGAGCATGCATATACTGTCCGCTCTGAAAAAATTATTTTCAGCAGTAGCCTTGGTGAAAGGCCAACATATTCTGTGTTGCCTTTCTTACCCACATAGAACTCCAGATCTAAATATTGTATCTTCCCCCTACTGGTATTATACGTGAACTGTAACCCAAACATATTGTCATGCATCTCAACTGTATGAAGTCTTGAAATGTATGCATATCACCTTTACAGATGTTACAAATGCCTTCTAAGCTCTTCCTTAAGGGGGTACTTCACCTCAGACCTTCCAGGAAACCATCTCCTCCTCCTTGGGATCTTAACTATGTTCTAGAAAAGCTTATGCTCCCTTTCTTTGGGCCAGCAGACAAAGATTCCCTAAAAGATTGCACATGGAAAATTGTACTGCTACTAGCCTTGATCTCAGCCAGAAGAGTATCAGAGCTACAAGTTCTTATGGCTAGTCCTCCTTTTCTAGTCTTCCACAAGGATAGGGATACTCTTAGAACTAACCCCTCCTTCATGCCGAAGGTGGTGAATGACCTGTCCCTTAACCAGGCCATACAACTACCTGCCTTCTTCCCCAACCCACAGGGGACAGTGAGAAAGTACTTCACTCCCTAGATGTGCACCGACAACTCAGGTTTTACCTGCATAAAACCAAGTCCATCAGACAGGCTGACCATCTTTTCATATCCTTTCACCCTAGAGCCGTGGGGAAGGCAGTATCCAAAGAGACCATATCTGCCTGGATCTCCAAGGCCATCACTTCCTGCTACCCAACTCCATGGTAAACTTCTGCAAGGTGCAGTTAAAGCACACTCCACCAGAGCTGTGGCCTCTTCAGGAGCCTTCTTTAAGGGGCTGAATACCTCCACTGTTCTAGAGGCTGCCACTTGGTCTTCAGATCACCTTCACCAAACACTACAAATTAGACCACATTTCTAGATCCAGGGCAGGTTTGCCAGGGCTATCTTTCACACATTCCTGGAGTCTGCCTCAAGACCACCTCTCCAATCATAGTGAGCCTTGACACTCACCCATATCTAGAATACTGCAACATTAGAATAGAAGGACATAGAAAAGTTGTGTAAAATCTTGCCATAACCATAGATGTCCTCCTCTTCCATGTTGCAGTATTTCTTCCCACCCTCCTTCCCCTCCTGTTAGGTTGCATTTCCCTTTCTGGGTGGCACAGGAATGGCATTGCCCTTATTAGGACTGGCTCCGACTGGGGCTTTCAATTCTGAGGGCTAGTGCGTGCAGACATCATTTTTATGGCCCACATTACCATCAGCCACATCAGACAATCCCACACACCTCAGAGGGACTGAAAACTTTTGTATATGGGCCGGACATACGCAAGACAAACGGAGTAAACCCATATGTAGAATACTGCAACATGGTAGAGAAGGACATCTATGGTTATGGTAAGATTTTACACAACTTTTTTATCTTTTTGCCTCCCCCTGGCCAGGGGCAATCATCACAAATTATCTCACAGGATGGATCTTCTCACCCAAGACAAGGAATCTCTCATTCACCTTCACTTGTCCACAGTTCAGTTGACACTCTGGGTGATAGGGTTTTGATTCCTTTCAAACACCAGTTTTCTGAGGATGTGCTTTGGGTTTTGCAGGAGGCTAGGAAAACTCCCTGCTGGCAAATCTTGTGTGACCAAATGGAAGAAATTTTCTATTTGGTGCCTCAAGCATGACTTGTACCCTTTTTCTGTGGAGGGGGTCTCTATGGTCCATACTTATGTGAATTGCTCAATGCTGGTTTGGCTTGTTCTTTTGTTAAAGTTAATTTGTCAGCCATTTCTAACTACCTGCCTCTGACTCTACCTTGTCTTCTAGTTTTGAAGTCAAACAATAACTAAAAGGCATCCTTCATTTCAGGCCTCCAAGAAAGTCTTTTCCTCCTTCTTGGGACCTTAGTTTGTTCTTGAAAAATTTGAATCGGTCCCCTCTTCAGCCTTGCCTTTTCTTGTAAGTCTGTATTGTTGGTGGCTCTTACTTAGGCCAAGAGGGTTTCCGAACTCCCAAGTTCTCATGACAGGTCTTCCTTTTTTTTGTTTTTTTCACAAGGCCAAGGTGTCTCTTCATGCCAGTCCTTCTTTTATGCCCAAGGTGGTTAACAGTTTGTCCTTGAATCAGTCCATTCATCTTCCCTACTTTTTTCTTTTTCTCATACTTCTAGTGAGAGGGTACTACACACCTTGGATTTACATAAATAGCTCAGATATTACTTGAATAAGACAAAACACACAAAAAAATCTGAGCAGCTTTGTTTCCTTCATGCAAGGAAATCGGGTTTGGCAGTGCCTAAGCAAACTACCTCCTCCTAGATTTCTAAGACCATTTATTTTTCTTATTCCTTTCATGGCAAGCAGCTATCCTCTCTTGTTTGTGCTAATTCTGCCAGGGTATGGCCTATTCTGTTGCATTTCTTCAAGATTCTAGTTAGTAGATCCATCTTGAAAGCTGCTACTTAGTCTTCTGTTCACTTCTTTACCAAACATTGCAAGTTGGATGTCATTTTCAGGGCCAGAGCAGGATTTCCCAGGGCTGTCCTTCATGGGTTTGTGGAAAGCTCTTCTCTGCCTTCTTCCTCCCATACATTGTAGTAGCTTTTGTACTCTCCCAAGAGTAAAGAATAGGGAAGGACAATACTACAGCTGTGCAAGATCTTACCATAACAGTAGATGTCCTACCTCTCACCTTTACAGTATTCTTTCCCACCCTCCTGCCCCTATTGCTTTCTGTTGTCTTATTTCTGTCCAGGAGTCCCTATTTCATCCTTATTTTCTTCTTATTCCCTTCCTGGATGTGCACATTATTGTTTCTGTGTTCAGCTCTTCTGAGACACTTCAGATGTTCTTCGTGTTTTACTGTTGCAGTCATTACATTTGGGTAATCTGCTGGCAGGTTGCGGTCAGTCAGCCTGAATTCCAAAGTCTTGGGTCCTACGTCGGTTGCTGTCTCCTCTTCCATGACGTCAGGTCATCAGGGGTATAAAACATGTAGCCGACACCATTTTCTTTAGTCTTTCTTGCCGCGCGGTGCCCGCAGCAGAAGCATTTCACAAGTGCTGGTCGGCTGACTACTGAAATATTTGAGTTTGAGTTTCAGAACCGAAGTCTTCACTAAAGCTAAGTACCCCGTTGGGGAAACTTTTTTCTTGCTCCATACCGATGTCAGAAAAAGTTAATAATTGTATTACTTGTGGGAAGCAAATACCTCATAAGGATTTCCATTTATACTGTATTCCTTGCCTAGCTGTCAGTTTTGTGCTAGATTTAACCAATGCACCATTAAACGTTTGTATATTTTTGCCTCAAAGTATTTTGTAAACAGATTTAACTACCCAGAAATGTCGTTGGATAGCAGTCTGACTACCGGAGTACATAAAGAACGCAAAGAAAAGGACAGAGAAAGGCAGTCGAGATCCAAAACCGACAGCAAAGCTTTTCCTAGCCAGTCGCCGGTTCGCCGGTACTCAGTGAGGCGCTTTAGCAGCCCCTGATGCATGCTACCTTCGAGTCGCAGGCCTCTACCGATACCCATGTGGAGTCAAGCATGCCGCAAAATACTCAAGGTATTGGACCGACGGATGTATCTCCCCCGGATGGGTCCGGAGCCGCTGATCAGGCACCGGCTTCTGAGGGTGTATTCAGACCTCAACATTTGTATATCAAACCAACGACAGCTGCAAAAGCAACTTCTAAAACTAAAAAAAATGATGCATGAGCCATGTGCACAGGCCTCTATGCCTAAAAAACAGATTATCAAAATGGCTGAAGACCTTATTACCTTGATCAGGAGTACCCATCCCCCTCCAGATAAGAGGCCTAGGCAAGTCACTGATAATGAATCTTCAGATCAGGTTTCTATTTCTACTGATTCCTCTTCTGATCAGGAATTATCTATACCTCCCTATGAGGATTCTGATGCAGAGGAGTCTATACCATCTGCTTCTCCTGAGAATTATTCATTTGGGGAAAACTTGCATACTTTGAGGAAGCATTTTCACTGGGAGAGTCAAGACTTCTCAGAATCAAAAAAGAGGCTCAGGGATTTCCTCCTTCTCCCTCAGCACAGGCCTTTGGCCATTCCCCCTGTTTTAGACATTGTGGATGATGTGTGTTCAGAGTCCAGCTTGACCCCTGACTCCTTACCTGCGGCTCCCAGTAAGCCTGACCATTATTACAGGGTCCCTGACTCACATAAATTTTTATTTAGAAAACCTGCAGCTGATCCTGAAACCATTTCATAGGGTCCAAAGGGTGTTAACGCCTCAATAGAAAAAATCCTACCCCCTCTGACAGAGATTCAAGGGCACTGGACAGATGGGGGAAAAAAGGTTTATACATCTGCAACCTTGGCAATTACAGCCTTAAACTGTCAATTTCATATGCTTAAGTATCAACAACATGTTATGGGATTGCTGAAACAGAAAATGATGTTTATTTCTGAATGTGCAGAAAATAAAGAATTTCAGGAATTATTGCATGCAGCTGAACAGGTTGGAAAGCATACTTTGCAATGTGGTTTTGACTCCTTAGAGGCCTCCTGCAGGGCTGCAGTTACTGGATCTGTGATTAGGAGGCATGCCTGGCTAAAGGAACAGAATTTGCCTGATCATGTTAAAGCTAAATTGCTAGATGCACCTTTACAGCATGATACTCTGGTATTAAGGCAGAAGAGGTTTTAAAGAAAATGGAAGACAAAGCTAAGTGTATGCAAACTGTTAAAGACTTCTTACAAGTGCAGCCACCAAGATTCAGTAGACACTGGCCTACAAAGAATTGGTCCTTTCCTGTGTCAGACAGAGCTCAAAAGGGCAAATCCAGATGCCCTAAGGGTTCCAAATACCAGGAGCAAGATTCATACAGGTCAAAGCAATGGGGTGCCTCTACCTCCAAATCTGGAGGAGATAAAGCGCAAACCTACAGAAAACAATCCCAATGACTTCCCTCTGCCTACACCAAGCACTTATCTTTTGGCAGCGCCCTTAGGGGGAAAATTAGCACTTTTTGCGCAAAATTGGCAGTTAATAACCCAGGACAAGTGGGTACTAAACATAGTATCACAGGGATACAGATTACATTTCCACACTCTGCCAATAGCAAACGGTTGGCCAAACCTGCCCAAAAATCAATGGGCAGAGGCACAGAAACAGGTTACGTCCCTCATGGACATGGGGGCCATTCATCCAGTTCCAGAACAGGAAAAAGGACAAGGTTTTTACTCAAGACTGTTCTTGGTACCAAGAAAGGACAAGGCCTGGAGGCCAGTACCGGATTTTTCAATTTTGAACACATACCTGGACATTCCAAAATTCAAAATGCTGACTTTGCAGCAGCTTCTGCCCATGCTGGGCAAGAATGTTTGGCTGGTGACATTAGACCTAAAAGAGGCATACCTGCATGTCCCAATAAGACAATCGTGCAGAAGATACCTCAGATTCAAGGCTGGCTTAATGCATTACCAATTCTCTGCACTGCCCTTTGGCTCATCTACTACACCCAGGGTCCTCACAAAATGCCTGGCACCAGTAATTGCATTTTGCAGACAAAAAAGTATATAAATATACCCTTACTTGGATGACTGTCTCATTCAAGCAGAGAGCAAAGACCTTCTTCTCCAACACCTGGCGTTTGTGAAAAGGCTTCTAACTTGCCTAGGGTACACAGTAAGCGAAAAGAAATCATAACTGGTACCCTCTCAAAAGATAACATTCCTGGGTGCAAGCTTGAATACAACTGCCCAGAAGGCTTACCTCATGCCAGACAAGCAAAGGCAACTGACTACTTACTTCAAACCGATGGCAACAAAAACCCAGTTATCTGCAAGACAAATTCTGCAGGCTTTGGGCTTCATGGTATCCTGCATCCTACTGATTCCATATGCAAGACTGCATATGAGGAAACTTCAATGGTACCTAAAACGTTTATGGAGTCAACATTCTCACAGTCTGGAAACAATGATTTATCTCATACCCTGCCTACAACAGGAGTTTCTATGGTGGGCAAAGGCATGTCACCAAAACATGGGATGGGCCTTCACTCTACCCCCTGCCAGCCAAACCTTAACAACAGATGCATCAGATTATGCCTGGGGGCCCCACATGGCAGGAAGATGCATTCAGGGCATATGGACCCCAAAACAAATGCATCTACATATCAACCAGAAAGAGAGGTTAGCTGTTCAAAATGCCCTAACAGCCTTCAAGGACCTACTTCATCCACGACAACTACTGATAAAGACGGACAACACCACGGTCATGTGGTACATAAGCAAGAGGGCACACACTCATACCCCCTTTGCAGACTAGTCATGGCACTGTGGGACACCGCTTTGACCTACCAAATACATCTTCAAACTCAATTCCTGCCAGGAAAGCAAAATACTCTGGCAGACGATTTAAGCAGAAACCTTATGGACCCTCACGAGTGGAAACTAAATCCACAAGTCTTCAGCATGATAACAGAGAAATGGGGGAGCCCAGACATAGATCTGTTTGCCTCTCCTCAAAATTATCAATTGAAAAGATTCTGCACAAGGACTTATCACAAACAAGCATGGAAAGTGGACGCCCTGTCCTTCAGTTGGAAAAACCTATCAGTTTACGCCTTTCCTTCTCTGCCTCTTCTTCCCAAGGTCCTCCTAAAAGTCGGACGAGAGAAACCAAAGATGATACTAATTGCTCCGGACTGGCCCTGCCAATACTGGTACCCAGTCCTAAGGAACTTGTCTCAATACCCAGCTTGGACTCTACTTCAAAGACCTCAACTACTGTCCCAGCAAAACAATCAGATCCTGCACAATCAACTCCAGACACTGAACCTGGCAGCATGACTGACCATGTGCTCCTCTCAGTAAAGCTGTGATGGATGTCATTTTGGAAGCCAGAAGGCCTAGTACTAGAAAATCTTACGCTGATAAATAGAAGAGGTTCTGTGCTTGGGATCAAGAACAAGGAACTGATACAGCAGAGCCAAATATTCCTCCAATATTACAAAACTTAACTGAGATGCTTGACAAAGGCCTATCTTTCTCATCAGTTAAAATCCATGCCTCTGCCATTTCGGCTCACTACAATACAGAGCCACCAATCTTTTTCTCATCCTTTACTAAAGCAATATCTTAGAGGAGACAAAAATTTAAGGCCTCCTAGAAGATCACCATTACCTGCATGGGACCTCAATTATGTTTTGGAAAAGCTCACCCTGCCTCCATTTGAACCAGGAGCTATCGCTGATATAAAGTTATTATCATGGAAAATAGCTCTGCTACTAGCAATTACTTCAGCAAGAAGAGTTTCAGAGCTACAGGCCCTCATGGCTGTAGAGCCTTTTGTCATATTTTACCCAGACAGAGTGTCTCTGAGGATAAATCCTATATTTATGCCTAAGGTGGTTTCCAGTGTGGCTCTTAATCAAACAAATTCATCTGCCAACCTTTTATCCAAATCCGCAGAACAAGGGGGAGAGAATTCTACATTCCTTGGACGTGCACAGACAGCTAAGATTCTACTTGAGCAGGACTAAAGCTCTAAGAAAAACTGAGCAACTGCTCATGACATATGCTGCAGGATCAGAAGGAAAGGCTATTTCAAAGCAGCCAATTTCAAAGTGGATAAGCCACTGCATCCGTTTCTGCTCCCTACACCATGGTAAACCTGTGCCCAAGGGCATTAGGCCTCATTCCACCAGAGCTGCAGCTACTTCAGCAGCCTTTCTCAGAGGATTATCAACCAAAGACATTCTAGAGGCTGCTACTTGGAGTTCTGTTCACACCTTTACAAAGCATTATCATTTGCCTCTCTACTCTAAGTCCAGGGCAGGCTTTGCCACTGCAGTTCTGCAGGGCCTTATAGCCGCACCTAATGCTGTTTAGCTCCAGCCACCCAACCATAGCTTTGGGAATCTACCCAAATGTAATGACTGCAACAGTGAAACACGAAGAACATAGTACAGTTGTGTACACGTACCATAAATGTAGATGTTAGAGTGTATTCACTGTTGCAGTCCAAGTTACCCTCCCGCTATCTCCCTTACATTCTGGAGTTTATCTTTCCTTCTCTATCTTCTACAACCTATGTGGTGTATTTGCTTGTAGATGAAGGTAAAGTTTATATTGATGCATGTGTATATATATATATATATATATATATATATATATATATATGTGTGTGTATATATATATATATATATATATATATATATATATATATGTGTGTGTGTGTATATATATATATATATATATATATATTTTTTTTTTTTTTTTGCTACCTTTTTGGGGGCACCTGACATCTGGGGCAAGAAAAACTAAAGAAAATGGCATCGGCTGCATGTTTTATACCCCTGACGTCATAGAAGAGGAGACAGCAACCGACGCAGGACCCAAGACTTTGGAATTCAGGCCGACTGAGGGCAACCTGCCAGCAGATTACCCAAATGTAATGACTGCAACAGTGAATACACTCGAACATCTACATTTATGGTAAGTATACACAACTGTACTTTCTGAGGATTAGGTATATTTCCATCACATACTTACCTTAGGCCTTGTACATAGCATATACGTCTGATGTACGATGTCTGAAAGGTGTAAAGGCTTTTATATGCTGTCCGGACATTAGGCGATCTTCTGCAGAATATCCCAAGAGTAACGAATACTGCAGCAGTGATTGTTATGGCAAGATCTTGCACAATTGTACTTTCACAGTCAAAAGTGACACCAAGTATTTTGATGGATTTAATGATTTTGTGCTGGCAGCTTTCTTTTGCCGCAATATGAAAAGAAGATAATGTATCTTGGAGGCAGCACCTCAGGTAAAAATGGCAGAGCTTTAAAGTGTAGCACAGAGGGATGAAATCCTGACTGTGACACAGGTAACTGAGGTTTGATTAGCAGCTTAGGCACTGCAGGAGCCAAGCAAGTAGTAGTAGTAGTGAGGGAGCATCGCCCAGTCACCTTTTCTGGAGGGAGGGTGAGGTTGCATGTTCCCAGAGGCTCACAGGCTGGTGCCACCTCTTTTCTGTAGTCCAGAGTGACCATCACGTGTGCTGCAGAGTGAGTGGCAGGGCTTCTTGAAAGGAATGGCCCTTGTGGAAGTGAGGGGTGTCTTCCATGAACAGCCCAATATTACCCCCCTCCCCGCATTACATATGCATAGGTCTTGTATGCAATTAGCTCACCTTTGCTAAACATGGCTACACCATTTTGTAAGACCTTCACACACACACAAAAAAAAAAAAAAAAAAAGCTTTGATTCCTTTTCTGCATTGACGAATGTTGATCTCCTAGCACTAGACAAACGCTGGTAGATGGTATCCTAATGCCTGCACTTTTCTACAGATGCAGTACCATAGGTGACATTAATAAATCTCTTGGGGGGGGCTCTGCATATTATGAAAAATAAATAAAATTTGCAGAACATCTAGTGTACTAACCTATATGATTTATACCTTACCCTGGATATTACAGCAGGACAGCTTTCAGAGCTTAGCAATCACACCTGTAGCATATTTAACAACCTTAACAGGGTGCTTTGTTGGTGGTGCTGCGGTAGCATTGTCTCCTCACAGTAAGACGTTGTTGTGTTCGATTCTCAGCTAGGGCATCTTCTGTGTGGAGACGTGCGTGAATGGGCGTACCTTCGTTGAAGGTTGTGCGTCAGGGCCGGCAACTCGGCACATAAAAATCTACTGCCAATCATTAGCAGACCAGAGTTCCGCTGTGGCGACCCCTAACTGGGAAAAGCCGAAAAGACACAACAACAACAACAACAGGGTGCCTTGTGAAAGCAGGCTAAAACTTAATCATCTCCTCTTCTTACACAAGTTACTTCATAATAACCAGTGCCCTGCCATTGTTTAACTGTTGAACTTACATTTCTCTGTAGGAACAGTCAGATCTGCAAAAAGGCTCCTTCAAATTAAAATAAATAAGTAACAGTAGTCTTAGAAATAGGATACTGCTGATCCTCATAACCAGGACTTGGAACTCACTTCCTTGTGATCTGAGTACTCAACAATCATTCCACTTTAACAGTCTTGCAAGTACTGCTTTGATATACCTCTGTCCTGCCACAAATGTGACATTATTTTAGAATTGCCACCCAACCATTTTCCTCCCTGCCTTTAAACACAGATCTCTCTTACTCCAATGGTGCAGTAATATTACCAGGATTTAGTTGTAAGACCCTCTCTAAATTATCTATATATTCCTAATGTCTGTTGTAGATCAGAGAGCATGTGCTATGTGCTTTATCTTTAAGGAGCATGTCAAAGACTGAGAGTGCACGTATAAATGTCAAGCATGTGCCATTCCTAGTGCCATTTTGAAAGTGCAGCCAGAGTAAGCATGTATGAATACAGCAGTTAGTTTGTATATAAGTTACTTAGTCAGTAAACTTCTATCGTGATGTTTGTATAAAATAAAGCTGCTTAAACAGAACCCACAAAGACTGTTCTATTGTGTCCAAAGTAGGAGAGCGACATGGTGTCAGAAGTGAGATCGCAGAGAATAAGACTCTGAGCCATGAGGTGCAGAGATGACATTGAAGGCAAACTAAGAAAAGCGAGCTTGGAAAAGTGCCAGAAAAGAAGCAAAGGTAATGAGAATACGCACAAACTACTTGTTTCATAAAAATAACAAAATGGGGCAGTACAAGGGCACAAAACGCATTATTAAACAAGCAGGAGGCACAAAAGGCTTATTAACTAAGGGAAATGTTTAAAGTAAAGATAACTGATGAAACAATTAACAGAAAAGTAAAATGAGTATGTTTAAAGGCAAAACGGTAATGCTTAATGTTAAACAATCACAAGAAAAGTACATGGGCATGAAAAGAGCAAAACTAATATAATTTGACCTTCAACCTATTGGAATATGAATCCGGTATGGATTCAACTTGGCCGCTTATTTCAGCATCGTATCCAAGCACCTCCCCTGCCCATAATACCTTTTTCTCCCTCCTCCCCAGACCTCATTTGCCGATTGCGATAATCAGCAGCATGGTTTATAGCTACAAGCTTCGTCAGTATTAAACTTCTTTTTCTGTAAGTAAATCTTTTTTTTTTTTTTTTTCACTCTGATCCTACCCGAAACTGTCTTTCCTCACCTACCCTATCCCTTAGCACTAGTGCGTTGGTTCTCAAAATAAATTCCTCTCTATCTCTGATGTTCTTCATCTCACATTGCTGCAGTCCTTACACTTGGGTAGTCCGCTGTCCTCGGTCGGCCCGAATATCAAAGTATAAGGCTGACGTCGGTCAAGGCGCATTTGACTGACATCAGGACGTCAGGGTACAAATGCGCATGACCGACGTCATATCCTCAGTCTTTTTTGCCGCATGGTCCGATGCAGAAGCAGCGTTGCAAGTGCCGGTTGGCGTTCTGAAATTGTTCGATTTGAGTTTCAGACCGAGTCAAAGTTGGCTAAGTACCCGTTGGGAATATTTTAGTTTTTTCTTGCCTCAGTGGTTTACCGGATGTCAGAAAAAGTGAATAATTGTATTTCTTGTGGGAAACAGATACCGCATAGAGACTATCATACTTTGTGTATTCCTTGTTTAGGGCCTGAGCACGACGTTGTTGGGTGTCGCGCTTGTGCTAGATTCAATAAGCGCACTATAAGGAGAAGGTTAGATTGTGCCAGGTTAGTCTTCGGGAAGCGGTGCAATTATAAAATGCCGTCGGATGCTCCGACGCCCGCTTCCTCGAAGAAGCGCAAGGACAAAGCAGTTAAGCCTAGGCTAGAAGAACCGTCTGTACCGGACGCCGGTTCTTTAGAGGTGTCGGTGGAGCCGGTGGTTCCACCGGAGGTTTCTTTGGGATCCCAGGGAGAGACTTTGTTATTGCAGGATGTGGCCTCTCAGGAGGCAGGTCAGGCTGAGGGGGCTTCTCAGGTTACTGTACTCCCCTCCCTTCCTAGGGTGGTTAGGCCCTCTCCTTCTGTTTCCAAGGCTTCTCCCAGAGGCAGGCCAGGTTTAGCTTCAGTTGGTGTCACCCCTAGTTCTTCAGGAACTGTGCCCAAGAAGCATATGCTTAAAATGGCAGAAGATTTGATTACTTTGATTAGGGGTTCTTTGCCCCCTCCTGATAAGAGACCTAGGGTGGAGCCTGAGCTAGGGAGTTTTGAGCAGGCTTCGGATGTTTCAGAGTCTTCGGCTGAAGACTTGCAGGAGTACTCTCCTTATTCTGATTCTGATGTGGATGATTCTACTCCTTCTGCTTCCCCTCCTGAGGATTTTTCTTTTTCAGAAACTCTTCATTCCATGAGGGAGCATTTTAAGTGGGAAGGTCAGGACTTCTCTGATTCCAGGAAAAGGCTTAGGGAATTTTGTTTTACCCCAGCATAGGCCTTTGGCTATACCTCCTGTTTTGGATGTAGTGGAAGATGTTTTTGCAGAGGCTTCTCTTAATCCTGATTCTCTGCCTCCTGCTCCTGTTAAACCGGATAGGTATTACAGGGTGCCTGAAGCTCATAAGTCTCTTTTTAAGAGTCCTAGGGCAGACCCAGAAACTGTTAGCCAGGGGCCTAAAGGTGTTAAGGCTTCTGTTGTCAAGAATCCGGTTCCTGCAGATAAAGAGGCCAGGGCCTTGGATAGATGGGGAAAGAAAGTTTATACTTCTTCCACTCTAGCTATGAGGGCTTTGAATTGCCAGTTTCACATGTTGAAATATCAAAACTATCTCCTTTCACAATTGAAGTCTAAGGTTGATGCTCTGGCGGAAGGTATTGATTGTAAAGAGTTACAAGATTTAGTACATGTTTCTGAACAGGTGGGTAAGCATTCTTTGCAATGTGGTTTTGATGCTGTACAGGCCTCGTCTAGGGTGGCTGCCACTGGGTCAGTTCTTCGCAGGCACGCCTGGCTGAGGGATCAAAATTTATCTGACCATGTTAAAACAAGGATTTTAGATGCTCCTTTACAATCTGATGTGTTGTTTGGTTCTCCTGTTGAGGCAGTTTTAAAGAAAATGGAAGACAAGGCTAAGTCTATGCAGACTGTTAAAGATTTTTTGCAGGTTCAGCCTCCAAAGTTTAGTAGAAATTGGCCTACTAAGGGGTGGACGTATCCTTCTTATGATTCCCAGTCTAGGGGTAGATCTAGACGTGGCAGGGGCAGAGCTCAGGGCTCTTTCAGGCCTAGAACAGGGAGTTCTCCTGCACAGTCTTGGTGAGGGCAGGGGTCAGTCCTTTCGTAAACAGACCCAATGACCTACCTTTTCAGCTGCCAGAGCCTTCTCGTCTGGCAGCACCTTTGGGAGGAAGGTTGGCACTTTTCAAAGAAAATTGGAGTTTAATTACCCAAGACAGATGGGTATTGGATATCATACACCACGGTTACAGGTTTTATTTCCATACCTTGCCTCCTTTCAAAGGCATGCCAGACGTTCCTCCTCCACAAAGAATAGAGGCTCACAAGCAAATTTCTCTGTTACTCCAAATAGGGGCCATACAGCCGGTCCCTATGCCAGAAGTGGGCCTAGGATTTTATTCCTGCCTGTTCCTAGTACCAAAGAAGGGGAACACGTGGAGACCAATTTTGGATTTATCTATCCTCAACACTTATCTGGACATTCCCAAGTTCAAAATGTTGACGTTACAACAGCTTTTACCTCTGCTGGGCAAAGATCATTGGATGGTAACTTTGGATCTCAAGGAGGCTTACCTTCATGTTCCTATCAGACTAAGTTGCAGGAAGTATCTGCGTTTTGAGCTGGGACTTCTCACTATCAGTTCTCTGCATTGCCCTTTGGCTTATCTACTGCGCCCAGAGTGTTCACGAAAGTTCTGGCTCCAGTGATAGCTTTCTTCAGGCTAAAAGGAATACAGATCTATCCTTATTTGGACGATTGCCTGATTCTGGCTCAAGGAAGGGACGAGCTTCTTCATCATTTGGAATATGTGATAGCAGTGCTAAGATGCCTGGGGTATTCTGTGAACGAAATAAAGTCCAGTCTAGTACCCTCTCAGGACATGTGCTTTCTGGGTGTAAGACTGAATACAGCATCCCAGATGGCCTTTTGACCCCGGACAAACAAAAGAATCTTTCCCTTTACTTCCATCAACTATCTCATCAGTCCGGGCTGACTGCAAGGACAGTCCTTCAAGCCTTAGGGTTCATGGCATCTTGTATTCTGGTGCTTCCCATGCCAAACTGCATATGAGGAAGCTGCAATGGTATCTCAAAAATGTATGGACACAGCACTGCCAGGATCTGGACACTGTCATTCAAATAATACCTTGCATTCAAAAGGAATTTTTGTGGTGGGCTCAGGAATGTCACCTAAACAAGGGACTCTCTGTGACCCGGCCAGAGGCGAGTCAGATTTTAACGACAGATGCCTCAGACAGAGCTTGGGGAGCTCATCTAAATGGAAAGTGGATACAAGACAAGTGGCCTGCCAGACTACAACATCTACATATCAACTTGAAGGAGATGTTAGCAGTCCAGTTTGTATTAATAGCTTTCAAGGATTTACTTCTTCCAGGGCAGGTGTTGATTCTAACAGACAACACAACTGTCATGTGGTACATCAACAAGCAAGGGGAACACATTCTTATCCTCTATGCAGGCAAGCAATGATTTTGTGGGAGACTGCTCTCAGTTTACAGCTCAATCTTCAGGCAAGGTTTCTGCCGGAGCACAGAACTCCTTAGCAGATGTGTTGAGCAGGCAATTATGGATCCCCACGAGTGGAAATTGGATCCTCATGTATTTCAGAAATTGACAGTGTCATGGGGAACTCCAGACATAGATCTGTTCGCTTCTCCACTAAACCATCAGCTGCCAAAGTTTTGCGAAAAGGTTTCATCCCACAGCTTGGAGAGTGGATGCTCTTTCTTTCAATTGGAGCAATCTTCATGTGTATGCCTTTCCACCTCTACCTCTCCTCCCAAAGGTACTTCTAAAGGTCAGACAGGACAAGCCAAGGATGATTTTAATAGCTCCAGATTGGCCTCGACAGCACTGGTACCCATTACTGAGAAGTCTGGTATGGAAGCCTCCATGGCCTTTGCCTTCGATTCCACACCTGTTGTCCCAGGAGGACAGTCATTTGCTCAATGTCAAACTTCACTCTCTTCACCTAACAGCCTGGCATATTCTGTTTTGAACCATAGAGGGTCTCATCTTCCACAACGAGTTTTGAATGTGATTTTGGAAGCTAGAAGGCCTAGTACAAGGAAAGTGTACGCAGATAAATGGAAGAGATTTTTATTTTGGAGTGCAGCAAAGGATTTTGATGTTTCTGAGCCTAATTTAAGTGCGGCTCTTCAATATCTTACTGAGTTACTGGACAAAGGTTTGTCCTTCTCTTCTATTAAGGTTCATGCTGCAGCAATTTCAGCTCACTATGACTGTGACCCACCATTGTTTTCTCATCCTTTGTTCAAGCAGTTTCTCAGAGGGGCAAAGAATATAAGACCCCCACGTAGAGCTCCTACTCCTGCTTGGGATCTCAATTTTGTGTTGGAGAAACTCACTCTACAACCTTTTGAGCCTGCAGCTACTACTGAGTTGAAATATTTATCATGGAAGACTGCCTTTTTGTTGGCCATTACCTCTGCAAGAAGGGTTTCTGAATTGCAGGCCCTTATGGTGGTTGAGCCTTTCTTAATTTTCCATAAGGATAGGGTATCTTTACGTACTAATCCTTCCTTTATGCCTAAAGTGGTTTCTAGTGTGGCTTTAAACCAAACTATTCATTTGCCTACTTTTATGCAAATCCCCAAAATAAAGGGAAAAGATTTTGCACACTTTAGATGTACACAGGCAGTTGCGATATTATTTGGACAGAACTAAAGGGTTCAGGCAGTCTCAGCAGTTATTTGTTTCTTTTGCTTTGAGTTCTCAGGGCAAGCCTGTGTCAAAACAAACTATTTCTAAGTGGATTGGGTTTTGCATTGCTTTCTGTTATTCCCATCATGGCAAGGAGATTCCAGCTGGGATTAGGCCTCATTCCACTAGGGCTACTGCCACTTGACAGCTTTTTGAGGGGGGTGGCAACCAAGGATATTTTGGAGGCAGCTACTTGGAGTTCAGTGCATACTTTCTCTAGGCATTATCACCTACCACTTTACTCTAAATCCAGGGCAGGTTTTGCCACTGCTGTTTTGCAGGGCATTTTGGCAGCTCCTGCTTCCTTATAGTTTGGCCATCCTCCCTTACCTCTGCTTTGGGATTCTACCCAAGTGTAAGGACTGCAGCAATGTGAGATGAAGAACATAGTACAGTTTTGTACCTACCATAAATGTAGATGTTCAAGATCCACATTGCTGCAGTCCAATTTACCTCCCTCCTTCCCTCTGTAGTTAGAGGTGGTTGTGTGGGTTGGGTTGTAAATATTGTGTATATTGTATATATTGTACATATAATTAGTGCAAGGGTGGTTGGTTGTTTGTTTGCTGTCTTTTGGTTTTGACCTTTATTTTTAGGGTCTTCTGACATCTGGGGCAAGAAAAGACTGAGGATATGACGTCGGTCATGCGCATTTGTACCCTGACGTCCTGATGTCAGTCAAATGCGCCTTGACCGACGTCAGCCTTATACTTTGATATTCGGGCCGACCGAGGACAGCGGACTACCCAAGTGTAAGGACTGCAGCAATGTGGATCTTCGAACATCTACATTTATGGTAGGTACAAAACTGTACTTTTCTCCTTTCCTGCCCTTCTCTCTCCTCCCTTTCTAGTGTGTGTGTGTGTGTGTGTGTGTGTGTGTGTGTGTGTGTGTGTGTGTGTGTGTGTGTGTGTGTTTCCTCTAGCCAAGGTAGAGGCACCCAAACCAGGCTTCAGGAAATGTGCTGTGTGTGGCCACAAGCTGCCCCCCTCTGAGGGCCACACTTGGTATGTTTAGGGGTTCAGCATTTAGAGACCGCCTTTTTGATCTGCACGGGCTTCAATCCCTGTACGTTGATCAACAGGAGGAACAAGCTAATTTTGAAGGGTCGCCTTCCTTCGGAGGCCGCTGTCCCCTCTGCTGCTGTCCCAGCTTCCGGGACTCAACCTCCCTCTAAGAAGTCCAGGGATTGGGAGAAGTCTTATCCCAAATGCCAGAACAGGCCTAAAAAGTGGTACCCTGACCACACTTTTCTCGAGAGACCTCCAGCCAAGTCTCAGCCGGATCCGTCCCGGGACTCACCATGGCTCCAGTCTCCTCGCCTTTTGCTGGAGATTCCCCAAGGCTGTTTCCCCCTTTCTGCCTCCCCTTGGTGCTACTGCAGGCCCAGGTCAGTGGCTTCCTCCACCCAGTCCACCAGTAGTCTTTCTGAAGCCAAGCTGGACAGGATGATGTGGAGGTTTATCTGGACCCAGATCCTGATGGGAGTCTTGCCTGCCCCCTCCCCCTCCAGGGTCGGGAGCACGCACTCTGCTTTACTTTCCATTGTTCCTTCTCCGATCAGGCCTCTGGTTTTGGAGTCATTGGGTCTGAGGTTTCCTGGTGTCGGGGGGTCGGCGCCAATGGTCCCAGGTACTTCGACACTGAGCATTACCCTGAGTGGCTCGGCTCCGTCCCTTTTGGTGCTGTCCAACTCTTGGAGCTACAGTCTTGCCACCAGATCTTAGGAAATGGTGTTGGCTTCAAGGGTTTCGGAGTTGGAACTTCCACTCAGAGTCTCAGTGCCTGGAGGCTCAGATCTGGCTCCGTATAAGGCGTAGAGAGCAGCAGATCCAGTTTTACTCTTCTCTGCTGACGGGGATCATTCACTCTCTACTTTCAATGTGGTGGAGATGGCTCTCTTGGCTCTGTCAAGACGGAATCCACCAACCTGCCCCCTCAGGGACAGCCTGTCACCACTCTACCCCAGGGGGTTCCCCCCAGGAGCTTCCTGAGTCCTCCCTAGAAAATCCCCCTGAGGAGGTCCCTTGGAAACACATGTGCAATAGGAAGCACTCGGACTTCCCACTGGAGTCCCTCACAGAAGACACCGACTTGGAGGAAGGGGAGGTTCCCCCCTAGATCACCCCCCAGAGGATGTCTCCTTCTGAGACATCATGGAAATCCTGCGCCAGTGTGGGGGGTGGTCTACCCAAAAACCCACCCCGGACGAGTCTGTGTACCTGGAAGTGTTTGGCACAGGACCCTGTACCTCCTGGGTGTCTCCTCCTGCGGATCCTCTTGTGGACCTCATTTCATCCAGGGCATGGAAGGAACTGGACATGGTTGAGCCTATTCCCAAGCACCCGGACAATGTTCTCAATGCCCCGTCTGATAGGCAACACTGGTCGAAGAGATCCCCGGTAGATGGCATGTGGTTGCGGCGGCCACCAAGAAAGAACTCGCTCAGGAGAGTTCTTCAGTCCATCTGCCGGACTGAAAGTTGCAGGCCATGGATTGTTTTGGGAAACAGACCTACACCTCAACCACGTTTGCTTTGCATGCGCTGAATTACATGGCACGTCATCAGACTGCAGCAGGACCTGGTCAAAGAGGTTACCGAGTCTGCCCCAGGGTCCATGTCGGCAGAGGAGAAGAAGGTGTTCTCTTCAGGCTCCTGTCACATCCGACTGAAGGTGCCTGTAGGGTGGCTGGATCAGGCGTAGCCATCAGGCGTCATGCAAGTTTCCAGATTTGTGCTTTCTCTGAGCCCTTCAGGGTGTCATTTGCGAATGCCTCCTTTGATGGTTCCACCCTCTTTGGCAAGACCATTTGAGACACTTTGGTCCAGAGCGAGAAATATGGGAAGACCCTGTCTGCAGTCGGGATTTGCTTCTCAACCCTGCAATGATCCTTTTCCAGAAATCAGTGCAGGGCGAAGAAGATGTGGTTCTGAAAGTCTCAGGGTTTTTCCCCACAATGCTCAG
This sequence comes from Protopterus annectens, assembly GCF_019279795.1. Classification (NCBI taxonomy): domain Eukaryota; kingdom Metazoa; phylum Chordata; order Ceratodontiformes; family Protopteridae; genus Protopterus; species Protopterus annectens. The sequence continues at coordinate 608,488,763 of NC_056741.1, read as the reverse complement.
GACTCATCTTCTCCCAGAGGCAGAGGAGGATAAACTAGATGCCACCCTCATGGCAGAGGGGGGCCCGAGGAACCAAGGGTCTCAGGACTCTCTCCAAACAGACCCTCGCAGCATCCCTGAAGGGTTGTCCAACTGCTCATCTCTCTAGGCAGTGAGGCAATGGCCTGTGAGTCAATCACAAATAATCATTGGGTGTTACAGATAATATCCAGAGGATAGGCAGTCCCCTTCCTTCAGCCCCCAGTCCCCCACAAAACATCTCCCGGACATCCCAGCTGTGCAACAGGGGCAGGCAGCAGTAGAAATTTTCAGGCTGCTCAAAAAGCAAGTCATCCAGCCCATCCCCCAGACCAGTCCTGATCAGGCATCTATTCCAGGTTCTTTTTAGTGCCAAAGAAAACAGGGGACTTGAGACCCTTCCTGGATCTTTCAGCTTTAAACATGTCAGTTGCCAAGTCAAAGTTTCAGATGGTCACACTCCAATCCATTCTGTTCTTTCTGCAGATGAACGACTGGATATGCTGTGTGGACCTCCAAGACGTGACCTCCAAGACGTGAACTATCACATCAAGATCCACAGACATTCCTAGAGTTTCCTCTACTTCCATCTGGGAGCCAGTCGTTAGTTCAGAGCGCTCCCCTGTGGGCTCACCCTTACCCCAGGGTGTTCATCAAAGTAAATGCAGTAGTGGCGGCTCACCTGCGGCTGCAGGAGGTCCAGGTCTTCCCCTACCTAGATGGTTTCTTTCCGCTCCCTCCAGGCATATACTGTGTCAAGCCAGGGATTGCCTTTTCAAGACCGCTCACCAACTCTGCATAAGTCAATCTCTACAAGTCCCAGTTAGTACCAGTTCAAGTTCTCGATTACAATGGGGCTCAATTAGATACTATCTGCAGCAAGGTGTTTCTAACTCTGGACAGACTGTTATCCTTCTGACATCATGTCAGTTGCATTATTCAGCTACAGTGTCCCCCTGCGGATTCATTTCTTCGGACGTTGGGGTCCATGGTGGCCACAGTTACCCTTATTCCAACGGCCCACCTCCACATGAGGGTTCTGGCTTAGACTCTGTCGGTTCAGTGGTCCTTGCTAGCCCTGCCCTTGTCTCATCCAGTTCAGTTATCTCAAGCATGCAGGGATTTGCTCCTCTGGTGGCTTAAGTTCCTGTATCTCCTTCAGGGCTGTCCATTTATTCTTCCCATGACGATGACCACAGACACCTCCCTGCTTAGGTGAGGGGGGCATTGCATGGGAAGGACAGTCAAATGTACGTGGTCTTCCATGGAGACCCACCTGTATATCAACATCCCGGAGATGAGGGCAGTGCTGTTAACATTGCAAGCTCTTCATGCCCATCTTCCCCAAGGGACGATTGCCATCCAGACAATATATCTGTAGTCTGGTACATCAACAAACAGGGGGGACCGGGTCTTGCCCCCTTTGTCGCAAAACCATGAGATTATGGGAGTGGGCAATCTCCGGCTATTTTTTGGTGGCAACACACATTCCAGGGAGGTCCAGCATTCTGGTTGACAGGCTCAGCAGATCTATTTTGATGCTTTACGAGTGGTCTCTCAGTCCTTCAATAGCGGAACAGATCTTTCTAAAGTAGTTTAGCCTTGCTGCGATCTCTTCTCTTCTCTCCTTCCAGTGCAAAGTGCAGAGTATTTCTCTCTGAACCCCCTTTCGGGGGAGTCCCCCAGAGATGCTGTAGTTTATACTTGGCCTTCTGGTCTACTGTATGCTTATCCTCCACTCCCTCTAATTCAGAAATTCATTCAGAAAGCTCAACGGTTGGTGAACTTAGTGGTCCTCATTGCCCCCTTCTGGCCTTGCCAAGTTTGGTTCCCTATCTGTGGTCTCATGCAGTGTGTCCCCCTTGAACATTAGATCTGGTTCCGGATCTGATCACACATCCATCAGGGATCCTGCACCTAGATTTGATCAATCTGAAGCTCATGGCTTGGTTGATCCAGTTCCACTGACACTGAGGACTCCTGGGCTGTCCCCTCCGGTCAAGAAGATTTTGGTAGTGGCTCAGAAGTCTTCCACCCAGAAGTTTTATTCAATTAAGTGGAAACGTTTCCCCATATGGGCTTTTCAGCATGATCTGGACCCCTTTACTGCTCCAGTCCCTGCCATTTTGGAGTTTTTGGTAGATATTTTTAATCATGGTGCTAGTTTTTCTACGGTAAAGGTACAATTGGCAGCTATCTCCAACTTTCACATAGCAGAGAATTTGGCTTCTTTGGCTTCTTCCAAGCCTTGTAAAGCCTTTTTGAAAGGTACCTTTTTACGTAGACCTCCAGTCAAGGACCCAACTCCCCCTTGGGATCTTTCCCTAGTTCCACAAGCCTTGGTTTCTGTCCCTTTTGAACCAGCAGCTACAGTTGACTTGCAGTTCCTGTCTTGGAAGACGGCTTTTCTAGTCCCTGTTACCACGACAAAGAGAGTGTCATAGATCCCAGCCTTGTCTGTCAAGCCCCCTTATTTGGTGTTACATAAAGACAGGGTTTCCTTAAGAACAGATCCATCATTTCTTCCAAAGGTAACATCAGAGTCGAACGTTAACCAGGTCATCAGTCTCCCTGTTTTCTTTCTGAACTTCCAGAATAAGGGAGAGTACAAATTGCACTTGCTTGATGTTCACAGGCAACTGCATTTCTGTTTGCATAAAACAAAATCCCTTCATAAGTCTGATCAGTTTTTGTTTCCTTTTCTAAGGAAAGCCTGTATCAAAAGTAACTATTGCTCATTGGATCTCTCAATGCATTGTTTTGGCCTATTGAGCCAAAGGATTATCATCACCAGGTCTGTAGCTACGTCTGCAGCCTTTTGGTCTTGGGTTTCCTTAGATGACATTTGCTCTGCAGCTACTTGGGCATTATCACATACGTTTATCTCTCATTACAAATTGGATCTCCTGTCCAGAGGCAGGGCATCTTTTGGCTCAGCCATGCTCTAGAACATCCTTCCATGAGGACATCCCAGGTCTATTTTGTAGCTGGGGACTCTGTCCCACAGGTTGAAGATCAAATGAAAACAACAACTTCAGATAAAAAAAGTTATGTACTCACCATAACGTTTCATCTGAGTTGTTGCTTTTCATTTGTCTTCAACCATCCCTCCCTCATTCCCCCCTGCCTTATGTGGGCTGTGTAGTGGACTGGAGGGAAGAGGCATAGACTCTACTCTGGCGAACCTTTTTCTTCCTTATTTAGCTAATGGGTGCTAATGCCAGGGTTTTAGGCATGTGATTAGGTTGGGGTGCTACTGGCTGCAGCAAACTTGATCTGAGGGGAAGTGGTATTATGGGTAGGGGAGGCGCTTGGAGCTTGGATCCAATGCTGGAAAAGGCAGCCAAGTCGGATCCATATTCCCACAGGTTGAAGACAAATGAAAAGCAACAAAGACAAATGAAAAGCAGCAACTCGGATGGAATGTTATGGTGAGTATCTAACCTTTTTTTTTTTTGGCAAAGTGATGTGTTTTTGCATAACTATGGCTAAATATTGTATCAAGGGCATAACTAAAGTTATTCCAACTATCTCAAAGTGTGTAAAAGTGCTTACAATGTGTGCTTATTATTGTGCATATATTTTGAAGAGTTATTTTTGTGACAAGTGCAACTATTTCATAAAGTGCAGTCAAAGTATAGCCATTTTGAAAAGTTTTTTTGTGCTGGGTGTGTCATTTTGCAAAGTGCCACCATTACAGAGTGTTTCTTGCACTGTAGAGAATTGCTTATTAAGGTGTCACCATTTTGGGGAAGTTTCAGTGTTGGGTACTGTTTATTCGCAAAGTGCCATTACTTTGAAATGTTATTTACTCTGAGCTTCTCCTGCCCAGTTAATTTGCATCGCACAGATGTTCTTCGTGTTTCATTGTTGCAGTAATTACATTTGGGTAATCTGCTTGCAGGTTGCCCTCAGTCAGCCTGATTAACAAAGTCTTGGGTCCTGCATCGGTTGCTGTCCCTTCTTCCATGACGTCAGTTCGTCAGGGGTATAAAACATGCAGCCGAAGCCATTACATCAGTCTTTCTTGCCGTGTGGTGCCAGAAGCAGAAGCAGTTCGCAAGTGCCGGTCAGCCAACTCCTGAAATTTTCGTTTTCGAGTTTCAGAACCGAAGTCTTCAACTAAAAGCTAAGTACCCCTTTGGGGAAACTTTTTCTTGCTCCTTTCCGATGTCAGTAAAAGTTAATAATTGCATTACTTGTGGAAAACAAATACCTAATAAAGATTTTCATTCGCACTGTATTCCTTCCTAGGCCCTGACCCAGACGTACCTTGCTGTCGGTTTTGTGCTTTATTTAATCAGTGCACTATCCATCGTCTGTATATTTTTGCCTCTAAATATTTTAGTTCTCGGTTTAATTATGCAGAAATGTCGTCGGTTAGCCGTCCGACTACCGGGATTCTGAAAAAAATGCAAAGATAAAGACAGAGACAGGCCGCTGAGGTCTAAAACTGCTGCTGACGCTTCTCCTAAGCAAGTTAACATTTCGCCGGTACTCGTGCTTTTGCAGCCCCTGATACCCGCTACTTCTGATTCGCAGGCCTCTACTGAGACCCATTCAGAGTCCGGTATGCCGCAATATACTTCAACTATGGAACCCACGGATGTCTCTACCTTGGATGGGTCCGGAGCCGCTGTGTAGGCACCAGCTTCTGAGGGTGCATTCAGGCCTACAGACTTGCATATTAAATCAATGCCTCCTTCATTACTAAGGCCTAAATCTCGATCCATGTCTTAAAAAAATGATGCCCAGGCCACATGCTCAGGCCTCTATGCCTAAAAAACAAATTATAAAAATGGCTGAAGATCTAATAACTCTAATCAGGGGTAACCAACCCCCCCCCCCCCCTCTAAGAGGCCTAGGGCTGAGCTTGATTATGATTCTTCTGATCAGGATTCTGTTTTTTCTGACTCTTCTGATGACCTGGATTTGTCCTTACCTACTTATGAGGATTCTGATGCAGAGGACTCTATTCCCTCTGCTTCCCCTCCTGAGGATTTTTCTTTTGGGGAAACCTTACATACTTGTAAGGGAACATTTTCACTGGGAAAGCCAGGAATTTTCTGATTCAAAAAAGAGGCTTAGGGATTTCCTTCTCCTACCTCAGCAAAGGCCTGTGGCTATTCCTCCTGTACTAGACATTGTTGATGATGCTTTCTCGGAATCCAGTTTGGCCCCTGATTCCCTGCGTCCTGCTCCCAGTAAACCTGGCAGATACTACAGGGTCCCTGAGTCCCACAAGTTCCTTTTCAAGAAATCCTATTGCAGACCCAGAGACTATTTCACAGGGGCCCAAGGGCATTAAGGCTTCTACTGCTAAAAATCCTACCCCTTCTGATAGACTCCCAGGCGCTGGATAGATGGGGTAAAAAGGTTTATACTTCAGCAACCTTGGCAATTAGAGCTTTAAACTGCCAATTTCATATGTTACAATATCAGCAACATGTTATTGGACTGCTTAAACAGAAAATGATGTTGATTCCTGACTGTGTGGAAAATAAAGACTTACAGGATTTAATGCATTCTGCTGAACAAGTTGGAAAACATACTTTGCAATGTGGTTTTGATTCTTTAGAGGCCTCTTGCAGGGCTGCTGTTACTGGGTCTGTGCTTAGAAGGCATGCTTGGCTTAAGGAGTAATCTTTGCCTGATCATGTTAAAGCTAAATTGTTGGAGCTCCTTTAAATCAGGGCTGCCTGTTTGGCAACAAGGCTGAAGAAGTTCTTAAAAAGATGGAAGATAAAGCTAAATCTATGCAAACTGTTAAATATTTTTTTACAAGTTCAGCCTCCTAGATTTAGTAGGCACTGGCCCTCTAAGAATTGATCCTTTCCAGACCCTTCCAGGTATTCTCAAGCCAAACCCAGACACAGCAAAAACCTCAGGTTTCAGTCCCAGGGGACTCACAGAACTAAGCACTAGGGGGCCTCCACTTCCAAGTCTGGGAATAACAAGACACCCCTATGGTAAACTGTCTCAATGACTTCCTTTTAAAATTTCCAAGCACTTATCTTCTGACTGCCCCTTTGGGGGGAAAGCTTGCTCTTCCTGCAAAGAACTAGGAATTCATTACCCAGGACAAATGGGTTTTAAATATATTGTCCCAGGGATACAGATTTCATTTCCACACATTGCCAACGCCAAGTGGGTGGCCGGACCTACCCCCAAATCAATGGTCAGAGGCTCAAAAACAAGTACTTTCTCTCTCAAGCATGAGGGCTATTCAACTGGTACCAGAAGAGGAAAAGGGACAAGGTTTCTACTCCAGACTTTTCCTGGTACCCAGAAAAGACAAATCATGGTGTCCAATCCTGGACCTGTCTACTCTAAACACCTTTCTGGAGATTCCAAAATTCTAGATGCTGACTCTTCACCAATTACTTCCTATGCTAGGCAAAGACGCCTGGTTGGCAACACTAGATTTAAAAGAAGCATACCTGCACATCCCAATCAGGGAATCTTGCAGAAGATACCTACGCTTCAAAGCAGGCTACATGCACTATTAGTTCTCCGCACTGCCCTTTGGCTTATCTACTGCACCCAAGGTATTCACAAAGTGCCTAGCTCCAGTTATTGCATTTTGCACGCAAAGAAGTATTCAAATATACCCATACCTGGATGATTGTCTAATTCAGGCAGAAAGCCAGGACATACTTTTGAATCATCTGGCGTTTGTAAAAAGGGTTCTAACTTGTCTGGGGTACACCATAAACGAAAATAAATCACATCTGGTACCCTGTCAACAAATTACATTCCTGGGAGCAAGCTTGAATACAACTTCCCAGATGGCTAAACTCACGCCAGAAAAGCAAATTCATTTGACAACCTAATTCACACAAGTCGCCACAAAACCCTGCTATCTGCAAGACAAATACTGCAAGCCTTGGGGTTCATGGCCTCCTGCATTCTTCTCATTCCATATGCAAGACTGCATATGAGGAAACTACAGTAGTATCTAAAAAACCTATGGAGTCAACAGTCTCACAGCTTAGAATCAATGATTCCTGTCATACCTTGCCTACACCTAGAGTTCCTTTGGTTGGCAGGGGCCTGCCACCAAAACAAAGGACTACCTTTCACACCACCCCCTGCCGCCCAAACCCTAACAACAGATGCATCAGACTATGCATGGGTGCTCATCTGGCAGGGAAGTGCATTCAGGGCAAATGGAACCCAAGTCAAATGCACCTGCATATCAATCAAAAAGAAATGTTAGCTGTACAGAATGCTCTGAAAGCCTTCAAGGACTACATTCTTCCAGGACAACTAATGGTAAAGACGGACAACACCATGGTTATGTGGTACATAAACAAGCAGGGGGGTACACATTCTTACCCCCCCTGCAAACTAGCCATGGCATTGTGGAACACAGCCTTGAGCTACCAAGTGTACCTGCAAGCTCAGTTCTTGCCAGGAAAATTAAATACACTGGCAGATGGACTAAGCAGAAGCCTCATGGACCCACACGAGTGGAAACTGGAACCAAGGATTTTCAACATGTTGACAAGCGAATGGGGGAGCCCAGATATAGACCTGTTTGCCTCCCCCCAGAACTACCAATTGGACAAAGGTTGCACAAGGACTCCCCACAAACAAGCCTGGAAAGTGGATGCTCTGTCCTTCAGCTGGAAAAACCTATCAGTCTATGCCTTCCCCCCGCTGCCTCTGCTCTCCAAACTACTACTAAAACTCAAACAGGACAAACCAAGGATGATTTTGATTGCTCCAGACTGGCCGCACCAACACTGGTACCCGCTCCTGCGCAGTGTATCATGGTTATCTCCATGGCACCTGCCTCAGACTCCTTCACTGCTGTCTCAGCAGGAGAACCAGATTCTGCACCCTCACCTTCCAACACTGAACCTTGCAGCCTGGCTAATTACTTAAACTCTCCCTTACCATCCCTCAGCAAACCTGTGATGGATGCCATCTTAGAGGCAAAAAGGCCTAGTACTAGAAAATCTTATGCTGAAAAATGGAAAAGATTCTGTGCCTGGAACCAATCTCAAGGGATGAGCACAGCAGCGCCCAATTTACCTCAGATTTTACAATACTTAACTGAGATGCTTCACAAGGGCCTGTCTTTTTCCTCCATTAAAATCCACGCCTCAGCCATTTCAGCTCATTATAACACAGAACCTCCCCTCTTCTCTCATCCATTGCTCAAGCAGTACCTGAGAGGGGTCAAAAATTTGAGACCACCCAGAAGAGCTCCAACCCCAGCCAGGGACCTTAACTTTGTCTTGGAGAAACTCACTCTACCTCCTTTCGAGCCAGCTGCTACTGCAGACTTAAAATTTATTTCTTGGAAAACAGCTTTCCTTTTAGCAATCACTTCAGCTAGAAGGGTATCTGAATTACAGGCCCTTATGGCAGTGGAGCCTTTCATCATCTTTCATGCGGACAGGGTGTCACTCAGAACCAATTCATCCTTCATGCCCAAGGTGGTATCCAGTGTGACTCTTAATCAGTCCATTCATTTGCCAACCTTTTTTCCCAATCCACAGAACAACAGGGAACGGATTCTGCATTCCTTGGATGTGCACAGACAACTTAGATTCTATTTGGACAGGACTAAACCTCAAAGAAAATCTGAACAACTGCTGGTAGCATTTACTGCAGGGGCAGAGGGGAAAGCTATTTCAAAACAAACCATTTCTAAATGGATAAGCCATTGCATTCATTTCTGCTATAAGCACCATGAAAAACCTATCCCTCAGGGGATCAGACCTCACTCCACCAGGGCTGCATCTACTTCTACAGCCTTTCTCAGAGGCGTTCCTACCGGGGACATCCTAGAAGCTGCTACGTGGAGTTCTGTACATACTTTATCCCAGCATTATCATTTGCCAATTTTCTCTAAATCCAGAGCTGACTTTGCCACTGCAGTCTTGCAGGGCCTTATAGCTGGCCCTAATGCTATCTAAACTCCTCCTCCCAACCATAGCTTTGGGAATCTACCCAAATGTAATGACTGTAACAGTGAAACAGGAAGAACATAGTACAGTTGTGTACACTTACCATAAATGTAGATGTTCGAGTGCATTCACTGTTGCAGTCCTGGTTACCTTCCCTCCTGCCCCCTAACTTCTTTTGGCTATACCTCTACTTTCCTTTACTATGCTTAAAAGCATTTTTGGTGTATTTGCTTTTTTGTTGGCGGTATACCTTTGTGTTTTTATGTTTAATTGCTCCCCATTAGGGGGCACCTGACATCTGGGGCAAGAAAAACTGATGTAATGGCGTCGGCTGCATGTTTTATACCCCTGGCGAACTGATGTCATGGAAGAAGGGACAGCAACTGACGCAAGACCCAATACTTTGTTAATCAGGCCGACTGAGGGCAAACCTGCAAGCAGATTACCCAAATGTAATGACTGCAACAGTGAATACACTCGAACATCTACATTTATGGTAAGTGTGCACAACACTACTTTATATGAAGTGCAGCTTAAAATGATGAGAAATGGCTTCAGCAATAGAATAAGTTCAAAAGTATTGCGCTGCCCTAGAAACTTATTTTGCAAAGTTCAGTTACACAGAGGCTTGCATCGTGCAGTTATTTGATGTGTTTCTTGCACTGATAATAGATGATTTCATGCAATACAGTGATTTCAAGAATATTACAGTGCCCGAGAGATGCTTATTTTGCAAAGTTCAGTTATACAGAAGCTCGTTGTGCTATTGGGCAAAGTTACAAGTACTGGCATACTTAATCCAGGGAGCTTCCGAAATGAACTGAAAGCATGTGACTGGTCACCAATGTCTCATCTTCAACTTGAAGCAGTGACCTATTTTAACACAAAATTTCTTCAAATACTAGATTACCACGCCCCCTATCGCTCTTCATGTATTAAAACCAAAATTGCCCCCTGGCTCACAAAACAAACTAGGCAAAACATCCTCCTTAGAAATCAAATCTGGGCTTAATGGAGAGCCTCCAAATGTCAATCGGGACCACCTTTACTTTAAACAGTTGAGAAATGCCACCAAGAAAGCTATTCTTAGAGACAAAAAAGAGTATTTCCTTCATCTCCAACAACACCCATCCACAAAATCCACAAAAATTCTGGTCAAGTATAAACAAACTTCTTCAGCCAGGACACTCTTCAACTCCTGCCCCAGTAGGATTCAACCATAATAACTCCAACCATATTCCCGACGCCTTTAATACCTACTTTACTGAAGCCATTCAAACCCTAGCCAATACTCTGCCACCAATGACCACTTCCCCATTAAATTCCACTAGTACTCCTTCTCTCACCTTTCAAATACAACCTGTACCTACATCCCTAATCTGTAATCTCCTTCAAAAACTAAAACCTTGCACCCCATCTGCTGACTGTCTGCCAGCTGAATACCTGCAAATTGCAGCAAAATTCATAGCCTACCCCATCTCCAAAATTATCAATAGAACTATTTTAGAAAGCAAAATTCCTGCCATATGGAAAGTATCCCACATCATCCTATTACATAAAGGTGGGTCATCTACTGAGCTCTCCAACTTTCGGCCTATTGTCTTACTCTCTCCAATAGCTAAGATAATGGAGAAATGCATTCTCAAACAACAAAACTGGAAGAGAAAGCACCTAGCCGAAGAAGAGGTGCTATGCCTTATGATGTAAAAAAGGATAATCCAAGGCCAATAAACGCTCCAACACAAGTTTATTGACAAAAATAACAGAACAAGTATTTGCGTCGACCTAGGTTTCGTCCGTCTCCACGGACTTCTTCTGAACACAAATACAAATAGAAACCAGCCATTTAAATACCCTCAATTGTCAAAATAAATTAATTAATTAACCAATCTAGGACATAATGAATAAAAGAACATTTTTTAAAAAGATAAACCAGAATCAAAAAAGATAAACCAGAATTAATAAGACAGCATGTGCAGCACTGTATTTCAACCGTCAATAGTGTTATAAAAACGTTATAAAAATGTTTTAGATACGTTGTAACAAAAACACTGTGACAATGGGTGCGAGCATAGCATACCAGTGCAAATATAAATCTAATTATGTTCTAGTAATATATATGTAAATATCTGTATCTGTATGTTTGAAAACTCCCTAGTAACCATAAATAGTGTGTACTTAAAGAATAAAAAGTTAATTCATTAATAAATTCCTCAAAAAGGTCCCTAATTAGAAAAATTTGAAAATGTAGATGTTTAATAAATGTATTTTGTGAATATTTTTTAAAAAATGTAATATATGACCCAATACCTTACTAAATGTTGTTATAAAATGTGATTAAAAGGTTAGTATTTAAGTTGTTTAAAATATTTAAAAATTGTTTGTGTCGAGAAAATAAAACATAAATATGCTAATATATAATATAAATTTGTATATGGTTTAAACACTGTTTAAATACATACAATAAATGTTTAAATATGTATATAAATGAATAAATAAATAAATATATATATGTATTAATATGTAAGAAAAATTGTGCAGTATAAAAAAATAATAATATATATATATAAAAATTAGTCCTAAAAATTATTATATATAATTTATGTTTTTGTGTATGTGTAAAGTATGCAATACATAAATGCCTAAAATGTATAAAGCTGTATTATTATATGTACCAAAAACAACGTGACAGATACTAATGGCCTTTAATGTTATGTAACCATAAAATGGGCTTGATGGTAATATATTCATTAAGGCCAGGATGCTGATGAGCATTCAATAAAATCTGCATCCTTAATTCTGATACATCTAAATTATATTTGGTGATTTTACCTTGTAAGTCCATTTTCTGGTGTAATACACCGAAAAACTTAAACTGGTGATTTTTGTATTGATTTATGTGTCTAGCCAAGGCATTAGTTAACTTATTATTTTTAATATCTAATAGATGTTCTTTAATCCTGTCCCTCAAATGCCTACTGGTTTTCCCAACATAAAAACCATCACACTGTTGACATACAGCTATGTATACAACGTTAATAGTATAACAATTAATGTGCTGATGAATCTTAATGCTACGATTATTAACTATTGCTGTTGTATCAGTATTAATCATATGTTTACATACTGAACACCTACCGCATTTAAAATTACCCATGGGTTTGTTAGAATAATTATCCATCTTGACATTTAAACTTTCAAACAAATCTTTAAACGATGTATCCTTCCTAAATACATATGTAATGTCTCCTTTAAGAAGGTCCCCCAGTATCTTATCCATACTTATAAAACTCCAATTCTTTTTGATAATATTTTTGATTGCCCAAAAACTGTCATTAAATGTGGTGATAAACAGGGGTATACTGTTACATAAAAATCCCCTGTTGTCAACAGATTGAATTTTATTGTTACCAATCGAACATTCATTACTATTTAGTAAAGCTTTATAAAAACCATTTTCCCTTTTGCTTCTTACTTCATTAGCAATACTACTACAAAACTCGGGTGGGTAACCTCTGTTTATAAATAATGTAATAATGAACTGTATTTCATTTTCAAAGTCCACCTCCTCACTGACCATTCTGGCTGCCCTCACCAGTTGACCTTTGACCACCGCTTTCTTCTGGTGGTCAGGGTGCCAGCTGTCAAAGTGTAAGTAAGAATTTGAGAAGGTGGGTTTCCTGTATATATTGGACATAAGTTTATTCTTGTTTTTGTCATAAGTTAACTTAATGTCCAAGTAACTAATACTATCCTGACTTATCACGTGTGAACCTCAAGAACCATACACTACTATTCATGTATTCTAAAAAAGCTTCTAGTTCTGCCTGTTCACCGTTCCATATAATAAATAAATCATCTAAAAAACGACCATAAAATTTGACGTGTGTAAAATACTCAGAATTGAATACATAGTTGAGCTCCCAATAGGTTAATACAAAATTTGCAAAACTGGGGGCACAAGCTGCCCCCATAGCTACTCCACTGTTTTGTTTGTAATAAGCTCCCTCAAAAAATAAAAAAATTGTTTTTTAGAACAATGAACATTAGTTTTGTTAATACGTTTATTTTATTTTGGTCATACAAATTAGTATAAAATAACTGCTCTTCTAACCATTCAAGCCCCCTATCATGGGGTATAACGGTGAAAAGGTTACACACATCCATAGTAATGAATGTATCTCCAGTGTTAAATACTATTGGTTTTATTTTTGCCAAAAAATCCCACGAGTCCTTAAGTATATGCGGAAAAAATTCAATACCTGGTTTTAAATTGTAATCCAAAAATTGGCTAATAAAATGTATTTTACTGCGCTTACCATCCACTATAGGTCTAAATTGTAAATTATCTAAACCTTTATGTATTTTGGGGATACCGAAAATTCCACTAATAACTGGGTACTCGTTTTGTAAAAAACGCCATTCATGTTCGTCCAACTCACCCTGGTATAACATGTCAAAAAGTGTTGTGTCTATTCTTCTGTGAGCTATATTTATTTCATTTCTGCTGATTTCCACGTACGTGTCCCCCATCAACAGAGCATTCATGTAAGAAACATAATCCTGGTAGTCCACTATAACTATTTCACTACCCTTATCAGGTTTCATGATCCTGATGTTTTTGGTGGACAAAATTTTATTTAAATTAGCTTTTTCATGATTAGTCAAATTTCTATTGCTAAAATTAGTATTAAATTTGTTAAAAACATCCCTAATGTCATTTTCAGTCACTTTTTCAAAAATGAAGAAATGCATTCACAGACAACTACTTGATCACCTTCTCCAAAATAACCTACTTGCCAACTGCCAACATGGCTTCAGGCCATTCCATAGCACAACCACTGCCCTGCTGTCCTTTTCTGACTCCATAAACAAAAATCATAACAATAACACTTTTTCCTCTGCACTATTTATTGACCTTTCAAAAGCCTTTGATATGGTAAACCACAACATGCTTATAGACATTCTAAAAACCCAATCACTTGACCCACAAGCATTACAATGGTTTAAGTCCTACCTGGAAAACAGACAGCAAGCAGTACTTTGGGATAATAATCTTTCTACATCCCTCCCAGTGAATATTGGAGTACCCCAAGGCTCCATCTTAGGACCCCTACTTTTTTCATTATTTATTAACGATCTTCATACCCAAATTCCTCAAGCCACCTGCGTACAATATGCAGATGACTCTACTTTAATTTGTTCAGCCAAGACCATAGCCTCTCTCCAATCCCTCACTCAAACTGTATTCAACAGTGTTGAAAATTGGTTCATGCAACACTGCCTTCTCTTGAACCCCCCAAAAAAAAATTATTGCTCTTTGCTCCAACTCTAAAATCACCTCAGCTGTATTTCACAGTAACCTCAAACAATGGAACTAACATATAACCGCTGACACTACAACCTGTCTCCTAGGAGTAACAATTGATAACAACCTTAGCTATGATGACCACATTAATTCTACAATAAAGTCTGTTAACAAAAAACTAGGCACCCTTTACAGAATCAAACCCTTCCTCACCCCATCAGCCAGAATGACTATTGCCCAGACTCACCTAATCTCTACCCTGTTCTATGCTTCTGCGATATATACCAATCTATCTAAGAACAACCTTACCAAACCTTCCACCAGTTATAATAATATAGCCAGATTTGCCACTGGTACCCCATTTAGAACTCATCACTGTCTCAACCTTAAACAACTGGGATGGCTAGAACTGCAAAATCATCTACTTTGTCAACAACTAGTTATCACCAAAAAGATCCTTTATCACCTTAACAATACCCCTATCCTTACTAATCTGATCACACCATACAAAAATCTTGAAACACTGCGCTCAGCTAATAAGCTCCTTGTTGCCACTACTAAGTCAAAAAACAAAGCTGGGGACTCACTTTTCTCCAACACAGTAGGTAAAAACTGGAACCAGCTTCCTACTGAACTGTCCACCCTTGCTTCAACTTTCCTATTTAAAAAACATCTTAAAGAACATCTTAAATCTCACTAGCTTTGTCCATGCTCTAACCCTGACTGACATCTTATTCCCCTTCTTGCTCTCTCTACACTTCTCTTCCATACTATTCTTTGATGCTTACTTTGCAATCTATATTCAAAAAAAAAAAAAGAAAATTACATATTTTTGTTTTTGTTTTTCTCTCTGTTATTGGATATTAACTTCAACCTACTAAATGACTTATTACTATTTTTGTTCTTGCTAACACAGCCAATGTACTGTAACTTACTTGACTAATTACTATATATTGTATTCTTTGTCACTTCTAGTGCTTGGAGCTTTTCTCCCCGGGCCTCAACTGAAAATGGACATATATCCAGTTAGACTAGCCCGGTCAACAAATGTAAAATAAAATAAATAAATAATAAATACATTTCTGGCATATGTGTACGTGTCCTTGCTTATTTGTAAAACCCTTCACTAGTATGTGTCAATATGGCAGACTGATTTCAAAAGCCCTTGCCACTTGTATTTGATCAGAATATTGCAGAGAATTGGAGAATATTTGAGCAAGAGTACGATATTTTTATACAAGCAGCTTATTCAGATAAAGATGCACTCACCAAGGCATTCATTTTGCTAAACTTAGCTGGGTCAGGGGCCTTCGTTTGTGTATGCACCGGCAGTATATGAAGGAGAAGGTGAAAATGTCATATTGTTGTACAGGCTGAGTCAGGGGAAGACCCCGAGTGTTTGAAGTGCAAGTTCATAGAAATGTGTAACCCCCAGAAAAATATTACACTAGAGAGGCATTTGTTTTACACAAGAGATCACAAACCAGGGGAAGTTTTTGCAGTTAATATAACTGATCTGCGAAACAAGCGTAAAACGTGCCAGTTTGGTTGACTTAAAAGATGAGCTGATAAAAGGACAGGCTTGTGTGTGGTATTACTAGTGCTGCTGTGAGAAAGATCTTGCTTCGTGATAGTGATTTAACGTTGAGTAAAGCCATAGAGATTTGCCAAATCCATGAAGTGACAGAAAAGCACATACGTATACTTGTAAGTGACAAGAGGATGGTTTCAGCAGGCTCCAGAGCATATGTAAACAGCATCCAACACATGACTTCAGTACTGAGTAGACTGGTTCCAGGACTGGGGACCGGCTCCAAAAGGATAAGATGCTCGGCTCAGAAGGTTGTGGAGCCGACGTTGAAGGTTTTTTTGATATTGTCGGATCCACAACTCTGTGCTCCGATGATGAAGACTTAGAGGACTTGGAAGATTTGGGGGATTTACCAGCTTTATCATGGTCGTCCAAAGCTTCTTGAAAGGATGATCTTAATAACCATCTGTCAATTAACTTTTTTTTTTTGTTTTTCTTTCATGTAGGATGCAGCTACTAAAAGAATGGCAGATGGAGCAACTCTCTTGGAAGTGCAAAGCACCCAAACAGTAAACGCAATTAATATGGCCAATAGTCATATTTTCTGCCCACACTTTGGACAGTTTTTAAACCCAGGCTTGGGTTGTTTCTCCTTTTCCTGGTCAGCCATGAGAAAAATCTAAATGCACACAAGAAACCTGTAATAAAGGTACACTAAAACATGCACACACACACATGTGTGTTCAACAAATTCAATGAACACACAAGTATTTTAAATAGTAAGCAGCCCTTAAAAATAACAAATGTGCTCTATAATGCTAAATAGAATTTAACTGTTAATGTTCTAGAAACACACACTAATAAGCTGTAAATTTCTACTAAACACACTTCTAAACTACTTAACACTCTTCTAAGCTATAAAAAGGCATGCCAAAAAGAAGGGAAGGGAGATACTAAAGGCCTGATAAATGAAGGCCAAAAAGACTATAAAAGGCCCATCAAAAGTTAAGCTACACACTAGTTCTAATAGTTTTGAAAGTTATTAAATTGAAAAACTGCTATGAAAGTTTATAAAGGTAAACTTTTTCTAGAAGAAAAAACTATACTGGCCCGAGCTGTGAAAAAAACAGCGATCTGTGAACATCAAGTTTGTGCAGCGTGTACTCCAAGTTACTGATGTGTTTGGGGAAAAATAAACAGTAATTCTACTAGTAGCCAGAGCAGTAGCCTATGCATCTAGAACACTTACCCAAACTGAGATGTTCAAGTTGAGAAAGAACTTTTGGCAATAGTATTTGCATGTTCAGAGTTTCATGATTATATCTATGGTCAAGATATTCAGATTGAGACTGATTACCAACCTCTAGTTGCTATTCTAAAGAAGCCTTTGCATTCAGCTCCAGCAAGGTTACAAAGAATGATGCTCAAATTGCAAAAATACAACTTCCAAATGGTCTGTACGAAAGGTAAACTACTCTATCTGGCTTATACCTTATTCAGATTGCCCAGGAATACAACGGAATAGCTTGACACCGAGAACTTTGACTTTGATGTGATGGCAGTGTGTAATTTTTCTACCACTAGGCTTGATGAGTTGAGAAATTTCACTAAGACTGATCGATTTTGCAAAAGCTCAATCACTACCTTAATGTTGGATGGCCGTCAAAACAATCTAGTGTACCACTTGAAGTGCAAACCTATTTTCCTTACAGAGATGAAATGATGGAAGATAGCATTATTTTCAAGGGTCCTGAAATTGTTGTTCCTGCTTCCTTACAGCATAAGTACATTCAGATTTTGCATCGTGGTCACCCAGGTTCCACATCCACCAAGAGGTGAGTAAGAGAATTAGTATTTTGGCCTTCATTACCGAAAGATATTGGTAAAATACTTACTGTTCCATATGCAATGAAAGGTCAAGATGTGACAATATAGACATTTTCTTAAATCTGCTTAACCTTAAGAACATACCTTGTGATGATGTTCTTGGATCTCCAGCTCAACGACTTCTTTCCCGGCAAACGAGAACTGCGCTACCTATTCCTACCAATCTGCTAAAGCAAAGAATAATAAGGCCATCAAGTCTCAATTATTTAAGAAGCATTCAATCCAGAAGTTATTGTACAACAAGTCAAGCAAACTTCCTTCTCCATTAAGGGAAGGTGAAACGGTTAAACTTCAAACAGAAAAAGCTTTTTGACTGCATAGGGCAAATTATTGGCAAATGTCCTGAACCGAGATCCTACCTTATAAACTCAGAAGGTACGCAGTACAGGTGAAACCGCACACATCTGATCTGATGTTGTCAGTCTTTACTCAATCCTCGACTGTGGGCTCTGTTCTAAGTCTCAGAAATCACTCAACTGTTTACTTCAGCTCGCGCCTTCCAAACTCTTGAGCCAGGCTCTACCCAAAATACTCCTCTCAAAGTTACCCCAGATCTTGTTTGCCGCTGTGGGTGTCAGATGCGTTCAACCTTTCTCTCGAGCCTTGGCTTATTGTTAAGTAAGTTTTTTGCCTATTTAAAATTTTCTTTTGAATATTTTTCTTGCTTTCTGTTCCTAATAGCTCTCTTACTGTCTACTCTCTCCTCTTGTTTTAGCTTCTCCTTAGCGTGTGTATTTTTCCCACTTTCCATAGTACCATTGGTAGTTCTTCACGTACCATTGTTGGTACATCCCTTACCTTTTTAAGGTATATCTTAAATACAATTGTTGGTATTTCCTACCCCCTTTTTTTTCTTATTCTCGTCTTAAAAAAAAAATCTTTGTTTCTATCCTTTTCTGCCAAACTGTGTGTGTGTGTGTGTGTGTGTGTGTGTGTGTGAGACTGTTAGGATTATGGCTGAAAACAAGTTTCTTCAGCTAAAGCCTCTAAAGGCACCTCTGGAATTAAAAGGTGTCAGAAATGCCAGGATAAAATGTCCAACTCTGACTTGCATACCCTTTGTGTCTATTGCTTGGGGAAAGTCCACTTACAAGAAAGTTGCTCAATTTGTCATAGTTTTTCTACTGAGCATAAGAAGAAATTGATACTTAAGGGACTTTTAAAATCTGATTTTGAAAAGGCCATTTCTGAGTCTAAAACTGAAGCCAGCACTTATTCATTATCCTCCTCTTCCACTAGTAAGAAAAGATCTTCGCTTCCAAGTACTTTGGAATCATCCAAGAAGGTTTCTAAAGGGCCTTCGGTGCCAAAGAACCCTTTGGCATCAAAGATGCATCTGACACGGCACCTACAAAATTATCAGAGCAGACAGCGACTTCCTCAGCACCCACAGAGATTTCGGTGCCAGAATACTCAAAGCTGCCTTTTCTCCCAAGGACAAAATATTCACCAACTATTGACCCTTTTAAGGACAGGCCACCAAGCCCTTTCCTTGAAGTGAAACCCCCTAGGTCTCCTTCGACTGCCTCGATTTGATCCACCAAGAGTCTCTCAGAGGCCAACATTATGAGACTGGTGGATCAGCTCCCGATGGTGAGGGGATTGTTCTCTGTTCCAAGCCACTCTGGCGTCAAAACCAGCCTACCTATGATTCCACCCATTCCTCCTCCTGCAACTCCTATTGAGTCATTGGAGCCCTTGGTTTTGACGTTCCCAGTGTCAACTGTCTCTGTTTTGGTAGCATCCTCTTATTCGGTACTGAGAGCTGCCTTTAGCTCCTCCTGGGCTTTAGGCACCGGAGGCCTTCTGGGGTAGAGACCCTGTGGCCAGGTCCGAGGTGCAGGGGTAGATTTCCTTAACTTCAGAGCTGTACATGTCCCTTGGTGCCTCAGCCTTTGTAGGATCAGTCCAGAGTTCTGTTTCAAGGGTCGCCTCCTCGGTGCAAGGTGTGACCCCTGTTCTGAAGGAGTCTGTTTTGCTTCCGGGCTACCATCCCTCTACGGGGGAGGTGGCAGCTTTCCGGATCATGGAGAAGGCTTTGTCCATTGAGGACTCGGTCTTTGCCATGCCTGTTGGGACGAGTTTCTACATTCCCTTGACCTAAGCTACCATCTTTCTCATCCCCAGGACAGAGGGCATAAAAGTCCCAGGGTAGACCCACTTTGGTGGTTTCCTCTTTAGACACTTCTCCAGATCATCCCTTGATAAAGTACTTGTGAAGAAGTGCAAGAGGAAGCACTTAGACTCCCCGGAGGTATCTTTTACCAAAGGTACCAGTTTTGATGGGGAAGGTTCCCCCAGATCAACCCCTGATGATGTTTACTTCAGGGACATCCTAGAAATCTTGAAACAGACGGGTGGCTGGTCCTCCATCCAGCCTTCCTCAGATGAGTCAGTATATCTGGAGGCTTTTCATGCCCAACACTCTACTTCTTGGATCTCTTTGCCCGCTGACGGTCTCATTAAGTTGCAAGCTCAGCGGGCATGGAAGATGCCATTCAGTCGATCCCCAAAAGGCTTGATCATATCCTATTAGCCCCCAAGGATGAGTCCATGGTAATAGCGGCAGCCACGAAGGAACTTCCTAAGGAAAGTCCATCTATCCATCCTCCTAACAAGGAGTTCAAGACTTTGGATAGGTTTGGGAAGCACGTTTATGCTTCAACAACCTTTGCTCTTAGGTCCTTGAATTATATGGCGCACTTTACAAGATTACAAAGAGATTTGATTAAGGAGTTCTTGGATACCCTCTTAGGAGCAGTAGCTGAAAGGGTAACAGACAAAGTTACTTCTCTGCTAACAACCCTTGATGCGATTTCTAACTCGTCCATGAAGTTGAAGGGACAACTAGGACTAGAGCAGTGGGTTCAGGCATAGGCATTAGAGGGCACTTTTGGCGAGCCATTTAAATCATCATTTGTCAATGCTCCATTTGATGGATCTACCCTTTTTGGTCCCAAGGTAAAAGACACTTTAGCCAGATGTGGGAAAGATGGCAAGACCCTTTCTGCCATTGGTATATGTTTCTCCACTCCTCAGTGGCCTTACTCTAGGAACCAGAGAAGTGGGAGAATATGGTTTAAAAAATTCAAAGGGCCTTTTCAGGATTCACGTGGCAAAGACTTTCCCCGGGGCAGAGGGAGAAGTAATGGAAGACGCCGTCCCAGAGGCAGACATGGACAGCAAAACCAGAGGTCCAGAGAAACTTTCTCTGGTACTTCCTATCAGCACCCATGAAAGGGGACCCGATTGTCTTCCTCTGGAGGCAGTCGAGGGATGACTTACTCTGCACCAATCTGCCCGGCAAATATTAACTGCGGACAAATGGGTGCAGGGAATAATATCCAGAGGTTACAAAATTCCACTGTCGTTACCCCCCAATAACCCAGAAAAAAACCCCGGACATTCCGCCCAGTCAAATGGAAGCAGCAGTCATAGAAATTCAAAATCTGCTGGACAAAAGCGTCATCCAAAAAGTCCCACCAGACCAAACAGATTCTGAGTTTTACTCAAGGTTCTTTTTTGTGCCCAAAAAACAGGGAACTGGAGACCCATCTTGGATCTCAGCGAGTTCAACAAGGCAGTTCAGAAAACCAAATTCCGGATAGTCTTAGTACAGTCAATACTTCCATTCTTGCAAAAAAAGGTGATTGGATGTGCTCAGTAGACCTCCAGTATGCCTATCACCATATAAAAATGGACAAATGCTCCAGGCAGTTTCTGCGATTCCAGCTGGAAGCCAGTCATTTCCAATTCGGAGCACTGTCCTTTGCACTTACCACAGCCTCCAGGGTGTTCAACAAATGCATGGCAGTGGTTGCAGCTCATCTCAGACTGCAGGACTTTCAAGTTTTTCTATACCTCGATGAGTGGCTCCTTACCACTACCACCAGGTGTCAGTTAGAACAAGCAAGAGATTATACTCTATGCCTCTGTACATCTCTATGCATAACAATAAATTTAAAAAAGTCAAGCCTACAACCTTCTCAGCAGTTAGACTTCATTGGAGCCCACTTAGATACTGTCACAGGAATCACTTCTCTTCATCTAGAAAGACTGGAACACATCAAGTTCCAAGTATCTCAAATTCTAAGAAACAGAGTACCAGAAAGAAATAGTCCTAAAAGCACTAGGCTCAATGGCAGCAGCAATATCTCTTGTCCCCTTAGCAAGATATCACCTGCAAATCTTGCAATGGTTACTTGCCTCCCAGTGCTCTCTGATTCATCAACCAATGTCTTACATGATAATTACCAACTGCTGCAAACAGGATCTTTCATGGTGGCTGCATTCCAGTCAGATTCTCTTGGGGCGACCTTTCATTTTTCTGCAATCCCAAGCCATAGTGACCACAGATGCTTCCCAGAAGGGGGAGGGGTATTATCTGGGAAGGACAGTCCAAGGCACGTGGTCTCAACTAGAGGCCAACTTGCACATCAGTGTTCTGGAGATGAGGGCAGTACTGTTAACATTGCAAGCATTCTAGGACGCCCATCCTCTGGGAACAGTAGCAATTCAAACAGACAACATGTCAGTAGTTTGGTATATCAACAAGCAAGGGGGAATCAAATCTTACCATTGTGTTGAGAAGCCCTCAGAGTTTGGTAGTGGGTGATTTCTTCCAACCACTTTCTCATAGCAATGCACATTTCCAGGGGGCTCCAACGTGATAACTGACAAGATGCGCAGAACTATTCTCATGCCTCACGAGTGGGGGTCTCAGTCCTGTAGTAATGAACAAGATTTTTCATCACTGGGGCCAATCTTGCTGTGATCTCTTTGCCTCACCCTTAAGCAAGTGAAGAAGTTATTTTGCTCTAATTCCCCCAGCAGGGGAGTCACCCAGAGATGCTCTCCTTCACAACTGGGCCCCCAGTCTTCTCTATGCCTTTCCTCCAACTCCCTTGATATAGCAATTTCTAAAGAAATCCAAGAGGACAGAGAACTCTGTAATCCTCATTGCTCCTTTTTGTCTTGACACGTTTGGTTTCCCATGTTCTTCGTGTTTCACTGTTACAGTCATTACATTTGGGATAATCTGCTGGCAGGTTGCCCTCAGTCGGCCTGATTAACAAAGTCTTGGGGCCTGCGTCGGTTGCTGTCCGATCTTCCATGACATCAGGGGTATAAAACATGCAGCCAATGCCATTACATCAGTCTTTCTTGCCGCTCAGTGCCCAAAGCAGAAGCAGTTCGCAAGTGCCGGTCGGCTGACTCCTGAAATTTTCGTTTTCGAGTTTCAGAACAGAAGTCTTCAACTAAAAAGCTAAGTACCCCATTGGGGAAACTTTTTCTTGCTCCTTTCCGATGTCAGTAAAAGCTAATAATCGCATTATTTGTGGGAAGCAAATACCTCATAAGGATTTTCATTTGTACTGTATTCCTTGCCTAGTCCCTGACCACAGCATACTTTGCTGTTTGTTTTGTGCTAAATTTAATCAATGCACTATTAAACGTCGGTATATTTTTGCCTCTAAATATTTTGGCTCACGCTTTAATTATCCAGAAATGTCGTCAGTTAACAATCCGACTACCGGAATACCTAAAAAACACAAAGAAAAAGACAGAGACAGGCCATCGAGGTCCAAAACTGACGGCGACGCTTCTCATAAGCCAGTCGCCAGTTCGCCGGTACTCAGTGAGGTGCTTTTGCATCCCTGATACCCACTACTTCTGATTTGCAGGCCTCTACTGAGACCCATTCGGTATGCCGCAAGATGCTTCAATTATGGAACCTGCGGATGTCTCTACCTTAGATTGGTCCAGAGTCACTGTGCAGGCACCGACTTCTGAGGGTGTTTTCAGGCCTACAGATTTATATATTAGACCGATGCAGTCTTCAAAACTAAGGCCAGAATCCAAATCTGTGTCTAACAAACCAACGCCTGGGCCACATGTGCAGGCCCCCATGCCTAAAAAACAAATGATCAAAATGGCTGAAGATTTAATTACTCTGATCAGGGGTAGCCAACCCCCCCCCCCCCTCTAAGAGGCCTAGGCAAGACATTGATTATGAATCTTCTGAAAAGGATTCTGTTTCTTCTGATTCTTCTAATGAACAGGATTTGTCTGTACCTACTTATGAGGACTCTGATGCAGAAGATTCCATTCCTTCTGCTTCTCCCCCCTGAGGATTTTTCTTTTGGGGAAACTTTACATACCTTAAGGGAACATTTTCACTGGGAAAGTCAGGGTTTCTCTGAATCTAAAAAGATACTTGGGGATTTTCTTCTTCTTCCTGAGCATAGGCCTTTGGCTATACCTCCTGTTCTAGACATTGATGATGTTTTTTCAGAATCTAGTATGGCTCCTGATTCTCTGCCTCTGGCTCCTTGTAAGCCAGACAGATATTACAGGGTTCCTGACTCCCACAAATTCCTTTTCAGAAATCCTATTGCAGATCCTGAAACCATTTCTCAGGGTCCCCAGCACATTAAGGCCTCTACTGCTAAAAATCCTACCCCTTCTGATAGAGATTCCAGGGTGCTGGATAGATGGGGTAAGAAGGTTTACACTTCTGCAACCTTGGCAATCAGGGCTTTAAACTGTCAATTTCATATGCTTAAATATCAACAGCATATCATGGGACTGCTTAAACAGAAAATTATGTTAATTTCTGACTGTGTGGAAAATAAAGATTGACAGGATTTATTGCATTCAGCTGAACAAGTTAGAAAACGTACTTTGAATGTGGTTTTGATTCTTTGGAGGCCTCTTGCAGGGCTGCTATAACTGGGTCTGTGCTAAGAATGCATGCTTGGCTCAAAGAGCAAGCTCTGCCAGATCATGTTAAAGCAAAATTGTTGGATGCTCCTTTGCAACAGGACCGTCTCTTTGGTAATAAGGCTGAAGAAGTTTTAAAAAAGATGGAAGATAAAGCTAAATCTATGCAAACTGTGAAAGATTTCTTACAAGTGCAACCTCCAAGATTTAGTAGGCACTGGCCTACTAAGAACTGGACCTTTCCAGTTCCTTCGAGAGCCACTCAAGTCAGACCCAGACATTCCAAAGGTTCCAGGTTTCAGTCACAAGGGACTTCTAGAACAAAACAAACCTCCTCCTCCTCCAAATCTGGAAACAACAAGCACCTCCCTATGGTAAACAGTCTCAATGACGTCCCTTTACACTTACCAAGCACTTACCTTATAGCCACCCCTTTGGGGGGAAAACTGGCACTTCATGCAAGAAACTGGCAACTTACAACCCAGGACAAATGGGTTTTAAATATAGTATCCCAGGGATACAGATTTCATTTCCACACATTGCCAATCCCAAACGGATGGCCAGACATGCCCCCAAATCAGTGGGCAGAGGCTCAGAAACGAGTACTGTCCCTCATGAACATGGGGGGCTATTCAACCAGGACCAGAAGAGGAAAAGGGACAAGGTTTCTATTCAAGACTTTATCCAGAAAAGACAAATTATGGCGTCCAATTCTGGACTTATCTACTCTAAACACATTCCTGGACATTCCAAAATTCAAGATGCTGACTCTTCAACAGTTGCTTCCTATGCTAGGCAAAGATGCCTGGTTGGTAACTCTAGACTTAAAAGAGGCTTACCTGCATATCCCAATCAGGGAATCTTGCAGAAGATACCTCTGCTTCAAAGCAGGCTACTTGCATTACCAGGTCTCTGCACTGCCCTTTGGCTTATCTACTGCACCCAGGGTCTTCACAAAGTGCCTGGCTCCAGTCATTGCATTTTGCAGACAAAGAAATATTCAAATATATCCATACCTGGATGATTGTCTAATTCAGGCAAAAAACAGGGACATTCTTCTAAAACATGTGGCATTTGTAAAAAGGGTTCTAACTTGTCTAGGGTACACCATAAATGAAAAGAATTCACAACTGGTACTCTCTCAAAAAAATTACATTCCTGGGTGCAACCTTGAATACAACTGCCCAGATGACTTACCTTACACCAGAAAAGCAAATTCATTTGGTAACTTACTTCAAACAGGTGGCCACAAAAACCCTGCTATCTGCAAGACAAATTCTGCAAGCCTTGGGGTTCATGGCCTCCTGCATTCTTCTAATTCCATATGAAAGACGGCATATGAGGAAACTTCAGTGGTATATAAAATGTTTATGGAGTCAACATTGTCACAGCCTGGAAACAATGATTCCTATCATACCTTGTCTGCAGCTAGAGTTCCTGTGATGGGCAGAGGCCTACCACCAAAACAAGGGACTGCCATTCACTCCACCTCCTGCCACCCAGACTCTAACTACAGATGCATCAGACTATGCTTGAGGGTCTCATCTATGCATGGGTGCTCACCTGGCAGGGAAGTGCATTCAGGGCAAATGGAGCCCAAATCAAATGCACCTTCATATCAATCAAAAAGAGATGCTAGCTGTACTGAATGCACTGATAGCCTTCAAGGACTACCTTCATCCAGGACAATTAATGATAAAGACAGACAACACCACAGTTATGTGGTACATAAACAAGCAGGGGGTACACACTTTCCCCCTTTGCAGACTAGCCATGGCATTGTGGAACACAGCCTTGATCTATCAGATACAACTACAAGCTCAATTCCTGCCAGGAAAGCTGAATACTCTGGCAGATGAACTAAGCAGAAATCTCATGGACCCACACGAATGGAAACTGGAAGCATGGATTTTCAACATGTTGACATTGCAAATGGGGGAGTCCAGACATCTTTTTTGCCTCACCCCAGAACTATCAGTTGGACAAATTCTGCACAAGAACTCATCACAAAAGAGCCTGGAAAGTGGATGCTCTGTCATTCAACTGGAAAAACCTATCAGTCTATGATTTTCCCCCTCTGCCTCCCTTTCCAAAGTTCTACTAAAAGTCCAACAGGACAAACCAAAAATGATTTTGATTGCTCCAGACTGGCCTCGCCAACACTGGTACTCACTCCTGTGGAATGTGTCACACCTTCCACCGTGGCACCTGCAACAGACACCTAACTTACTGTCTCAGCAGAACAACCAAATTATGCACACTCCGCTCCAAACTTTGAATCTTGCAGCGTGGCTAATCACCTAAATTCACCCTTAGCATCCCTCAGCAAACCTGTGATGGATGTCATTTTGGAGGCAGGAAGGCCTAGTACTAGAAAATCTTATGCTGACAAATGGAAAAGATTCTGTGCCTGGAATCAATCACAAGGGATAAGCACAACAGTGCCCAATATTCCTCAGATTTTACAATACTTAACTGAGATGGTTCAAAAGGGCCTGTCCTTTTCTTCCATAAAAAAACATGCCTCAGCCATTTCATCTCATTACAACACAGAACCTCCCCTTTTCTCTCATCCTCTGCTAAAGCAGTATCTCAGAGGGTCCAAAAATTTGACCACCCAGGAGAGCTCCAACCCCTGCCTGGGACCTCAATTTTGTATTGGAAAAACTCACTCTCCCTCCTTTCGAGCCAGCTGCTACTGCAGACTTAAAATTTCTCTCCTGGAAAACAGCTTTCCCTTTAGCAGTCACTTCAGCTAGAAGGATTTCCGGATTACAGGCTCTTATGGCATTGGAGCCTTTCATTATTTTTCATGCCGACATGGTGTCTCTCAGGACCAATCCATCCTTCATGCCTAAGGTGGTATCCATTGTGGCTCTTAATCAGACCATTCATTTGCCAACTTTCTTTCCCAATCCACAGAACAAGGGGGAGCGGATTCTGCATTCATTGGATGTACACAGACAACTTAGATTTTACTTAAACAAGACAAAATCTCTAAGAAAATCTGAACTACTACTGGTGGCATTTGCTGCAGTGGCAGAGGGAAAGGCTATTTCAAAGCAGTCTGTTTCCAAATGGATAAGCCATTGTACTCGTTTCTGTTATATGCACCATGGTAAAACTATCCCCCAGGGGATCAGATCTCATTCCACCAGGGCTGCATCTACTTCTGCAGCCTTTCTCAGAGGTGTTCCTACCAGAGACATTCTAGAGGCTGCTACCTGGAGCTCAGTTCATACGTTCATCAAACATTACCATTTACCTTTCTTCTCTAAATTCAGAGCTGGCTTTGCCACTGCTGTCCTGCAGGGCCTTATAGCTGGTCCTAATGCTGTATAAATCCATCCTCCCAACCATAGCTTTGGGAATCTACCCAAATGTAATGCCTGCAACAGTGAAACATGAAGAATATAGTACAGTTGTGTACACTTTCCATAAATGTAGATGTTCGAGTGTATTCACAGCTGCAGTCCTGGTTACCCTCTCTCCAACCCCTTGTTTTTCTCTTACTACACCTCTACTTTCCTTTACTATGCCTAATTGCCTTTTTTGTTTATTTGCTTTTGTTTGGAGGTATATATTTTTGTTTTTAATTACTTAAATGTTTGGTTCCCCATTTGGGGTTACCTGACATCTGGGGCAAGAAAAACTGATGTAATGGCATCGGCTGCATGTTTTATACCCCTGACGACCTGGCATCATGGAAGAAGGGACAGCAACTGATGCAGGACCCAAGTCTTTGTTAATCAGGCCGACTGAGGGCAACCTGCCAGCAGATTACCCCAAATGTAATGACTGCAACAGTGAATACACTCGAACATCTATATTTATGGTAAGTGTACACAACTGTACTTTCCTTTGGCCTCACCTTCTTCAGAAACCATGGATTCCGGACCCAGCTCCAGATCTGCTTTCTCATCCGGAAGGCATGGTTCATCCGAATTCCCAACATCACATGCTCACTGCGTGGCTTCTCTAATTCCCATGATTGCTAGGCATCCTTCCCTAGCCTCTCCTGTCCAAGAAATTATTGTGGCTCATCACAAACCTTCAACTAGGAAACTACTAAAGTAAATGGGAAAAAGTTGTGAACTGGACCCTTAACAAACTTAGTCAGTCCTTATTTGAGCCCTGTTCATAAAGTTTTGGATTTCTTAGGCCAACCTCTATCAATCTGGTTCCTCTGCATCAACAATTAAAGTTCATCTAGCGGCAATCTTGAACTTTCATGTGGGATTTGATGGCTCACCTTTAATGCCACACAAACTTTGCAAAACATTCTTAAAGAGACTCCTGATGTTAAGAAACCCATTTAAAGAACTAATTCCTCCTTGGGATCTAACATTAGTCCTTCAGTCCCTTACTTCATCCCCCTTTGAGCCATCAGCGACTTGTGACTTAGTTTTTGTCTTGGAAAACTTTATTTTTAGTGGGTATTACAGCTGCCAGAAGAGTATCTGAACTTCAGGCCTTATCCTGCAAACCTCCATACTTAATATTCCACAAGGAAAGGGTTGCACTTGGGACCAATCCATCCTTTTTGCCAAAGGTGGTTTCAGAAGTTAATGTAAATCAGACACTTCAATTGCCAGTCATCTTCTCTAATTTTACCAATAAAGAGGAGTATTTCCTTCATTTGGTAGATGTCCACGGAAAGCTACATTTTTACCTTCACAGAACAAAGGATTTCAGAAAATCTGATCAGTTAATTGTTCCATTTTCTTCCCTATCTCTAGGTAATCCAGTTTCAAAGATTACCTTAGCAAAATGGCTTAGGGACTGTTACTTTTATTTGTCAGTCAAAAGGGCTCTAACTACCATGCCCAATTAAAGCCCATTCAACCAGAGCAGTGGCAACTTCTGCAGTTTTTCATGCCAGAACATCCTTGTATGAAATTTGTGCAGTGGCCACTTGGTCTTTTCCACATACTTTTATCACTCATTACAAATTGGATCAAGTCTTGAGGGGGACGGGCATCATTTGGTTTGATGGTGCTTAGGAATATTCTTCCATGAGACTTCCCAAGACTAAAATAACTGGGAACTCTGTCCCATAATCAAGGATTGAGTCAAGATTGACATCAGATAAAGAAGTTATGTCTTACCGTAACATTCCATCTGTTTGTCGATCTTCACTAATCCTTGACACCCCCCCCCTCCTTCCCCCATCCTGAGACTTAGTGGATTGAATCTTCCATGACTAGCTTCAGGACACATATCTGGTCTCTGACTATTATGTCCATTATTATTATAACTATAATTTCTGCTAGTCTGTCTGCCACTATGTTGGGCAAACTTGATCTAATGTAATTTTGAGCGGAGCATTATGAGTAGAGCCTGGCTCGAGAGTTTGGAAGGCACGAGCTGAAGTAAACGGCTGAGTCTGTTCTGAGGCTGTGAACCAAGCCCACAGTCAAGGATTAGTGAAGATCAAGAACACGGAACGTTATGGTAAAAATAATTTCTTAAAACAGTTAAATAGAGGGAATGTAGTACCAAAATGAACCATTAACCAAGAAAAAGTACCGCAAAGACCACTAGGTTGCAAAATCCGGAAATTCAGTTTATTCCAAGACAAAGGTTAAGACCAAACAAAATGAGGAACAATGGACATATACATAAACACATTAAAATTCCCACATTTTCATCCCTGTAGACTTCTTCAGATGTTTAATGACCATAGCTGCGAAGTCTGAAATTCGAATGCATGTCATTGTTTACTGACTTCATTCCTCACTGATTTGTAGGGTTACCACCTATTCACATGCCCCAAAACAGTCCAATTTTTTGTGGAAACTTCAAATTTTGCAGGATAAGACATACCCATTCTGTTGGATCTTAACCTTCGTCTCAGAATAAACTGGATTTCCGGATTTAGCAACCTGTGGTCTTTGTGGTACCTTTTCTTGGTTAATAAGACATAACTTCTTTTTACCTGTACCAGAATCATCATCACAACATTGTTATAGCAACTTAGACTCTAAATCTCAGAGAGAGCCAGCTATTGCTTCCATCCGAGAGGATGTTCCTACCTGTGATTCCATCCCATAAGATGTTCCAGGTAAATCACAGATCGAACATTTTTCAGAGACCGCTCCAGCAGTTAAGGCCCATTCCCAATTTTGTATCACGTTATGGACAAGTATCTAAGCCCAATGTGAAATATGCAGCACCGTGGACTTAACTGTGTATATATGTATGTTGTATTAATGCACGAGTGATAATTGTCTGTGATATCTGCATGTCAGAATATCCATAACATTGCATGTTTTGTTTTTCAAGAGGGGAGGATGTAGATCAGAGAGCACATGAGCACATCAAAGTGAGAGTGCATGTATAAATATCAAGCACGTGTCATTCCTAGTGCCATTTTAAGAGTGCAGCCAGAGAGTAAGCATGTATGAATACAGCAGTTAGTTTGTATTTATTTAAGTTGCTTAAGTTAGTCAGTAAACTTCTATTGTGATGTTTGTATAAAGTAAAACTGCTTAAACAGAACCCACGAAAACAAGACTCTTCTATTGTGTCTATAGTAGGAGAGCGACATCTGTTGTATTAAATCTTTTCTGTTAATATATAGACTTATTCTTTTGTAATAGCAATTCCTTCAAACTTCTGTTCCCCTCTCATTTACAAAAAGCCATTCCAAAACATTTGCTTTTAAACGATTTAATTCTCTTGCATGAAGTTGTGAAAAACTGCACAGCAATACTACTACTTATTTTTAATGTTTCTGTGATGTTCTTTCATTCTAATTTTGGAAATTATAGCTTTTTCTCCTGTGTACATATAACCACACGGGACATTTGACGGTGTAGTAACACATTTTTTCCTGTAAGAAAAGTGCATTTAACATGAAATTTACTGACATTATTTTTTCCAAAGTTTTTCTTTGTGTGTGAGAAATGTTAACATTCACCAGAAGGGAAAAGTTCCCTTGGGCATGTCCTGTGACCTCATCATATTCACAGTACTTTTAAAGTGGGTTTGCACAAGAAAATGTCTCAAATTCCTATCCCTACTGAAAGATGCACACATATTTCTATTCAGTTTCGACTTAAAAAATACATTGTTTTAAAAACTTATTTTTTTAACAGTTTGTCACCTTATCAGATAATGTTGTATATTATAACACAGAGTAAACTTTGGGCCAGATTCCAAAAGACCTTTTCTGTGTGAGTGATTTCCTCCATTATAATACCTATCTGTGAAGCAGCCTAACATGGAGTAAGTCACTTACACTGAGAGCAAGTCTATTAGAAGTGGGCCCTTTTGTTTCTTTATGCACTGCTTACATTACACTCATCAGCATTTCTAAATCTGCTACTAGAACTTTCAGTCACCTCTTTTATCTTCAAACTTTAAAGTGATACTGCATGACATTGTTATAATCATAACCTTTTCAGGAAACATTTGTTTTGTCTTAATAGCTTCTTTTAGAAATTCTACTGTTAACTACAGAAGTTATTGAAGAAATGTCCAAAAGTGACCAGACAAACTCCGTGCTACTGTATCTGTTATACTTTGTCTCAAAACAAATTCTTGCCAAACAGTTAATTCTTTCAGAGCTATTTCAATTCTTATTATAACACAGCTAGACGGATGATGATACTGATGCACTCTCAGTAAAAATGTCACTAAATGAAAAACAAGCATTGTATGCTTTATATACTTTAAACACTGTTATTTTTGATATATGGAAAATCCCTGTAATGCAGTGCTCATGTTATTTTTGATGCAAACGTCATGCAAAGCTAATTTAAACATCATGCAAAGCTCATGTTATTTTTCTCATTTCTGTTATGCTAAAATCGTGTTATTTTTAAGATAAAACTGTCCCTGTGATTCTAACATCTCCTTTTTTCATTGCTAAAATGCTATTTTCGATATAAAAAGTCCCTGTGATGCAACTGTCTCTTTCTGAAGCGCTGATATGCAAAAATCCACATTATTTTTGAGAAGCAACAGTCCATGTGATACAAACTTCATTGCTGGTGTTATTTTTGATATTGAAAGTTTTCCTGTGATGCAGCTGTCTCTGTTGCTAATATGCAAAATTTCATGTTATTTTAGATGAAGCAGTCTCTGTAATGTAAAAACAATGATACTTCCGTATTTTATAACAGGACGCCATGAGCCCACAGCCATATCTTATTAATATCTAAACTAGACATTTCTAATATATCAACAGCTAACTGTTCTTGCAAAGCAAGCTATATTATTTTGAAAACCTGCTATTCAGCCTTGCTTATTTTTCCTTTCTGCACACACAGTATTTTTGGGAAAAGCTTTTTAATTTACACAGTGTCTATCAAGTCCCACTTTTTTTTATTTAAGGTCCATGAAAGTTGTAAGACAATTTACAAAACAATACGATCTTCAGTGCTTTGTATCTCTCTCTATCCACTGCTACATACGAGTCCCTTGCATTTATTTCTATTTCTTCATACATTGTACCAGAATTTACAAATCAATACGATCTTCAGTGCCTTGCATCTCTCTATCCACTGCTACATATGAGTATATTGCATTTATTTCTATTTCTTTATACACTGTACCGGTGTTAACAGCTGTAACTTGATTAATGCTTTGACAGACATACAAGCAAACATACAAACTGTTGTGATTAAGCAGATAATGACAATAAGAGCAAGTAATGTGGTAATTATAGTACCCCACCATCCTGAGAATAATCCACTTAGCCAATCTGACCATTCTGTACTCCCATGTTTTTCTAACTTTTGAGGAAACATCTGCAATCCTCTCTAGATGTTGATGTATAGATTCTGATTTATCAGGAATATAACTACAGCACTCTGTTTGAATTAAAGCACAAACACCCCCCTGGCTAGCAAGTAGGTAATCAAGAGCCATTCTGTTCTGGAGGACCATTGTCCTCATTGCTACCATCTTCTCTGTTATATCTGAGATAGCCCCATATGTTGCATTTGCTAAAACTTCCGTTAGCTTTGCAACCTTTCTTAGTTCCCATATTGCTTTGGCAGAGCCATACCAGGGAAAGATCCCAGCCCCTGAGATAACTCCATCCCCTAAGTCCAACTGTTTTAAGTCTTCTCCAAGCTTGGAGAAACTAACCTGACCTTCCCCTTTTCTTCTGTGATTTCTAACCTTTTGATTTGGCAATGTATGAGTAATTCTCATCATTGGAACTGCAAGTCCTATGTAACATGACCCGTGCCAGCCTACTGCTAACCATTTATATGCATTTTTCCACAGATGAAAAAGAAACTGCTAGCCAGAATTGTAACATTTTCTTGGCCTATTATTCATAGCTCCATTTTTGAAAAATTGTTTCATGTCTTCCTGCTTTCGTGACCTATTATAGTGGAGTATTTCTCCCCATTTTTTCTTTACACCCCTCTTATTTACATGATGTGTTGTATGTACATCTCTTTTTTGAATAACCTTTCTTTGCTTATTTTCCTTGTCTACATTACACACTTCAAGCATTGTAATTTGTTGTCTGCTTACTTGATACGCTTTTTCAAGCATTTTAACTTCCTTAAAAGTATGTAAAACATATAAAACATAAAGTACAAACATTATAATCCATAAGACCGATATTATAGGGCACGCCCATGGCTTGCATCTCTGCATACAAAATTTTACTTCTGTTTAGGCTCAGCTGAATTAGTCGGCATTTAAAAATGAATTTAAATAGACTGTTGCTTTCCTAACACTGTTAACAGAGTATTGTAGACTGTCACTTATTTGATTTTCAGTAATTTACACTGGTCTCTATGAACCAACATGGTACATTTCCTTTGTTTAACTGTTGTCTGCTGTCTTGGATTTACTTTTCCCTTTTCTATCCTCTGGACTCTGTACACTAATGGTCCTATTTGCTCAATCACTTTATAGGGTCCCTGCCAATTACTGTCCCATGGTCTTTCCTTTAAGAAGTTCTTTACCAGGACCTCATCTCCTGACTGTAAAATAATTTCTGCAGGAAGCACTGGCATTTCTTTCCACAGACGGTAAGCCTGTTCTCTGGCAATCGTGTCACATACCACCTGTATGTCCTTTAACCATTTTTGGTGTTCTACTGCTGTCAGTAATGGTCAGTTTTCTACCACTTCTGGGTCACAGGGGAGAGATGTGGGCATTTTCCTCCCTGTCATTACTTCAAAAGTTTAAATTCCTGTTGTACTGTTAGGGGTAGCCCTAATACCCAGTAAAATCGCTGGCAAATGTTTTACCCAATCCTTAACTTTTTCCAGGCATGCCTTTTTTAATCTTTCCTTAACTGTTTGATTCATTCTTTCAACAATCCCATTAGATTGTGGATGGTAGGGAACATGAAACCTGTGCTGGATCCCCAGCAGTTTGCACAAATGCCACATTATTTGACTTGTGGACTGTGGTTCATTATCTGACTCAGTAATTCGAGTCCATCCCCAATGGACAAAAATGTTTTTCCATAGTACCTCTGCTGTAATTTTAGCTGTCATACATTTTGTAGGTATTACTTCTACCCATTTTGAAAGCACTTCAACTACCACTAGAAGGTATCTGTATCCTCCCTTTGCAGTTGGGAGAGGCCCTGCATAGTCTACTTGGATAGCATACCATGGCCCATCTGCCACTGGTACCCTGTGCAACTGAGCTTTCTTTGTACTGGCATTGATTTGCAAACAAAACAAACATCCTTCTAGAACTGTTTTACACAACTTTTTCAAATATGGATTCCACATCTTCTGTTTAACTATACTCCATAATTTTTCTGTGGCTATGTGGCCCAAAATGTTGTGATTGTATTCGACCAATTGTTTGGCCAAGTCCCCTGGTAGATAGGGTATTTTCTTTCCATCTGGCATGGGATACACAAAAATGTTTTGATTACCATCCCCTTCCTGAATGCACTTGTACATTTCTTTGGGAATCCCCTCTTCCTTTCTGTAAGGTTGCTAAATCCTGCACTTCTACAGGTGCAGCTGTTTTTACTGACAATAACTGTTCTGCAGGTTCAAACTGCTCATGTGGTTCTAAACAGTCACCTGTTTCTGCAGCCTGTTTTGCTTTGGCATCTGCCAAGGCATTTCCTCTGGCTTCTACTGTATTACATTTTTGATGTGCCTTTATTTTTATAATACTGAATTTTCTCTGTAAATCATTTTGGGTGATCAATGCCCACAATTCCCGTAATACTGGAGCATGTTTAAGAGTTTTGCCAATACTGTCAACAAATCCCCTTTTGGGCCAAATTGCCATGTGCAAATGCAATGAGTTTACCACATAAGCACTGTCACTGTAAATGTTAACTGGTTCAAAATGTTGTAAAACATATTTGACTGCTTCCAGTTCTGCCCTCTAGGCTGACATGTAACCTGGCAACTTCTTCAGGATAGGCTCCTGACCATCTCCTGGAATTACTGCAAACCCTGTTAAATATTTTCATCTTTCCAAAACCTGGCCCCATCTACATATACTGTGGGTATGTTACTTTGAAAACGTGCATTTAATGGGGAAATTCCGGATGTTGCAAGCTTTGAACACAATTGTGAGGTCCTCCCTTCTAGTTTACCAGATCAAAGAGATAGTACTTATCCCCTGTCTGAATTTGAAAATTCTTTGTACTGAATAAAGTCATCCATTTTGCAAAAATGGCCTGACTCTCTCCTTCTGTGATTTTATTTATTTCCATAGAATTCAAAATAATTTTTATAGACTGATGTGGTGTCTGTACAATTATTTTGGAAAAAACTGTCAAGTATTCTGTCTAATTCCCCAATAAATGGCTAGTAATTGTATACATGGGTGATATCTTTATTAAACTGGAGTTAACTTTCGGCTGCAGAAAGTCACTGGACGAAGTGTTCTTTCTGCCTTGTTCCCATTGTACTGAGGCCAATACTGCAGGAGAACTACTGAGATAGTTCAACTACCTGCTGCTGCCTGTAAAATGAAATCTGGCTGTCCCTCAGGTGCTATTAACTCAGTAGCCTGTGTTAATTTCTGTTTTAATAAGTCAAAAGCCTGTTCTTCCCTGCGTACCCAGCTTAACCGAGGTTCTTCTTTTTGTTTCACTAACATTTTATGTAAGGGTGCAGCAGCCGCTGCATAATCTTCTATGAATTCTCTGTTATAATTCATGATACCTAAGAATTTATTCAAGTCTGAAATTGTCAATGGCTGAGGCAATTCTAAAATTCTTTTCATTCTCTCTTCACAAGGGGATCTGCCTGGGGGCGAACAATGGTTACCAAAAACTTCACCTCTTGTGAAAAGACTTGCACCTTTTCCTTGCTGACTTTGAATCCTGCATCTTGTAAGGTACTTAAAACCTTTTTAAGAGGTTCTTCATGCTGCTGTATTGTTTCTGACTGTATCAGAATGTCATCAGTGTAATGAATGACAGTGTCATCTGTCTCTAAGGGTTTTTAAATTTCCCTACTACTTGGTGAAAAATCACAGGGCTATTTTGAAATCCCTGTGGCAATCATGTCATCACATACTGTTGATTGTCAAAGGTAAAAGCAAACTGTTGCCAATCTTCCTTTTGTAAGGAACTGTGAAAAATCCATTAGCTAAATCAATAACTGTAAACCATTTACTTTGAGGTTTTATTCTTGCTGATAATTCCGGCACTCCTGGAACGAAATGTGCATGAGGAGTTGTGAATTGATTTACCTTACGTAAATCAGTAACTAATCTGCAACTACCATCCTTTTTCTTTACTGGCCATATTGGTGAATTTGTGGGGCTGTGACCCTTCTGTATAATGCCTGCCTGTTCCCATTGTTCTATACACTTTTTCATGTCTTCTCCCGCCTCTTTGGGAATTGGATATTGCTTCTGAAAAGGAGGAATGTAATCTGTAGGACAGCCTTCACTCACAGCTACTGCTAACTTACACAATCTGTTTTTGATGTAGCCCACAAGGGCTGAAACTGTGATTTGATTTGCTCCCACTTATCCTGCATTTGTGAGTAACTTTGGGTACTGTCTTTTGCATAGTTATTTATGTCTATTACAAAGCATGGAAATTGCTGAGCTGTATCACAATTGTCGTCTGCCATGGCAGACCATAACATTTTGTTATTGAAATCAATTACTATCCCCAGCTTACCAAGGATGTCAACCCCAAGGGATTGTTGTTCCACAACTGGAACTCATAAGAAATGTGCCCTGTACTGAGGAACCATTCTCTTTGAAAGATATGTTAACTAGCTTACTGCTGATGGCCATTCAAGTGCTGCCATCAAAACCTTGGATATAGGATTTGTTAAACGGATTTACAGATAACTGTTTTTTAGTGACTGAGACTGCTGCCCCTGTATCAAGCAGGACATCTTTCCATAATGTCCCCTCCACCCATACGTCCATTAATGGGCGTCCGTCCTTTCCACGTTTAAAATTTGTCAGAAAGGTTCATGGGGGGGGGGGCACACCCCTAATCGGAGTCGCATTAATTCTGATCCACTTTCCTGGGTATATCTCTGATCACACAGACTGCATGTTCTGTTCCCTGTTGGTTATTAGAATCTGCACTAATGTGTACTTTGTACTCTCTATTTCACGTTTCAATTCTTGACTACCACAATGTGAGAGATTATATGGTGGGTTTTCTGTGTATTCTACAGGAAATACTTTATTTTTTCCTAAATCCTTGTGACTTTGAGTCTGTGACTTGTTATCCCCTGATATATTGTCTTTTGTTTGATTTGTTTCCTTATACTTGGGTTTGGAAGAAACAGCGTTTTCTGCATAGATATCGTTTTGAATTTGACCTATTTTTTTTTACAAGTAAAACAAATTACCTGTCTTTCTGTATTGCGCTGTGTTTCTGCCTGTAATGTGGGTGGAGCAGAGGCTGCTCGTGTGTCCCCTGTACCTGTCCTTTCATCAGACCATGTGTTGTGTCCCCTTCCTTTCCCAATGAAATCTACACTTTGTTCTCCCTCTACAGCGAAAATGTTGTGTGTATAAAGTTTGCCATCATCTCCCATTGTCTTGCCTCTGAGTTTTTGAACTACTTTCTCTAGGGTTTTTGATCCTAAGCCATAAATATGTTATCACCTGAGACTCCTTTTACCTGTTTTAAAAAGGTATAAATAAGCAATTGTTGCTCCTCTGGGTCTGTCATTTGGTCATCGATTTTACCATACACAACTTGATAAGCGAGTTTAAAATGGTCGCTCTGTTGAAGGAGTTTATCACTGATGTTGATTTTAAAATAATCAAGCAACTCAGGAGTCAGGGGTTGACCCTGAGTATATACTTTTCGAATAGCTGCCATACGTGCTGTTGTGCTGTCTGAAGAACATGTTTCTGTTTCTATATATGACTTTAAACATTTTGGAATAAATGCAAAGAAACATCTGCACAAGGCGTCATTCCATGTAGAGCCTCCAGTATATGTTAACCATTGTTCAAATGCCAGCATATTGAAAAGAAATCCTTTCTTGTCTTGCCACTGAGGCAATGTCTGCAATAAACGTGACTGTTGATAAATTTCAGCAGGGGAAACAACTGCCATACTTTGTGCTTCCTGGCCTATATCAACTGGCTTGTATTGTACCTGTAACTGTGTTTTTAAATGTTCTATCGCAGCCTTGAAAAACTGATTTTTAGTTTGTAATACTTTAAAATCTTCTGTGGCAGGACCTGAAATGCGTTCCCTCTCTAAATCTTTAGTAGCTTTGTCTAACTGCTGCTACAAAGCATGATTATTGCCCTCTAGGTGGCGGAGTTGCTCATCCCCTGGCATTGTCTGAAAAACCTGTAAAACATCATTTAACAGTTTAGTGACAGCCTGAATTAAATCAAGATGCTCATCTTGTGATTTTGCAATTTTTTGTTTATAATCATCCTGACTTCTGTTCAAAGCATTTTTCAACTCTGTAGAATCAGACATAGTATCCTGTAATCTATTCCATTCTATAGAGAAATCTGCATGCATAGTAATAAGATCAAATTTATCTAAACTTTGCATACGTGCTAAAAAATCAGTAACTGACTGCACCATATCAGACACAGGCATGACTGCAGAAGGAGCTTCTATCTGTTGCACATCAGAAGTTGCAGTAACTTCAGAATCAACTGTTTCTTTTGTAATAACAGGGTATATTGGTTTATATGTCTTACATACTAGACCTTTATGGCAGAATAGAGAAATTTGTGGATATTTGCTATCACATAAAATGCAAGCTTTCGGCATAACCTTTGATTTAGTAATGTATTGAGAATAAACATGTATCCATTTGCAAATACAGCTTTTATCTATTTTGTGGGCATTAAAAATGCCAGATTTACATTTCATGTCAGACATAGAAGATTGAAACCATTGTTGTAAATATGACCAAACCTTATCAGGAGACTCAATATCAATACTAACAGTATGGCTACACTTCAAACTGGTCTCAAAAATGGCATCCATGTTATAAAACCATAAAGTACCGTAATTTATACAGAAGACAAGCAGGTGATCAGGCTGAAGTCAATCTGGAAAAAGACTGTGTTTCTCTACAGACAAATTGGAGGTGGTCCGACGCAGGACAGCTTTCACGGCGGTGCTGTGTGTCCACCAACGAAGAACTGGAACTTGTATCTCTGTTAAAACACTGCAACTGTCAGTCTGTTGAACTAACGTACTAAGTAGTAGGGCCCCTCTGTAATATTAACTGCTGGTAACAGATATATGGTCACAGCCACTGGCCAAGGCTCGCCACTGAAGAAATGTCCAAAAGTGACCAGACAAACTCCGTACTACTGTAGCTGTTATACTTTATTTGTCTCAAAACAAATTCTTGCCAAACAGTTAATTCTTTCAGAGCTATTTCAATTCTTATTATAACGCAGCTAGACAGATGAAGATACTGATGCACTCTCAGTAAAAATGTCACTAAATGAAAAGCAAGCATTGTATGCTTTATGTACTTTAAACACTGTTATTTTTGATATATGGAAAGTCCCTGTAATGCAAAGCTCATGTTATTTTTCTAATTTCTGTTATGCCAAAATCATGTTATTTTTAAAATAAAACTGTCCCTGTGGTACTAACGTCTCCTTTTTTCATAGCTAAAATGCTATTTCCGATATAACAAAGTCCCTGTGATGCAACATCTCTTTCCAAAGTGCTGATATGCAAAAATCCATATTATTTTTGAGAAGCAACAGTCCATGTGATACAAACGTCATTGCTGAAGTGTTATTTTTGATATGGAAAATTTTCCTTTGATGCAGCTGTCTCTTTCTGTAGCTAATATGTAAAAGTTCATGTTATTTTAGATGAAGCAGTCTCTGTAATGTAAAAACAATGATGCTTCTTTATTTTATAACAGGACGCCATGAGCCCACAGCTATATGTTATTAATATCTAAACTAGATATTTCTAATATATCAACAGCTAACTGTTCTTGCAAAGCAAGCTATATTATTTTGAAAACCTGCTGTTCAGCCTTGCATATTTTTCCTTTCTGCACACACACTATTTTTGGGAAAAGCATTTTAATTTACACAGTATCTATCAGTTATGTATCCTTAACAATTCACTGTAAAGGAGTGATTTCAATAAATCGGTAGAGTGAAAGCAGCTGCCATGAAAATATCTTCTACAAGCAG
The DNA here is from genome assembly GCF_019279795.1 of Protopterus annectens. Classification (NCBI taxonomy): domain Eukaryota; kingdom Metazoa; phylum Chordata; order Ceratodontiformes; family Protopteridae; genus Protopterus; species Protopterus annectens. Next base: position 608,447,788 of record NC_056741.1, on the reverse strand, counting down.
TAGACATTCTGTGTAATCTAGTACATTTATTTCTACTTTCACGCCCCATTAATTCAACAGCCAAGAAAACAAACATTTTCTACCCACCTGCTGGCACTGAATTTAAATTTGTTGATAGAAATAAAATCATGTACCCTGTCAGTGTCCCATCACACACAAAATATATTTGTCAAAAAAGTCCAAAATATTTTATTACGTGGGATCTGTTAAGTTTCTTACTGCAAATGTTCTCCACTTCAAACAAAGCAGTACTAAAATTGTATACATGAGTACAAAGGGGAAACCAGTTCTAAATGATTTCTTTTTGATAGTACCTTTAATTTGATGTAGTTGCTGCTGTTAATCAGTAGCACAGATTAAATCTGTGCAATGCAAGCATTAGTTTTACATGCAACCCTTTTTATGTACCTGCTTTAATTGTATTGGTTTTAGTCACATTTTAATGGCTTGTCGTTGCAGATTTTAACTTTTTAACAATAGCTTAAGAAATAAACATCATGGAACCTCATTGACTCACAACCTGAGAGGGACACATCTCATGAACAGGTAGTCATCTGGGATCTGTTCAGGAGTTCAAGCTCAGAGTTCACAAAGAGTATTCTGTTGAATAGTAAAATAATGGTAAGACAGGCCAGAGATACCTGACAGTGTGTTTGTAAATGGTCCTTGTTAGCTGTCATCCATCATGAATAAGTAATAGCCTAGCCTTTATAAGTACAGTAAGCTACCTTGACTTGTGGCTGTGTTAATTTGAATAGAAGGGAGGGGTGAGTTCAACAGGTTAGTGATTTGACAGAATATGCTTCACTGAAGAAGCCTGAAGAAAAACGACGCAACAGCACATGTAGACATCAGTGGGACATGGCATTTGTAGTGGGATAACCTTTGTTGATTTTCAGACCAAGAACAGTAAATCCTGACAAAAAAATTTGAAGGGAGCAAGCATGTTTGGAGAAACTGAGGGTCAGAACATGAACCACCACTTTTTGTATAGCCAGGGAGACAGTTGGTCTGAGCCAGTGTGCATCTGAAGGCTTCATAGCTGTGAAAAATTCCAGAATGGATTTATGATGCTTCATATCCATAAGTCTTAACTCCTTGCGCACTACCTCCTCAAAAGGCCCGAATCTAATATGTGACATCAAAAAAACCTGCTGGAGAGAAAGGTTAGTCTCCCACAGGCTGCCCCGTCTCTGGAACAGACTTCCCATACATGTCAAACAGAGCACCTCGCTGACCCTGTTCAAGCACAACCTTGATGAGTGGATGGGAAACCACAAATTTGTCCCAGGGGTTCCACCTGTGTCCTTCATTGACAGGGGCGACAGGTGCTGACTGAGGTTTATTTTTGGGGATTAACTTTTGGCTAGGTTTGGAAGGGCCTAGTAACCTCCTTTGATCCTATGATAATGTAAATGGCCTGAAAACAGAAGCATCATTTGCCAGCTTCTGTTTTAATGTGGCGAGTGACAAGAAGATTTGAGGAGACAAAGTTTGGAAAGGCATTGAAATGTGGATGCTCATGAGTTAGGCTGAAGAAGGATTCATATAGGAAAATATTAAGAGAGCAGAGAAGAGAAGTACATGACGTGGGGCAGGGATGTTGAGTAAGTGCATTTAATTAGGAGGTCATTAAAGGGTTAGAGATCCTGGTTTTACTGATAACTGTTAGTTTTTGATTTATTTTAGCAGTCCTTTTGGATGTCTGAGACTTTGAAATTATTCCAAGTCTTAACCATAAATCTGATGAAAATTCAGAGACTTCTAAAATGTGTGTGTGTGTGTGTGTGTGTGGGGGGGGGGCAGAGTTCATGGTAGCAAAGCAGCAGAAATTACAACTTTTGACGGTATAGTTAAGAGCCTGTTTAACCAGGAGTACAGAAGGAAAATCAGAAGAGAGGATATTTTAAGAATCTCATATTTGGTAAAGGCAGCTCACCTAGTACAGAGAACTGTTCTAGAGGGAGGGAAGTGTTCTTTGTTATACCTTAAGAATTATCTAGTGTTTGCAAGCATGTCCACCTTGAAACTGGCGAAGCTTTGCCAGAGAGAAAACACTAGGAGCACAGAAGTCTGCTATCTTTGTAAAACAGTAGTTAGTAATGATCTACTTAAAGCAGAAGTGGACTGCGTGAACAAGTGTATAACTTTTGGCAGCAATAAGGATGTCAGCCTTGGGAAAGGATTAAAAAAACTTGATAACATTAATAATCATTCTTTGAATGTAGAAATGGGCATTATGGGGCTTTTTCATAAGAGTTAAGAGAGAGGGTTTAATTTATTTTTATTGTCAAGTAAATAAATATTCTTTTCCTTAGAAGATGTGATGAGGGTTTTGCTCTGTCACTTTGAGTCATTTGGCCCTGTTACAGCAAAAGCTGGAAAAGCTGTAGCAGTTATAAACTCTGATGGAAATTGGATTGTCATTTACCAGCAGTAGCTTTTCTTTCTGGAAGGAGTGTTTTTACTGTTGCTGTCAGTACAAAATATGTACAATAGCTGTATTGCACAATCATTTAACGTGTCATTATGCATATCTTGCATTTCTGAATTTAATTGTAGTGGCATTCATCTTGCTCCGGTAGTGCTTTAGTTCTTAAAATAGCGTCGTACATTCATCTTTCATGGCATATTTTTCTGTCATCAGTGTTCTGTTTTCATGGATAGAAATCACATATCATACTCATAATTTAATGCTTCTTGCTTCTTCAGGTTCTTTTAAACTTTTACTTGGGATGAAAGGCGGATATATCTTTTTATAACCATTATATTTTACCCACCACCCCATCCTTAATACTTTATTTATTTATTTTTTATTTATTATTTTATTTTATTTTACATTTGCTGACCGGGAAAGTCCGACTACGTTCCATAGATCCTGTTTTCAGCTGAGGCCCGGGGAGAAATGCTCCAGAAGCATGTCTTTAGAATGTGGGAGGAAACCGGAGTACTCGGAGGAAACCCACGCGAACGTAGGGAGAACATGCAAACTCCACACAGAAGGCACCCCAGCCGAGAATCGAACTGGAGAACCTCTTGCTGTGAGGCGACAGCATTAACCGCTGCACCACTGCGCCACCCAAATACTGTTTAATCTTCCTTGGATGCCCCACTTGTCTAAGTCAGTTTATACCATTACTCTTCCAGTTTTATTAAACCTCATCTTTTGTCATGGTTATCCCTCATCTCTGCTTAAATTATGCTGCTTCCATACTCTTGCCCAATGTATTTCTGTCAACAGCATTGCCTATGACAGTGTTATGCTGAAAGTCTACCACGTCTTCCCCAAGTCACTACTAACCTTTATATTTAATTTCATCTACTTATTTGCCTGTTGTCATTACTGTTTCATACTAGCTGTCACCCAGTCAGTTACTTCCTTTCATTGTTTGAGAAATACATTTTACATGCAGTATCTTTTTCAATCAAAACTTATTTCCATATACATTCTCACTATATTCACTTTACGTTCTTTCCAGTCACTATCTTGCTTCTGCTTTGAAATATATAATCTCACTTTCCCATCAAACTGTGTGACCCATAAGACTCAACTGATGTAAACAGAACATCTAATTTATATCATATTTCATTAATTTCCCTATATCTTATCCACTTTTTCTAACTATGCGGCAACAACATCTATTTAAAGTCTTTGACCATTCATTTTGTGTTCTGCTTCAGCCAAGTTACCTCAGCCACCTATCAGAAAATCCAGAAGAGGATGAGAAAAGCAATATCATTTCTTCCTTCATCCATCTTTTTCATGTAATCAATGGCAGATAGTGTTATTGGTCACTAAAGTGAAGTCAGTGTGACTGGTGCATTTACCTCATGATTTATCATTTGTTTTTCTTTTAAACAAATGCAGACACATGATTTATCTACCTGGTGAAAAATAATGCCCGTCTAACTCTCTGAATATCCTTATCAGGTAAAAAGTGAAAGGAAACCAACACAGTACTTAAGTGCAGGGGATTGTATTTTCTTTTTTAGACTAGTATTCGAAATTCCGCATCCTTGTCCCACTCCCCAACAAGTAATTGTTAATTCACAAATCACTAGTCCCCTCTTACTTCTGACTCTACCTACATCTTTCTGATTACACATTTAATCCATTTATTTATGTAGTTCTCACACAAATGCTTTTGTATTAATTTCATACATGCCATTTCTTGATCTGTATGGACATGTGTAGTTTCTAAAAGATTAGCCTTTACCTGTTGATTCACCAAAATATTGTAAGCATATTTTAATGCTGTAGCTTAAGATTCATAATATTTCAGCATTTACTAGTTATGATGTTCTTCGTGTTTCATTGTTGCAGTCATTACATTTAGGTAATCTGCTAGCAGGTTGCCCTCAGTCGGCCTGATTAACAAAGTCTTGGGTACTGCGTCGGTTGCTGTCCCTTCTTCCATGATGTCAGGTCGTCAGGGGTATAAAACATGCAGCCGACGCCATTACATCAGTCTTTCTTGCTGCGCGGTGCCCAAAGCAGCAGCAGTTCGCAAGTGCTGGTCGGCCGACTCCTGAAATTGTCTTTTTCTAGTTTCAGAACTGAAGTCTTCAAATAACAGCCAAGTACCCCGTTGGGGAAACTTTTACTTGCTCCTTACCGATGTCCGTAAAAGTTAAAAAATTGCATTACTTGTGGGAAGCAAATACCTCATAAGGATTTTCATTTGTACTGTATTCCTTGCGTAGGCCCTGACCACAACGTGCCTTACTGTCAGTTTTGTGCTAAATTTAATCAACGCACGATTAAACGTTGGTATATTTTTGCTTCTAAATATTTTGGCTCAAGATTTAACTATCCAGAAATGTTGTCGGTTAGCAATCTGACTACCGGAATACCTAAAAAACGCAAAGAAAGACAGAGACAGACCGTTGAGGTCCAAAACCGATGATGACGCTTCTCCTAAGCCAGTCGCCGGTTCGCCGGTACTCAGTGAGGTGCTTTCGCAGCCCCTGATACCCGCTACTTCTGATTCGAAGGCCCCTACTGAGACCCATTCAGAGTCCGGTATGCCGCGAGATACTTCAGTTATGGAACCCGCAGATGTCTCTACCTTAGATGGGTCCGGAGCCACTGTGCAGGCACCGGCTTCTGAGGGCGTTTTCAGGCCTACTGATTTGAATATTAGACCAACCCCATCTTCAAAACTAAGGCCAAAATCTAAATCTTATGTCTAAAAAACCGACGCCTGGACCACATGTGCAGGCCCCTATGCCTAAAAAACAAATGATCAAAATGGCTGAATATTTAATTACTCTGATCAGGGGTAGCCAAACCCCCTCTTTCTAAGAGGCCTAGGCAAGACATTGATTATGAATCTTCTGAACAGGATTCTATTTCTTCTGACTCTTCTAATGAACAGGATTTGTCTATACCTACTTATGAGGACTCTGATGCAGAAGATTCCATTCCTTCTGCTTCTCCCCCTGAGGATTTTTCTTTTGGGGAAACTTTACATGCCTTAAGGGAACATTTCCACTGGGAAAGTCAGGATTTCTCTAAATCTAAAAAGAGACTTAGGGATTTTCTTCTACTTCCTCAGCATAGGCCATTGGCTAAACCTCCTGTTCTAGACATTGTTGATGTTTTTTCAGAATCTAGTACGTCTCTTGATTCACTGTCATGTACTACAGGGTTCCTGACTACCACAAATTCCTTTTCAAAAACCCTATTGCTGATCCTGAAACCATTTCTCAGGGTCCCAAGGGTATTGCCTCTACTGCCAAAAATCCTACCCCTTCTGATAGAGATTTCAGGGTGCTGGATAGATGGGGTAAGAAGGTTTACATGTCTGCAACCTTGGCAATCAGGGCTTTAAACTATCAATTTCATATGCTTAAATATCAACAGCATATCATTGGACTACTTAAACAGGAAATTATGTTAATCTCTGACTCTGTGGAAAATAAAGAATTGCAGGATTTATTGCATTCAGCTGAACAAGTTGGAAAACATACTTTGCAATTTGGTTTTGATTCCTTGGAGGCCTCTTGCAGGACTGCTGTAACTGGATCTGTGCTAAGAAGGCATGCTTGGTTCAAAGAGCAAACTCTGCCTGACCATGTTAAAGCTAAATTGTTGGATGCTCCTTTACAACAGGACCGTCTCTTTGGTAATAAGGCTGAAGAAGTGTTAAAAAAGATGGAAGGTAAAGCTAAATCTATGCAAACTGTGAAAGATTTCTTACAAGTGCAACCTCCAAGATTTAGTAGGCACTGGCCTACTAAGAACTGGTCCTTTCCAGTCCCCTCAAGAGCCACTCAAGTCAAATCAAGACATTCCAAAAGCTCCAGGTTTCAGTCACAAGGAACTTTTAGAACAAAACAATGGTGTGCCTCCACCTCCAAATCTGGAAGCAACAAGGCACCTCCCTATGGTAAACAGTCTCAATGACTTCCCTCTGCAGTCACCAAGCACTTACCTCTTAGCTGCCCCTTTGGGGGGAAAACTAGCACTTCATGCACAAAACTGGCAACTTATTACCCAAGACAAATGGGTTTTAAATATAGTATCCCAGGGATACAGATTTCACTTCCACACATTGCCAATCCCAAACGGATGGCCAGATCTGCCCCCAAATCAATGTGCAGAGGCCCAGAGGCAAGTTCTGTCCCTCATGAACATGGGGGCTATTCATCCAGTACCAGAAGAGGAAAAGGGACAAGGTTTCTATTCCAAACTTTTCTTGGTACCCAGAAAAGACAAATCATGGCGTCCAATTCTGGACTTATCCACTCTAAACACATTTCTGGAGATTCCAAAATTCAAGATGCTGACTCTTCCACAGTTACTACCTATGCTAAGCAAAGATGCCTGGTTGGTAACTCTAGACTTAAAAGAGGCTTACCTGCATATTCCAGTCAGGGAATCTTGCAGAAGATACCTCCGCTTCAAATCAGGCTACTTGCATTACCAGTTCTCTGCACTGCCTTTTGGCTTATCTACTGCGCCCAGGGTCTTCACAAAGTGCCTGGCATCAGTAATTGCATTTTGCAGGCAAAAAAATATTCAAATATATCCATACCTGGACGATTGTCTAATTCAGGCAGAAAACAAGGACATTCTTCTAAAGCATCTCGCGTTTATAAAAAGGGAACTAACTTGTCTAGGATACACCATAAACAAAAAGAAATCACAACTGGTACCCTCTCAAAAAATTACATTCCTGGGTACAAGCTTGAATACAACTGCCCAGATGACTTGCCTTACGCCAGAAAAGCAAATTCAATTGATGACTTACTTCAAACAGGTGGCCACAAAAACCATGCTATCTGCAAGGCAAATTCTGCAGGCCTTGGGGTTCATGGTCTCCTGCATTCTTCTAATTCCATATGCAAGACTGCATATGAGGAAACGTCAGTGGTACTTAAAAAGTTTATGGAGTCAGCATTGTCACAGCCTGGAAACAATGATTCCTATTATACCTTGCCTGCAACTAGAGTTCCTTTGGTGGGCAGAGGCCTGCCACCAAAACAAGGGACTGCCATTCATTCCACCCCCTGCCGCCCAAACCCTAACAGCAGACTCATCAGACTATGCTTGGGGGGCTCATCAGGCAGGGAAGTGCATTCAGGGCAAATGGAGCCCAAATCAGATGCACCTACATATCAATCAGAAAGATATGCTAGCTGTACAGAATGCTCTGACAGCCTTCAAGGATTACCTTCATCCAGGACAACTAATGATCAAGACAGACAACACCACAGTTATGTGGTACATAAACAAGTAGGAGGATGCACATTCTTACCCCCTTTGCAGACTAGCCATGGCGTTGTGGAACAGGGCCTTGACCTATCAGATACAACTACAAGCTCGATTCCTGCCAGGAAAGCTAAATGCTCTGGCAGACGAACTATGCAGAAATCTTATGGACCCACACGAATGGAAACTGGAACCACAAGTTTTCAACATGTTGACACGCAAATGGGGGAACCCGGACATAGATCTTTTTGCCTCACCCCAGAACTATCAGTTGGACAAATTCTGCACAAGAATTCATCACAAAAAAGCTTGGAAAGTGGATGCTCTATCATTCAGCTGGAAAAACCCATCAGTCTATGCTTTCCCCCCTCTGCCTCTGCTCTCCAAAGTTCTACTAAAGGTCAAACAGGACAAACCAAAAATGATTCTGATTGCTCCAGACTGGCCTCGCCAACACTGGTACCCACTCCTGCACAATGTGTCACACCTTCCTCCGTGGCACCTGCCTCAGACACCTTACCTCCTGTCTCAGCAGAACTACCAAATTCTGCACACACAGCTCCAAACTTTGAATCTTGCAGCGTGGCTAATTTCACCCTTGGCATCCCTCAACAAACCAGTGATGGATGTCATTTTGGAGGCTAGAAGGCCTAGTACTAGAAAATCTTATGCTGAAAAATGGAAAAGATTCTGTGCCTGGAACCAATCACAAGGAATAAGCACAGCAATGCCCAATATTCCTCAGATTCTGCAATACTTAACTGAGATGCTTCACAAGGGCCTATCTTTTTCCTCCATAAAAATCCATGCCTCTGCCATTTCAGCTCATTACAACACAGACCCTCCCCTCTTCTCTCATCCTCTGCTAAAGCAGTATCTCAGAGGGGCCAAAAATTTAAGATCTCCCAGGAGAGCACCACCTCCTGCATGGGACCTCAATTTTGTTTTAGAAAAACTCACACTCCCTCCTTTTGAACCAGCTGCTACTGCAGACCTAAAATTTCTCTCCTGGAAAACAGCTTTCCTTTTAGCAGTCACTTCAGCTAGAAGGATTTCAGAATTACAGGCTCTTAATGGCAATGGGGCCTTTCATTATTTTTCATCCGGACAGGGTGGCTCTCAGGACCAATCCAACTTTCATGCCTAAGGTGGTATCTAGTGTGGCTCTTAAACAGACCATTCATCTGCCAACTTTCTTCCCCAATCCACAGAACAAGGGTAAGCAGATTCTGCATTCATTGGATGTACACAGACAACTTAGATTCTACTTAAACAGGACGTAATCTCTAAGAAAATCTGAACTATTGGTGGCATTTGCTGCAGGGGCAGAGGGAAAGGCTATTTCAAAGCAGACTATTTTCAAATTAATAAGCCATTGTATTTGTTTCTGCTATATGCACCATGGTAAACCTATCCCCAAGGGGATCAGCTCTCATTCCACCAGGGCTGCATCTATTTCTGCAGCCTTTCTCATACCAGGGACATTCTAGTTCTCAGTTCATACGTTCACCAAACATTACCATTTACCTCTCTTTTCTAAATCCAGAGCTGGCTTTGCCACTGCTGTCCTGCAGGGACTTATAGCTGCTCCTAATGCTGTATAAATCCATCCTCCCAACCATAGCATTGGGATTCTACCCAAATGTAATGACTGCAACAGTGAAACACTAAGAACATAGTACAGTTGTGTACACTTACCATAAATGTAGATGTTTGAGTGTATTCACTGTTGCAGTCCTGGGTACCCACCCTCCAGCCCCCTGTTTTTCTCTTGCTATACCTCTCCTTTCTCTTACTATGCTTAAAAGCCTTTTTGGGTGTATTTGCTTTTGTTTGGAGGTATTTTTTTTGTGTTTTAAATTATATACTTGTGTGTGTGTGTGTGTGTGTGTGTGTGTGTGTGTGTGTGTGTGTGTGTGTGTATATATATATATATATATATATATATATATATATATATATATATATATTTTTTTTTTTTTTTTTTTTGCTCCCCATTTGGGGCATCTGACATCTGGGGCAAGAAAAACTGATGTAATGGCGTTGGCTGCATGTTTTATATACCCCTGACGTCATGGAAGAAGGGACAGCAACCGACGCAGGACCCAAAACTTTGTTAATCAGGCCGACTGAGGGCAACCTGCTGGCAGATTACCCAAATGTAATGACTGCAACAGTGAATACACTCGAACATCTACATTTATGGTAAGTGTACACAACTGTACTTTTTCCTTCCAGGTCGTCACTCATTAGCATTATAAAAATTTAGCCAAATACTCTTGTAATTCAGTATTATACTTTTCTTTTATCAGGTTGTAACTTTTCTTTTTTGTTTAGTCATGATATTTTAACCTAACTTGCATTCCTCATTCTTTTAACCCACACTGTAGTTTAATAATTTTAATATGCAAAAGGGAGTGGATATTCCAATCTCTGTAATACAGTAATTGAGGAAAGTACAGAAGTTTTTCAGAGATACCTTATACTTGCAAGTAAACATTTTGTGGTGATTTAAAATATTCTTTAATGCAAACATTCTTAGGCTGGTAAATGAATACCAGTGCTTGCAGCTTTAATACCTTTGGTAGTTCTTTTTGTGTATAGTCATTCTTGATCATTTTAATACTCTTCTTGAAATAAATATGTGTGAGCATCTGAATAATCAAAATTCTTAATAACCTTGATTGTACACATTCTTATAACTAGCATTTAGTACCATCCATTAAATGTTATGTAATGTATACCTTCTTAAGCTTCTAAACTAACAACATTCTAAATAAGTTCAGCAATGTCTTTCATTGTTCCTAATGTAATCTTTCTTAAAGTTAAAAACAATTTTACTAGCATCAATGACAAATTTTATTAAAAGAACAAATTAGAAGAAAAGGCGTAACTGTATGTAAACATATTAACATTGTACTTCCTCTGTTCTAACAATGATAAAATAAAAACAGTAGTTTTGGAAGTCACCTTATTCTATGAAATATGACAAGTATTCCAACTTAAGTAAGGCATAATGGTGTTTTTAAATAAACCTTGTAAATATGACATTGACAACGTACCCTTGAAAATTGATTCCATCATTAGCTATCTGGGAACTACATATCTGCTGTTGTAACAAAGTCCTTTTTCATTGCACAACTTGTATCTAAAGACATTTTGTCCAGATCTAGGAATATAGTCTTTCCACTGCAGTTGGTTCTCTATAAGACATTCATTGGGTATAATAGCCCTTTGTATATGCACCTGTCCAAACACTTGTCGTAACTGAAATGACTGCACTCATTCTCACTAAAAAAAGTAGGAGTCTAAATAAAAAAAAACTTTGCAGTCATCCCAAAGCCTTGTCACTTTTCTCAATATCTTACAGGCTACTGACAGATGACCTCTGCCTTCGATATAGAGCTTCAACAAGACCTTTTCTCTCAGACTAGTTACACATTTACAAGTCCAAATGGTATTATAAAGACCAGTTCAAGGGATCTCAATCCCTTCTGCAACATAAATAGTAAATGTTGGAGGGATATATATTTTATCACTTGGAATACCACCTCTCTGGAACAGTCTTCCACTCTAAATAAAGCAAAGTACTTCTATTTTATTCAGATGTAATTTGGATGAATGGGTAACTGGAAATTCACCCTGGGTTTAGCACCCCTGCCCCTCATGAGTAGGGGAAACCTGTAAATGTCCCAAAACCATCCTTGATTGGCTCATCTCTAGGTTATTTGTATGGAAAGTGTAAGGGGTAAAAACTACTGTTGGTCTAGGATGTTGGTCTAGGCTTCTTAAGTTCCTCGCAAATCAGTAGCCTGATAAGTACTATGAACCTGTGAACTCAAAGTATATAGTGTTATGTGGTTAACCATCATCATATTCAACATTCTAAAAAATAAAAAAAGCTAACAAAATACTTTCTTACACTTACAAAACAAATAGTACACTCAATTCTACATAGATCCTATTTTTTAAGTATTTGTAATTGCAGTCAAAGTATTCTTTAAAGCTAAATTGCAGGAGGAGATGTATGCCTTTATAGCAAACATCAAGATCAAAATTTACAGTTGATTCATCGATTAGTACTAGGCTATCTACCATTGTAGGCCATTTTAAGCTTAGCCAGATTTCCCAACATAAAGGTAAGATTTAAAGCCTGTACATTCTATTTGAGATAAGCACCTTAATCATTATGCCAACCCCAACTCAGTGCAGGAATTCAGTTTAGTACTTTTTATCAATCCTCTGGGTAAATTTTCATTAAACACATAATTAACAATCTGACTTTTCATGCCGCTAGTGTTTAGTTCACACTGAACTTACCAGCCATCTTGTTTCAGTTATCCCAGACATAAGCAGGCATCTCTTCTTAATCAAGTCTGACCTTTCTTCCCATTCATCCATTATTTCTTCTGTGGCATCAACATTTCTGTGTATAATCCTGTTTTTATCCTTGTGTGGTTCTTTCATCTTATTAATTAATTCATCCAGACCTTAAGTTCCTTAATCTTACTTATTACATCTGGACTCTCAAAGGTCCAGAACATGTTCATTGCACCCAGATGCCTTAATCAGTTCTTCAGTATGACTTCAGAGTAATCATGCTCCACAAATACTGGCTTCACTGCTACTGATAGTTTTCTACATGGATGTCAACATTTTCACAGTATTTGCTGCTCCTTACAATGAGTCTGGGTTTCACATATTTATTTTCGTGTTCTAGCAGAGATGTACATTTCCTTTATGAATTCAGACCAATCTTTCTTTTTTTTCGGATTTTTCATCCAGTTTTTCTTTTCCTCGCTTTCTATAAATCCATACAGTCTTAAACTTTCACTTTCTACTTTTTCATCCATTGCACTTAAATATTGCTCAAACTGTTCGGTTTGCTTTACTGTCTCAACAGCCTTGTCTCAAGTATCACATACTGGTCAATTAACTGGCTGTAAAACTACCTGCTGGTCATTCAGAAACTCCACAACTCTGTTCACATAGTATCTAGACTGTTTATAATGGGCACTTTCATTCTCAATGCCTTTTCACCTAGCCACAGGTCCTGAAACATCCTGGTCACTCCTGTGTGACAGTTAATTTCTTCCTCGTAGTATTCAGATTGTATCACACAGATAATTTTTTCCTCATAGTATTCAGATTGTACCACACAGTCCAGTTCTTCCTCATAGTGCTCAGATTGTACTTCAAAGCCCATTTCTTCCAGTATGTGCTGTTAGACAACACTGTCACACTACCGTGGACTAGAAACCATGCCAAATAAGCAAATTTTAAACCATATTTAGAAACTTTAACTTTCACCAGAACTGAGGCAGCCAACTTCATTCAGTACCCCAGATGTATCATTTTAAATTCCAACTTGATGTTCATGTAGCCCCACATGCTCTTTGATAGCCTAGTTATGTAAACGAGAAAAGTATGTGGTGTGCTTGATATGCATTGTATCTTATGACATGTTCTTTACCTGCAATGTTAGGCATTCTCACATGGTCACATGCTTACTGTTTCAGCATTTAATGCCATTAACACCAACTTTGTGGCCACAATTAAGGTTGTCCATTTTATTGTAGATTTTTTATTTGTACATAAAGCACACACTTTGAATTTGCTGCTATCTGTGGGACTATTTCTAATGGTAGTGATGTCTAGCCAGATGCATTTTTCATCAGTAGCCTATAACAGTGCATTCTGTATTTATTCTTCACAGATATGGTTACTTTGAATTTTACATTTAATTCCAAGTGTGGTTTCCAAATTAGTGTGAATATAAATGTAAAAATTATGTTTATCTATCCCTGCTGTTAACAATTTGTCACCACCTATGCCTAGTAATTTGGAGCTCTGTTTTTGATAGTCTAAACACAAAGAATTACATATTGTCCTTCAGTTGGTTTGGAAGTTTGCTAAAACATTAACTGAATTTACAGGCTGGATGTTCTAATTGTCATGCATGAGCTAGAATTTTTGTAAATGTTCTGCTAGATTGTATGGAGCTTATGCTCTTCCTCTCTGTATAATCCCAACAGTTTTTATGGTAATGGCCTTTTTGAAAGAGACACTCATGGAAATTATTTCTTCTACCTTCTGTGGTAATAGGTTTTTTAAATAATTTCTTCAGTGAACGACAGTGATCTGAAGTTAACTTCATTTATCTGCAACCTGTGGGTATTTGGATCCATATCGGATCCGAGCCAGCAACATTTTATCAAGCATCTGCTCCAAGCTTCTCCCCTTACCCATAATCCCTCACCTCTCCTACCTTCCCCCAGATCTCATTTGCCGCTTCATGCGTACACATCCTGGTCTCTATAGCTCCAAGTTGGGTAGTGTAATTGGAACTTTTGATTCTTTAGTGTGTGAGAGTAGTTGTTTGTGATAGCCCTTCCTCCCCTTCGTCTTGTTGTCGGTTTGTTAAAAAATAAAAAAAAAAGTAGTTAGAAAGTTTGTGTTTCTTTCTTGAATAGAGTAGGCCTAGCCAACCCGAGTGTGCGTGTGTCTAGTTTAGCGTTTGGCTCAGTGGAGTGTATTATGGCTGACCAGCCTAAACCAATGTTCAAGAAATGCACAGAGTGTGGCCACAAGCTTTCACTGGCTGATGGCCACACTCTGTGTGTTATTTGCCTTGGTGTTCCCCATCTTAGTTTGCCATGTGCTGTGTGTGCAGGGTTCATTCCCAGAGCCCTTAAAGAAAGGAAGGCGAAACTGGTAGCCAAGGGCCTACTTCCAGTTTCTGCCTTAGAGACGACGGCCTCGACATCGGCTCCTGTAGCCGATCAACCCCCCCCCCCCCTCAGGCTGGGACTCAACCTCCCTCTAAGTCTGCTGAGGCGGGGACAAAAGCTGCAGATAAGGACAAAAAAAAAAAAGAGAGAAAAGGGTAGAGAGGCAGTGCAATCGATCTCCTGAGTGGGAGCCTTTTCCCAGTCCACCTGTGAAAGTTGTTAGGACCACTTCTCCTCGGCTCCATTCCCCGAGGTTCTCCCCAGAGCAGACGGAGCCCTTGGATCGGAGGCCTTCTTCGAGGTCATCTCATAGGGCCAGATCAGAGATGGTCGCCTCCTCACGGTCGACTCGGAGTCTGTCGGAGCTTGACATGGACAGGATGATGCGTAGATTAATTCGGACCCAAATCCAAATTGGAGTATTGCCAGGCCCCTATCCTGCCGGAGAGGGGACCTCTATGCCCTTCTTCCATCCTATCTCTCCTTCCCTGATCCGACCATCGGTTTCGGGGGTTTATGGACCCGAGAATCCTTGGAGCTGGAGTTCGGCGCCAATGGTTCCTCCAACCTTGACGCTGGCCGTTACCATGAGTTCCTTGGATCAGACTTGTTCGGATCCGAGCAACTCTCGGGGCCGAGAACAGGGAGCCGGATCTGAGGGGATGGAGATGTCTTCGGCTCCGACTTTGTTGGATCTGAGCCGTTCCTTCTGAACCCTGGCTAGCTTGGCCTCAGCCCCGATCCTCATGACGGAGCCTGGGAGAACCTCTTCCTTGTTGGTTGCCAAGGAGGTGCTCTCTCTCCTTTGGCCTTCGACGTGGTGGAGAGGGTTCTGTCCCAGAGATTGAGACCCCAGCCCATTGCTTTGGACCCCGCCCAGAGTGCCTTGGATTTGGTCACGACTCCCATCAGCCTGTTCCAGGGACAGCCCGTGCCAGAGGACCCCCAGGTGGATCCCATTGTGGAACCCCCCCTCTTCGGAGAGTCTCACTGAGGAGGCCCCACGTAAGCATTCGTGTAAGAGGAGGCACATGGACTCCCCTGAGTCCCTCACAGAAGATACTGACTTGGATGAAGGTGAGGGTTCCCCCAGGTCACCTCCCGAGGATGTCTCCTTTGGCGACATCATGGAAACCCTCCGCCAGAGGGGAGGTTGGTCAGCCCCAAAACCCTTAGTGGATTAATCAGTATTCTTGGACTCCTTTGGCAGGGGCCCATCTACATCTTGGGTGTCCCCTCCTGCAGATCCATTAGTGGATCTTATCACCACACGGGCATAGAAGGAGCCTGATACCATAGAGCCAATACCCAAACGCTCAGACAGGCTCCTTTCTCCTCCCACAGACAGGCTTGGTACAAGGGATCCCCTGTGGAAGCTATGGTGGTGGCGTCTGCCACCAAGAGAGAACTGGCTCAGGAAAGTTCTTCAGTCCACCCTCCGGACAAAGAGTCTAGGGCGGTGGACCACTTTGGGAAGCGAGTTTTTTTCTTCAGTGACATTTTCCATACGAGCGCTGAATTATTTGGTGCATGTCATTCAACTGCAGCAAGACCTGGTCATGGCATTCGCTGTGTTGCCCCCAGAGTCCTTGTCGCCAGATGACAAGTGGCTGTTCTCGGTGAAAATGTCGACTCTGAAATCAGTTTCTAACACGTCCATGCATCTTTCCCATGCCACGGAAGAAGCGGCTAGGACAGCTGAAACTGGCGTAGCTATGAGGCTGCATGTCTGGCTCAGACTCTGTGAATTCACGGATCCCTTCAAGGCGTCTTTCACGAATGCTCACTTTGATATTTCCTCCCTTTTTGGGAAGACAGTTCGTGACACCTTAGTCCAAAGCGAGGAGAATGAGAAGACTCTGCTATTGGAGTCCACTTCTGTATCCCTCAAAGATACTTTTCTAGGAATCAGAGAGGGCAGAAGAAGATGTGGTTCAGAAAATCTCAGTTTTCCCGCGACACTCAGGATAACTCATCCCCTAGAGGCAGAGGGGGACAAGACAGATGCTGCCCCAGAGGCAGAGGGAGTCCGAGGAACTTTGGGTCGAGGGAGACCTTCTCGGACCAACCCGCGCAGCAACCCTGAGGGGTTGCCCGAATGTCCTACTCTGGAGACAGTCGGGGGAAGATTGTCATTGCACCTAATGGCTTGGGAGTCCATCATAACGGACTGTTGGGTGCTCCAAATGATATCCAGAGGATACTCCATCCCGTTCTATCACCCCACCAATACAATCAAAGCGCCTCCCAGATGTCCCACCCACTCAAAGGGAGGCCACAGAGCATGATATTTCAAAGCTGCTTTACAATCGGGCCATCATATTGGTCCCCCCCCCCCCAGATCAGTCCGGATTAGGCATTTACTTCAGGTTCTTTTTAGTGCCAAAAAAGACAGGGGACCTCAGACTCGTATTGGACCTGTCTACCCTGAACCAGTAGCCAAGCAGAAATTCCAGATGGTCACCTTACAGTCTATCCAACCTTATCTCCGAGGATGTGACTGGATGTGCTCGATAGACCTCCAAGATGCTTACTACCATATCAAGATTTGCAGAAGCTCCAGGAGATTTCTGCACTTCCGACTGGGAGCCAATCATTTCCAGTTCAGAGCCCTAACTTTTGGTCTCACCACAGCCCCCAGGGTGTTTAACAAGGTTATGGCAGTAGTAGCGGCTCACCTGAGGCTTCAGGGAATTCAGGTGTTTCCTTGCCTAGACGATTGGCTCCTCGCTGCTGCCACCAAGAATCTACTTTGCATGGCCAGAGACTCCTTCATGCATCTTGCAGTCAATCAAGGGATCACCATCAACATCTCCAAGTCCCGCCTAAATCCGACACAGACCTTGGAATTCATAGGGGGATGGTTGGACACTCTACTATTACAAGTTTTTCTCTCTCAGGACAGGATCCAGAACCTATAGGCCCATGTGTCAGTGATCCTCGTCCCCAGGACACTGATGCCGAGTGACATTCTTCGCGCCCTAGGCTCCATGGCAGCAGCAATTTCAATTCTGCCATGTGTGCACCTTCACATGAGGGTGCTTCAGTGGACCTTGGCAGTTCAGTGGTCTTGGTTAGACCTCCCCATGGACTACCCTATGCGGATCAGCAAAGCCTGCAAGACTTCTCTTCTTTGGTGGCTCCAATCGCTGGAAATCTTGGCAGGTCACCCATTCTTAACATCCCCAGCCAAAGCCACAGTTATCACAGACGCCTCCCAGCTCGGGTGGGGGGCACTTTTAGGGGAGGACAGTCCAAGGCACGTGGTCCCAAACCAAGACCAGATTGCATATCAGTGCTCTGGAGATGAGGGCAGTGCTTTTAGCGTTGCAAGCCTTTCACACTGTTCTTCCCCCAGGGATGATTGCAGTTCAATCAAACAACATGTCCGTTGTCTGGTACATCCCCTTTGGGAAAAAACATGTATCCGTGAATTACCATATAGGTGGCAGTACACTAAACACCGAAAGTGTGATAAGAGACTTAAGGACACAGGTGGACAGTGGTCTTACCTTTGATAACCACATCGCCACAACAGTCAGGAAATCCTTCTTTGTGGCACAGCTCATCACTAAGGGCTTTTCATCCAGAAAAAAGGAGGTCATTGTCCCACTGTACTCATCTCTCATTAGACCCATTATAGAGAACAATGCCCCATTTGGTATGTACCTCTCAAGACATCTGCAACAACTGGAAAGGCCGCAGAAATACCTCACTAAAAGAATCACAGGCCTAAAGCAGATGCCCTACTCTGACCGCCTTAAAAAACTCCAGCTATACTCTGTCGCATATCGTCTACTCAGAGGCGATCTCTGCTTAACGTACAAGGCCATGTCAAACCCAGAGTTGCTGGACATGCTACACTTAAAGAAATCCCAATCCCTCAGAGCCACACGCTCCAGGGATATAAACCTTGTCATCACAATAAACAAAACATGCTGGAGGGATAGGTTCCTGACCCAGAGACTCCCCAGACTTTGGAATAGATTGCCCATACATGTCAAGCAGAGTGCCTCTTTGGTCCTCTTCAAAAGGAACCTTGACAGTTGGATGGGAGAAAGGAAATTCATCCCGGGGATCATGTCAGTCGCCCTGCTAGACAGAGGTCCAGGGAAGTAAATAGTGTGGGAAGAAATAGCTAGGGAATTGTTATGGGTAGGCTTGTGTAGGCCCTAGGGATGATAGCCTAGTACCAACCTATGAGCCTATAAGGAGGGACCAGATCTTACCCTCTCTGCTGAGAGGTCATGAGAGTGTGGGAGTGGGCAATTTCCACCAGTCAGTTTCTGATCGCAACTCACATCCCGGGACGCTCCAACATTTTAGTGGACAGATTGAGTCGGGCTATTCTAATGCCATATGAGTGGTCTCTGAAACGGTCAATAGCAGAGGAGATCTTCCTAGCGTGGGGTCACCCTTGCTGTGATCTCTTCGCATCTCCTTCCAATGCGAAGTGCAGCGAATTCTTCACTCTAATCCCCTCCCCAGGGGACTCCCCCAGAGACGCTCTAGTCCATGCTTAGCCTCCCGGGTTACTGTATGCCTATCCCCCGCTACCTCATTCTGAAGTTTCTTCAGAAAGCATACTGACTGGGGTGCAAAGTGATCCTCATTGCCCCATTCTGGCCGCATTAAGTGTGGTTCCCCTTCCTCTGGTCTCATGCTCTAACTCCCCCACAGATTTTAGATCCCTGCCCGGATCTCATATCCCATCCCTCGAGCATCAGTCCGCCCGACCTGGACAGCCTCAAGCTGACGGCTTGGTTGCTCCAGTTCCCCTGATCACTAGGACTCCCGCTTTATCATTTTCAGTTGAGAGTATTCTGGTGGCATCCCTCAAAGCTTCCACTAGGAAGGTTTACCGCAGCAAATGGAAACACTTCTCTATTTGGGCTTCTCAGAGAAACATAGATCCATTTACTGCCCCGGTTCCTGCAGTGTTGGAGTTTTTGTCATATATTTTTCAATAAGGGGCTAGTTCCCCCACAGTGAAAGTACAACTGGCAGCCATATGTTATTTTCATATTGGCAAAAATGTGAATGCTCTGGCCTCCTTGAGATTGTGCAAGGCCTTTCTACAAGGTACTTTTTTTCTTGTGTCCCCTGGTTAAGATTTCCATCCCCCCTTGGGACCTTACTCTAGTTCTGCAGACATTGGTGGCACCCCCTTTTGAACCAGCAGCGTCAGTAGACTTAAAATTTCTGTCCTGGAAGACAGCCTT
Organism: Protopterus annectens; assembly: GCF_019279795.1. NCBI lineage: Eukaryota > Metazoa > Chordata > Ceratodontiformes > Protopteridae > Protopterus > Protopterus annectens. The sequence continues at coordinate 608,428,118 of NC_056741.1, read as the reverse complement.
TTTAGTGGCCATTACTTCGGCTAAAAGGATTTCTGAGAGCCAAGCTTTGTCTGCCGTGCCCCCCTTGATTTTTCCTAAAGACAGGGTTTTGCTTCGCACAAACCCTTCTTTCTTACCGAAAGTGGCTTCTGAATCTAACATTAACCAGATGATTAATCTGCCTATGTTCTTTCCAAATTTCCAGAACAAGGGTGAATATAAGCTGCACTTGCTAGATGTTCATAGGCAGCTTCGTTTCTATCTGCACAGGACTAAGCAATTTCGTAAGTCTGACCAATTATTCATGTCATTTTTTTAGACCCTTTTTGGGAAAGACCATTTCCAAGGTCTCCTTAGCCAGGTGGATTACACAATGTATACTGCAAGTCTATAGGGATAAAGGCCTATCCCCACCTGGTCCTATTAAAGTTCCCATTCCACCAGATCTGTGGCAACTTCTGCTGCTTTTTGGTCTAGGGTTTCTCTGGATGATATCTGTGCAAGGTCACATACATTCATCTCTCATTATAAGTTGGATTTGATCTCTAGAGGGAGAGCATCCTTTGGCTCTGCGGTGCTCATGAATATCCTTCCATGAGGACCTCCCCAGGAGTTTTGGTAGCTGAGGACTCTGTCCCACAGGTTGCAGAAAAATGAAGTTAACTACTTCAGATAAAGAAGTTATGTACTCACCATAACGTTCCATCTGAGTAGTTATACTTCATTTTCTGCAACTGTCCCTCCCTCCTTCCCCCAAACCTGTTGTAGGTCAACGTTATTGAGTTGTTAATAGTTTGCTTAGTGGCAAGATTGATCTGAGGGAAGGTAGCAGAGGTGAGGGATTATGGGTAAGGGGAGGAGCTTGGAGCAGATGCTTGATAAAATGTTGACGGCTCTGATCCGATATGGATCCGAATACCCACAGGTTGCAGAAAATGAAGTATAACTACTCAGATGGAACATTATGGTGAGTACATAACTTCTTTTTTCCTCTGTATGCCCACCAGATGATCTGCTTCTTTCATTTTCATCGATAAAGCATTTTATGTTCAAATGTCTGTGTATTTTTCTCCTTCATTTAAATGTTGAATCATAGTTGCATTGTTCCGTTTTACCAAAGTGCTCTCCAGATGCATCCCCAGGAGAAAGCCAGACCAGGTTTGGGCTATCCACGTTATGTAGGCATCAACAAGACTTGTTGGCATGGGTGGTCTACATCACAATTATCTTGGTTATCTTGATGGGTCCTAGTATTAACAGTATGTAGCACTGTGACTTGACTCAATGGAAGAGAGCCTGAAATGAAGTGACTGCAGGTAACTTTTCTTTTTCCTTCCTAACAGCCAGTGCCAATATCCCGAAAACTGACCCTTCGAGAACAACAAGATTGTGAGGTCATCCAACGACTGATCAAGTCCTATTTCCTTATTGTACGAAAAAGTATACAAGACAGGTAATGGCAGCATTTTTGTTTTTGTTTTTACATTCTTGTCAGTCACATCTTTATGTCCATTTTTCCTGTGTCAACTCCTTTCAGAAAATGAGTTCACATCACCTTATCTTTCATCAGATGCTAGAATTCCTGTTATTTTCTAGAGGTGAATTTACTGTCACCCTCTTTATTCAAGCTTTTGCAGCAGTGATTGCTTTAGGTATGTTTGCCATCTCTCCTACATTTCTTGTTTATTTACCACAACTTCTTGTCTTGAGTAGGTTGGGTTGTCTGTTCCTCACTTCATACCTGTATTTCTGCCTCTCTCTCTTGCTCATTCATTTGTTTTCCTACTTTTCTTTTGTTTTTGACTGTGTACGTGCAGAGCCACAACCTTTCTTATTTTGTCCAGTTGAAAACAGCATTCCCTAGTGTAATGCAGTGTGTCCTCACTTTGGGTGAAGGAGGTTATCATTCTTGTACATAGTTCTAGATCTGTGGGATTATTGTTCTGTGCAAGTGGTTATCCAGTTTCATCCCAAGTTGGATTACACTTTCTCTTCTCATTAAGTTATGATTGGTCTTTTTCAGCGAATAGTAGCAATTTCAATCTGTAAAAATAGGAGCACCATTAAGCAAGTGGCAGTTAACACTGAAGGGCTCTCTCCTTTATAGGTATACTTAAATAAAAACATGTTTCACATTAACAGAAAAGGTCTGTCAAGGTATACTGACCTGTTTTTTTATTATTTTTGTTAAAACAAATTAGACAGTAGCAGCCTAGATTTGCATATACTTGCTTTCCATTAAGGTGCACCCAGAGTTACAGATGCAAGTTTTGCTTCAAGCCATTTGCATTTACATCCTCTCTCCCACAGACAAATCTGAAGGCATTGCATTTGCATTGTTTCCCCTTTATAGCAATCACTTAGATAAACATAAACCTTATCTGCATTTTATGATATTACTACTCCGTTTACTAGCTTCCCTCGACCCATTCATAGTGCCTTCATTCCTAACTTCATACTCCCTTGCTGATTCCTAATATCTCTGTGTAATCCTCCTTCTCTGATAAATATACTTCACCTTAACTCCCTAATGTTCAATCTCTAGTACTCTGCTGCTTCCCCATTCTTGCACAAAGCAGCCTGTGCCTGATTATTCGTCCAATAAGTCAGCGAGCCTACCACTGTTCTCTTCCTTCTTGACCTTAATAGCCTTCTCAGAAAGTGACTTATCAGGACTTAAGGTAATGTTGGAGGGTCATTAATACACAGATTTGCTTGGTCAGTTCATCTCCTTTAAAAAGTAATGAAAATTGTAGAGCTTTTGACCACAGCAATCTGGAATTTACATACTGGGAAGAGTTTTTGGCAACTGGAGTCTGTCTTCATATGACTCATAATAAGAAAACTGCAGGACCAGGCAATTTAACATCTCAGTTCTCTGGTTCGATCCTCTGCTGGGGGTGCCTTCTGTGCGTAGTCTGCATGTCCTCCCTGTGGTTGTGTGGGTTTCCTCCGGGTGCCCTGGTTTACTCCCACATCCAAAAGACATGCTGTAGGTGGATTGGACATTCTAAATTGGCCCTAGGTGTGAGTGCATGCGTGTGTGTGCCTTCTGTGGAAGGTTGGGAGCCGGGCTGGCAACTCAACATGGTAAAACTCCCCTGCCAATCATTAGCGGACAAGGTGATCCACTGTGGCGACCCCTAACCGGGAAAAGACGAAAGTAGTAGTAGTAGAAGACTAGGAGGTGGGAACAGTCACTGTGCGAGTCTGTGGGTACCTTAAGTAGATCCAAGAGTAGATATTAATCACAATAAGATGATGGCTACAACTTCTTAAACTACTGATGCTAAGTTAGAAATAAATGATGTCAAAGCTGCAAAAAATTAATGCTACACTGGTGGAATATATGAAAGAGACTGAACTGCAACTTCACAAAATAGAAGGCATCCTCTCCTCACACAGAGCTGCATGACTGTCTAGTTAATATCATTCATTGAGTAGTGTTTGAGTCAGGGCTCGATCAGGTGGGGATATGGCAGGTGGATCAAAAAGATCGAACCAGGTAGAAGCACATCTGTTTTATTGGAATCCCTGAAGGGTTGCATGGAAATGACTGTGTGGGTTTTATGGTGGGAAAAAATGCAAAATGGACCAATTTGCAGACAGGGAGCTTTTTCTTCTGCCGGCTCTTAAAGCAAGAATCTGAAGTTGTTGTCTTCATTCGGTCTTCAACCTGTGGGACCCAGATCTGGCACTCATTAGAGACAGCAGCGTGGTTCCACTCCTAGCTCCTTTTTACAGTAAGAAGTAGACTTTTTGATCTTTTTATATCCCTTTTTCTTCTCTCTTCGGGTGTCCTTGTGTCTCTTCTTTACTTTACCCTACCCTATCCCTATGCGCTTTGTGTAAGTTTAAACAAAACAACAAACAAAAAAAAATCCCTTTCTCTGTCTTGTCTGAATGAGTGTGTGGAATGTGTTTGGGTTCCTGTGGCCATGGCCGAACAACCCAAGCAGAGCTTCAGGAAGTGTACAGAGTGTGGCCATAAGCTTCCTCCTTCTGATGGCCACACTCTGTGAGTTGTTTGCCTGGGTGTTGATCATCTGGATTCCTCCGTCAGGCGGGTCCTCGGTCGGCCGAATTCCAAAGTCTAGGTCTGGCGTCGGTTGTCGTCGCTTCTTCCCTGACGTCAGTGCGACAGGGGTATAAAAGAACCAGCTGACGCCATTTTCTTCAGTCTTTCTTGCCGCGCGGTGCCCGAAGCAGAAGCAGTTCGCAAGTGCCGGTCGGCCAGCTCCTGAAATTACAAAAATTTTGCAACCGAAGTCTTCTTGAAAGCTAAGTACCCCGTTGGGGAAGCTTTTCTTGCCTCAGACCGATGTCAGACAAAGTCAATAATTGTATTTCATGTGGGAAGCAAATACCGCATAAGGATTTTCATTCCCTCTGTATTCCTTGATGTCTCGGTCTGTCGTTTTTGTGCTACATTCAATAAACGCACCATTAAACGTCGGACGGAGTTCGCCCAGCATTATTTTGGCAAAAAATGTAACTATATCATGTCGTCGGATACTCCGACTCCAGTTTTGTCTAAAAAACGCAAAGATAAGGACCGACACACGAGGTCCGCGGCCTCTACCGACACCACGCCAAAGCCGACTACAGGTGGTCCGGTTCTCAGCGAGGCGCCTATGCAGCCCCTGACTACCGACGACACTTCTTTGGTGGTGTCTTCTGTGCCCGAGGTCGCTGGCTCCTCGGCCCACACCCCGACTACAGATACCAAAGCCACTCTTGGTGGTGAATCTCAAAATGTAGACAGGTCTGCCTCCTCTCAAGGTGTCTTCAGACCTTCCTCTTCTTTTTCCATCAAGGCTTTCACTAAGTCTAAAGCAGCCATGCATTCTAAGAGACAAGCTACACAGGGCCTTTCTCCATGCCCCATGCCTAAATAAACAGATGAACAGGCCGAAACCGGTCTGTTTCTTTTGTTGTTTTTTATGGTTTTATACCAATAAAGTATTTTCAGGTCACTGTATGCTGGCTCTGTTGGTTTTTGCTTGAATTGTCTTGGTTTGAGCTGTGCATTTGCTCAACGTGCAGGAGTTCCCTTTTTGATGTTACGTTTCCTTTTTCTTTCTGCTGGGGGCCTGTGATCCTGTTACTGACTGTCAGTTTTCTGCGGTCTTCAACTCATCTACATTTTGGTCCTTTTGGACTTTATTTTTTACCAATATATTGGTTTTGTCTAAATTTACTTTACTTATCCAGGATTATCGGTTTGGAGTGTTCCATTTTGGTTTATTTATTGAACTATGTGAAAAACCAACTGCTGGCGTCATACCACGATCCTCATCGGCTTTCTTTTGGCGTGGATTTTTGTCGAAGCAAGGCAGGAGATGCCAGCATCTTTTGTCTGATACGTTGATCCTTTCTACCTTCGGTTTCGAGTTTTTCCAACAGCTACGAGGGGTCGACGCTGTGCAAGGTTATTTTCAATAAGTTTTGCCACATCCGAGGGTTGTTGGATTTTGTTCACAATAGTATTTTGTGAACACAGGTACTGTTTACTCTATCTTTTTTTATCACTAAGAAGCTGGGATCATATTAGGACTTGGACGGGTTTTCACCATTATATATAATGGACATATTTATCAATAATTCATTTTTTAGATGAATGTGGTTGTGCGACTTACATTTTTTCAAACGGTCATTTATACATGTACATATTTTTTCTTCATTATTGCCCTTGGCTTTTTCATGTGCCTATTTGGAGGTTCTGGTCATTTGGCGAACATTGTTATGATTGGAACATCTGTTAGGTTGTGATCTTCCAAAGAGTTTTAATACTCTCGGTTGTTGCAACGCTAAAGATTTCATTTTTTGGGTCCGAGCGATTTATGTGATGGGACTGGAACTTTATTCTTTTGACCATTGGCTTATATGAAGGAACTTATGTTTTCTATATGTGTCAGTGATTACTGATACGGTTTCATCCATCCAAGTTCGCATTTCAAGGACGAAGTGTTTACATCACCTTTTGGGATTTGTTTTTTTACATATTTCATTATATTGTGGAACTAATTCATGATTATTTTATGTAAATCTGCTTATAGTTGACATGCTCTATGTGTTTATGAACATTGGAACTGTGGCTATTTGTTTGATATTTTACATTTCAATTTTGATCTGTATTCAATTTTTGCTAGGATATATTTTTTAGTAATTCAATACCAATCAACCCAGTTAGGGTCTTTTTTGATTTAAATTGTTTTTAGGAATTGGTGGGCCAACTTCCTCACAGTCGAATTACATCTTAAGGGTCCATAAGTATGTTTTACACAGGGTCAGATTGGGTCTGGCTTCTTTAGGGTCATTTGGATATCCAAAATATATATTTTTTTTGGGTTTTCCCTATCTAACCCTCTGTATGTTTGAATCTTTTTTGATGTAGGATTTATAGATCAGTTAGTGTGGTTTATACTGACCAGAGGTGATTGGTTTTCACATTTCACATTGCTAATCTGGTCTGCTGGCTGATGTCTCCTTCCTTAGTCGACTTTGAATAACAACAGCTGTTGTACTGACCTATTGTTCAGTCATTTTCCTGTCTCAGCACCAGTGGCGGCTGGTGACTTCAAATCACAGGGGGGCTGCAGGAGACAGCTGAATGGGTGGGGCCAAGGGGAGGGGGTGTGGTCAACCAGAAAGGGGAGGAGCTATGCACAAAACCACAAAAAACTAACTTTAATTAAATACGCTGCCCTGGGTGGCAAACCATCATTATGAAAGTCCAATCAAGACAAAAATAAGTGTAGAAGAATAAAAATATTTCAATGCATTGGCTGCATGACAGCTTACTTAATATCTAGATGGAAACAAAAGGTTGTGAGGCATGAAAAAATAAATTACTTTTTAAATACATTACTGGAATGCCAGTCAAAATCAAGTATAAGAAAAACCAGAAGCACTCAACTCAAACCACTTCTCCTTGCACTGCAGTCCTAATTATAATATATTCAGCTTTATTACAGTACCAAGTAACATGCTGAAAGTAGAAATCTATGTGATGCCCCCACTTGTAAAAATGTTTCTTATCCAAAAAAGACCTGCTGCCTGACAACTTGTTTCATGGGGAAAACATGATAAAAGTAAAAAATGAAAAGCAAACAAGAAACAAGCTCAAGATACATTGCCTAAAGGATTACTGTACAGGTTATGGACCACACATGATTGGCATTCTGTCTAGTTTACGGGTAAAGTCTGTAGAGATGACTGGAAGTCTCCAACAAGTGTAATGAGCTTTTTAAAATAATGGAATCCTGTCCTTTAATACCCAAGGCTTATACATTATCTAGTCAAGTATTCTCTGCATGGCAACAACAGAAAGGCTTTCAATGTTGGCAATTCTTTAACAGTATGCTTATTAAAGCTTACTTGCATCTTACGATCTCAGACAAGCTTACTTTATGGTCATTAAAGCATTGCTACTTAAAAACACAGAGCAACAGGCACTTTGAGTAATAAGCATAAATCAACAGTACAAAAATATGACAGAAACCAGACCATTCTGCAAAATCAAGGACAGATGAAAAGCCACTGTAGTACTTATGCAGTGTGTCCTCCCCATCCAAGGTAGATACAACTACTCCTTGCCTTGCTTGGACACATCCAGAGTCACTACATGGGGGAGTGGGGTGCAACAAGCATGTCACAATTTGAAATCTCTCTGTCTGACTGTGATGGCCCTGACACATTTGTCATACTTCTCAACCTCAAGAGCAAGAAATCTGGACAAAGCCATACACAGAAGTGGGACAAAGGCCCAACAATAAGGACAATTTTAAATATTGCTCTAATAAACTTAGAAAGATAATAGAATAGGTCTTGCATTAGTATGAATTTTCTGAAGGGTATAAAATCTGAAACTCAAATGTCTGTCATTTTCTAACTTCAGTCTTTAGTGATTTGTCACTAATTTGCCAAAAACACAATTTTATGAAAAATGGACAAAAATGTGATGCAAAAATATAAAATAGACACACAATACAGCTGCTACCTGTCAAAGAAGGGACACTTTAATATTAGTACTGCTACCTTGAGCAGCTGACAAAATATAAAAGAATCTACATGCATTTCAAGTAATCTATAACTTTGATTATTACAGTTATTTCTTAATTGTAAACCCTCCATGTTTTCTTCCAAAATTGCTATTTTGTGGAGGGATTATAAGGGGAAGAGCAACATTTTGAGCCAAAAATTGGGGACAGTTGAGAGGTTGGCTATGCCTAATTCTATAAAGCAATTTATTTGCATGTACCTCTCAACCTGTTAATGCAGTAAATCTGAACAAGGCCAAATATATTGGGGCACATATAAACAGTACTAAAAATTGCTCTTGTATAAATTGAGACAGTTGATAGAACAGCTCTTACTTTAACATGCATTTTTCTGAAGGTTATGAAGTCTGAAACTTATTGAGTGACTTCTGGCAAATCATTTAGGAATTAAAACTACAAATTTTATGAACAACAAACCAAAAATAAGAAGCAAAAATCTATTCATTCTTTGAAAATCTGGACAGTTGGGTGGTATAGTTCAGCTGGGCCTGTCTGAGTTTGCTGCCCTTCCCCCCTGACAAAATAATGGTTGAATGGAGCCTCTGCAGCCATTCCAATGAACCATTATACTTGGCTATTTCACTCCATTTACTATAAACACTAATGTGCATACTGCTTTACTTCTATGATGAGTTGGACTTCATTTGAAAGTTTTATTTTGTATTTTACAGCACAAACACTAAGTCATCTGTTAAACAAAGCAATGCAGTCTCACAATGAAAACTTAGCATTAAAACTTCTCTGCCCTTGAAACTCACATTCATTGAAACAGCATTGAAACCCACATTCAAAGAAAATACATTTTGCCAGTGGCAGATAAAGATTAATTTTTGGCTGTTTTCGAATCATAGGCTCCTTGCATATGAAACATACATGTGCTCTTTGATACACCTTCCTCATTGTACTAAAATTATATTCCTTGTACAATACAGTACACTTGTTACAGGGTATTTTAAATTTGTTTTGAACATTTTTTCCAGTAAGCAATGAAACAAACCATATGCACCCATAATGGCAAAACTGCCCAGTTGAGAACATTTATCATAAAAAAGTCTACTCAGACTTCCACAGTCCACCATTATTAGTAAATATACACAATTCTACAGTCCACCATTATTAGTAAATATGCACAATTCCACAGTCCACCATTATCAGTAAATATGCACAATTCTACAGTCCACCTTTATCAGTAAATATGCACAATTCTACAGTCCATTATCAGTAAATATGCACAATCTCTGAAGTCAGTCATCTAAATAATTCCACATTAAAGAAATCTGTAACTAATGAAGCGGTTGCTGCTAGCAATCACCTTTATATTTCATGGTTTCATCGAAAAATAAAGTGTCTGTTGCCCCTCAGGAATAAATTGCCTATATTACATTAAAAAATGATAAGCTAGTAATAATATTGCAAGAGGAAATGGATGGCAAACTGATAACGAACTCATAGTTAGTATCTTCACCAAGGAGAACATTCTCAGTACGGCAGCATCCACCCCTTGTGGGAGTAGAACCCACAACCTTCTGCATCAAAAGCAAGTACACAACCTGTTGTGCTATAGTATTAACTTGGCAAAGCACTAAACTTCTATTCCCCTGCAGCTCTCAGTTCCTTGTAAAATCTACTCAATACTCAACTGCATCTCAACTTCGCAGCTCAAAAACTGGAAAAAGCCAAAATGTATTGGGGGGGGGGTCAAAAGCCCAAAACAGGGACACATTAAACATTGCTTGTATAATCTTGGAAAGTTGCTAGAATAAAATGTTGTGTTGCCACCATATATTTTACTGCCAAGGTCCCTGAGCAAAAAACAGTCAGAGTAACATACCACTACGCCACATCAGCTGCTTTGTAAAAGAGAGGAAGACTGAAACTTAAATGGCTATCATTTAGTGAATTCAGTTCTCACCATAGCTGTCAACCTCTTAGTACAAAACACCTGGACAAACCCAGTAATGAGGGAATACAGCCCTCAAACATATTCAGTGAATTCAGTTCTTGCCATAGCTGTCAACCTTAGCACAAAAACCTGGACGAAGCCAATAATGGGGGAATACAGTCCCAAAAATAGGGACAAATTTAAAATATTCATCTTATAAACTTAGAAAATTGCTAAAAAAAAGGTTGTGCTACTATGTATTCTGAAGAACATGAAGTTGGAAATTCAAATGCCGGTCAATTTTACTGCGGACAGAACAAAAACAATTTTAGGCAGACACGCAGGGATTAATACTGCAGACACGTCTTTGTAAAATGGCAGGGCACCAGAGCAAATCCACACAAATACAGGGAGGAGATGCAGACAGAAGCCACCCCAACCAAGAATCAAACCAGAAAACCTATAGCTGTGAGGCAACAATACTACCACTGCACCATCAATTATGCAAGGAATTAAACATTCAGAAACCTGAAGTCTGAAATTCAAATGCCTGTCAATTTTACTGCAGACAGAACAAAAACAATTTTCAGCAGAGACGCAGGGATTAAAACTGCAGACACGTCTTTGTAAAATGGCAGGGCACCAGAGCAAATCCACACAAACACAGGGAGGAGATGCAGACTCCACACAGAAGCCACCCCAACCAAGAATCAAACCAGAAAACCTATAGCTGTGAGGCAACAATACTACCACTGCACCATCAATTATGCAAGGAATTAAACATTCAGAAACCTGAAGTCTGAAATTCAAATGCCTGTCAATTTTACTGCGGACAGAACAAAAACAATTTTCAGCAGAGACTTAGGGATTAATACTGCAGACACGTCTTTGTAAAATGGCAGGGCACCAGAGCAAATCCACACAAATACAGGGAGGAGATGCAGACAGAAGCCACCCCAACCAAGAATCAAACCAGAAAACCTATAGCTGTGAGGCAACAATACTATCACTGCACCATCAATTATGCAAGGAATTAAACATTCAGAAACCTGAAGTCTGAAATTCAAATGCCTGTCAATTTTATTTAACATTTTTTAATCAGGACAGTCTGACTTGGAACAAATAAACAATTTTCAGCAGAGGCCCAGGAAGAAATAATGCAGACATGTCTTTGTAACATGGGAGGACACAAAAGCAAACCCACACAAACACAGGGAGAAGATACAGACCCCACAAAGAAGGAACCCCAGCCAAGAATCAAACCCAAGAACCTGCAGCTGTGAGGCAATAATGCTACTACTACACCATCAAATATCAAGCATTGCAACATTTACAAACCACAGATATTATGAGGAACAGATCAGATCGAATATGAGGCAAAAATCTGCAATTTTTTTACAAATGGTGGTGGGTAGGGAACTCAAGTCTTTAACACTTGCATACAGGGTACAGGGTTCAAGCCTGAGGTATTCCCTACCACACCACCATAAGCACCTGGGGCATTTTCACACACACACACACACACACACACACACACACACACACACACACACACACACACACCAGTAAAGCATAAGCACCATACACACACAAACTCTCTCTCCAGTAAAGCATAAGCACCATAAACTCTCTCTCCAGTAAAGCTTAAGCACCATACACACACAAACTCTCTCTCCAGTAAAGCATAAGCACCATACACACACAAACTCCAGTAAAGCATAAGCACCATACACACACAAATAAACATTGTAAAATAAAGGTAAAAAGCACCATACACTTACCTGAATATATCCAGCTAATGTACATCCTTCCCGCGCAATACTCAAAGACCCGCGAGATCCCAAGGAAAGCCCAACGAGATCCCAATGCTCCTTCCCGAGTCCTGCTGCTGCTCTTGCAGTCCGGACGCGACCCATAATCCTAGCGAGTCTGTGCACTTTAAAAGTGCACAGACGTCTCCTTGTGTCCCCCTATGGGGACTGCCGGACTGCCTTGAGCATGCACATAGACCGACAGTAGTCGGGACTACTGCGCATGCGCGAAGTCCGCGAAATTTTAAAAAATATTTTTTTTTATTTTCCTTTCTATTTTTTATTTTGAGTGGGCTGCAGTCCGGCAGCCCGATGCCACGAGCCGCCCCTGCTCAGCACTATGATTTGCCATATTGGCCTTGGCCATATCTATTTACACTTGCTAATGCACAAATCATTTTATGTATATTAGGGGCACAGCCTTAACTTAGTTTATAACTTTTACAGATTTTTTTTTCTTTTTCTATTGGGCTGTTATTGTCCCTTCAATACTTTTATCCAACAGCTGACGTAGTTTTGTACTATTATTGTCAGCGGATATTGTGGACCATGGATCTTTCTAGTTTGGTGACAGGATTATCTGCAGACAGTTAAGACCTTGGAGCTTTTGGCTTGGGTCCCCTTTCACAAGAAAATTCCACTACCGTGGATCAGTCTGATTCAGAATCGATTTGTGCACTAGCATTTGAACAATTACATAGACATCTTAGATCACTTAGATCAAATATTTGGCATTCCAAGCTGTTTAAGGCCTATATGGCTAAGGGGATCACCCCCAGAGGTTTGAGAATACATATTCAACCCCATGTGGGGGCTGCTGACCAGGAACTTACTGGACAGTGGTCTTCAATACAACAACAAGCAACTATGTCTTTTGTGGATGCTTTATCCAAGTTTTATGATAGAATCATTGATTTGGAAATAGACACAGTCAACAAGCTGGTTGGTGATGTGAAACCCTTTGAGGGTGAAACCTTTTACAACAAACAACTCAATAAGGTAGCGACAGACCTCAATATTTTACGCACCAGGAAACTCAAAAAATTTCAGAGGGATCAGGGTGACTACAAGAATGCCAACCCCTTTGCAAGTTATACCAAACAGGTCAGATTTACACCCAATTCCACTAGAACTCCCAAAAGAAAAAGACCTCGTTCCATCCTCAAAAAATCGAGCTTAGCATCTGGCTCTTCAACTGAGGATATTTCATCATGCACTGATAATGAACTACAGTCAGTATCAGGATCACCGTCCCCCAAAAGGATACCGGGTCCTATCCCTTTAGGCCCAGATACCATCGGGGGGGGTAGATAAAATAAAATATTGTTATTATTTCTGCTGATAAAGGTGGGGCTGTTGTTATCTTAAACTGGTGTAACTATGACAAAGAAGCCATTAGGCAATTGTCGGATCAGAGATATTATTCTCCTATGGCTATCAATCCAGCTTTCAGGTTCCAAAAACAAATTGAGGAGTTTTTACTTTGGGCTAGGGATGAATCTATCATTACTAATGATACTGTACAACAAGTTATGGTTCATGATCCAGCAACGCAATATATTTATTTTCTACCCAAAGTTCATAAGGACCCCATCAATCCCCCAGGCAGACCTATTGTTTCAGGTAAAGGGTATATTACGGAACCTTTGTCATTATTTCTTACCAAATACCTCAAGCCTTTACTTGGTTTGATACGGTCCAGACTACATGATACTACCAACTTTCTACAAATAATCTTAGATAGTCAGTTGGAGCAAGATTGGTTGATGTGTACCCTTGATGTTAGTAATTTATATACCAACATTCCACATCAAGCTGGGTTGGAAGGTCTGTCCTATTGGTTGGATAAGGCGGGTTTATACCAACATACCTTCAATTGTTTTCTGGTTGAATTAGCCAAATTTGTCCTCACAAGTAACGTCTTCTTTTATCAGAATAATTGCTATTGGCAAGTGAAGGGCACCGCTATGGGAGCTTCGTTTGCACCCATTTATGCGGACTTATTTATGGCCTTTGTGGAACAACAAATCATTTATGATTGCCAAAACAATTCTTTTCTGGAATATATTGACATTTGGAGACGTTACTTGGACGATTGTTGGATGGTATGGAAAGGTGATTTACATGGCTTACATGAATTTATATCTTATCTCAGCAATAACATCTGGGGTCTACAATTTACTGTTCATTATGATAGGAACATTATAACTTTTTTAGATGTTTCCATCACTAGATTACCCGACCATACATTAGGTACAGAAGTATTTAGGAAACATCCTGAGTATAATACCATTCTTCATGCCTCGAGTTTCCATCCACCACATGTTGTATGCAATATCCCCAAATCACAATTTATTCGGATAAAACATATTTGTTCTCATGATTCTTCATTTCAAACACAACGGAAGGATCTTACCGACAGATTTAGATCTAGGGGTTATGGCATGGGTTATGTTACAAGTGCCAGTAATCTGGTCAATTCCTTAGATAGGCAAAATTTATTGGACTACAAGGAACATGCCAAAACAAATTCTGTACCCCTTAGGTTCACTACAACTTATGCCAGAAATTCTGATCAATTAATACAGAGTGTTCATAGGCACTGGAACATTTTGCACTGTGACCATGAAGTAGCAAACATAATACCTGATAGATGTTTGTTTTCATTTCGGAAAGGGAAAAACCTTGGTTCTTTTTTTAACCACTATAAACATGGTACCATGGATGGACATTCACAATTTTTGCAGACAACAGTGACAGGTGACCCATTGATAGGCTGTTTCCCATGTGGTCACTGTACCAACTGTGATAAGGTGAACAAATCCAAACAGTTTTCCAGCAGAAATTGTTCATTGGTTTATGATCTTAATTTTTTTGCCAACTGTAGCAGTGACTGGGTGGTCTATCTGGCCACATGTCAGTGTGGTTCATTCTACGTTGGTCAAACCTCTAGACCATTTAGAATTAGAATTTCTGAGCACATTAGCAATATTAAAAACAAAAGGGCTTAATAACGCACTCTACAAACATCAGTTGATTCACAAATCTGCCAAGTTTACTTTTATGATTATTGACATTATACAAGGTAACCGATCCAACAAGACAGGGTGGCACTCTATTTTAAATACCAAAGAGAAAAAATGGATTGTAAAACTGGGTGGATTATTTCCACCTGGTCTGAATGAATATTTTTGACACAACCAATGGGATTGTAGATGGGCTTATTTAAGCTGCAACAATTGATGTTTTGTTTTTCACACTGATGAAGGCTATGATTTGATCTGGCCGAAACCGGTCTGTTTCTTTTGTTGTTTTTTATGGTTTTATACCAGTAAAGTATTTTCAGGTCACTGTATGCTGGCTCTGTTGGTTTATGCTTGAATTGTCTTGGTTTGATCCGTGTATTTGCTCAACGTGCAGGAGTTTCCTTTTTTACATTAAAAAACAGATGCTCAAAATGGCTGAGGATTTAATTACTCTTATCAGGGATTCTCAACCCCCCCCTGACAAAAGGCCCAGAGTGGAGGAAGAATCCCCCTCCTCTGACCAGGCCTCCATTATATCAGAGCACTCTGATGAGCAGGAACATTCTTACTCCCCTTTTGAAGATTCTGATGCAGAGGAGTCCATTCCCTCTGTCTCCCCCCCAGAGGATTACTCATTTGGGGAAACCTTGCATACCATAAGGGAACACTTCCACTGGGAAGGCCAAGAGTACTATGATTCCAAGAAAAGGCTTAGGGATTTTCTCTTGCTACCTCAGCACAGGCCTCTGGCTGTACCTCCTGTCTTAGACATACTAGATGATGTGTACTCGGAGGCCTGCCTTAACCCGGATTCTTTACCTCCAGCCCCTGTCAAGCCTGACAGGTACTACCGGGTTCCTGACTCTCACCAATTTTTATACAAAAGCCATGCGGCTGACCCAGAAACTATCTCACAGGGCCCCAAAGGAATTAAGGCCTCCACTGCTAAAAATCCATTACCTTCCGAGAGAGATTCCAGATCTTTAGAAAGGTGGGGAAAAAAGGTATATACCTCGGCCACCTTAACCATGAGGGCATTAAACTGCCAGTTCCATATGCTAATGTACCAGCAGTTTCTGTTATCACAATTGAGAAGTAAAATGTCACAACCTGAACAACCAGACTTGAAGGAGTTGCAGGATTTGATGCATAGTGCAGAACAAGTGGGTAAACATACCTTGCAATGTGGTTTTGATGCTCTAGAGGCCTCATGTAGAGCTGCTGTTACAGGATCAGTGATACGTAGACATGCCTGGCTCAAGGAACAAACCTTACCAGATCATGTCAAAGCTAAATTGCTAGATGCCCCTCTTCAAAAGGATGTATTATTTGGTGTTAAAGCTGAAGGGGTATTAAAGAAAATGGAGGAAAAAGCTAAATCAATGCAAACAGTGAAGGATTTTCTGCAGGTACAACCTCCACATTTCAGTAGAAATTGGCCTTCCAAAAATTGGTCCTTTCCAGCCACGGACAGACCCCAAAGAGGTAAATACAGGCGCCCGAGGGGCAGAGGGCAATCTCAAGGATCGTATAGAGGCAGACAGTGGCAAGCTCCTACACAAAGAGGTGGTGAGGATAGTTCGCAGCCATTCAGAAAGCAAGCCCAATGACTTTCCCCTTTGCATGCCAAGCAAGGCTCAAATGGCAGCACCCTTAGGCGGAAAACTGGCATTATTTTCAAAAAATTGGCATATTGTCAAAAAAGACAAATGGATCCTGGACATTATAAACAGAGGCTACAGATTCCATTTTCACACCCTTCCAAAAATGAGAGGCATGCCAAACCTGCCACATAATCAAAGGGCAGAGGCACAAAAACAGATTTCAGATCTCATGGACATGAAAGCTATTCAAGAGGTACCTACTCACGAACAAGGTCAAGGCTTTTATTCCAGACTATTCCTGGTACCAAGGAAGGGAAAAGATTGGAGACCTATTTTGGACCTATCCATCCTAAACACATTTTTACTCGTACCAAAATTCAAGATGCTCACTTTACAGCAGCTTCTTCCCATGCTGGGCAAGGAGTCTTGGCTGGTAACATTGGACCTCAAGGAGGCATACCTGCATGTCCCAATCAGACAAAATTGCAGAAGATACCTCAGATTTCTTGCAGGTTCAACCCATTATCAATTCTCTGCATTGCCCTTTGGCTTATCTACTGCGCCCAGAGTATTCACGAAATGCCTGGCATCAGTAATTGCCTACTGCAGACTTCAAGGGATACAAATATACCCATATTTGGACGACTGCCTGATCCAAGAGGACAGCAAGCACATTCTTCTGAAACATCTGGCTTATGTAATAATGTTGTTGAATTCTCTGGGATACACGGTCAACAAAAAGAAATCAAGGCTAATACCCTCTCAGAAAATAATTTTCCTGGGTGCCAACTTGGACACAAACACTCGGATGGCCTACCTCACGCCAGAGAAGCAGGGGCAACTAACTCAATACTTCAGAACACTAGCAGATTTTACCAGGCTGACTGCAAGGAAAATCCTGCAGGCTCTGGGATTCATGGCATCTTGCATCCTACTAATCCCATGTGCAAAGCTGCATATGAGGAAACTTCAATGGTACCTGAAAAACCTATGGTCTCAACACAGCCACAGTTTGGAAACAATAATACCACTAATTCCATGTCTTCAAAAGAAATTTCTGTGGTGGGCTCAAGCATGCCAAACAAACACAGGTCTCTCATTCTGCAAGCCTCAAGCAAATCAAGTCATCACAACAGACACCTCGGACTACGCCTGGGGGGCGCACATGACAGATCGGTGCATTCAGGGCAAATGGTCCCAAAAAGAAAAGCACCTTCACATCAATCAAAAGGAAATGCTACCAGTAATAAATGCAATTCTAGCTATCAAAGACCTTCTGCATCCAGGTCAACTATTGATAAGGACAGACAACACGACAGTAATGTGGTACATAAACAAACAGGGAGGAACCCATTCATACCCCCTATGCAGACTGGCCATGTCACTTTGGAACATAGCTCTGGAATTACAAATCGAGCTTCAAGCACAGTACTTGCCAGGCAAGGAAAACACGCTGGCAGACAACCTAAGCAGAAATGTGACAGATCCACACGAATGGAAGTTGCATCCTCAAGTTTTTACAGAAATAATTCAAGCATGGGGAAGGCCAGACATAGATCTCTTTGCCTCCCACAAAAATCACCAATTGACAAAATTCTGCTCAAGGCCTTTTCATCCAAAGGAATGGGGAGTGGACGCTCTCTCTTTCAGTTGGACAACAATGATAGTTTATGCCTTTCCACCTCTTCCTCTGCTGCCCAAAGTTCTATTAAAAACCAGAGCAGACAGACCAAAGATGATTCTCATTGCTCCAGACTGGCCAAGACAACACTGGTACCCACTCCTGAGGAGCCTGACCCTACCATGGACCCTACCTCTAATGCCTCTTCTTCTGACTCAGCACAGCTTCAAAACTCTTCACAGTCGGCTGAAAACACTCAATCTGGCCGCATGGAAGATTTCTTAACATCACAACAGACCCTACTCTCCAAGGAGGTGCAGGATGTCATTTTGGAGGCCAGAAGGCCGTCTACTAGAAAAGCCTACGCCGCAAAATGGAAGCGGTTTTGTGCCTGGAATGAGAAAAAGGGCCAGAATTCTGGAAAACTGAATTTACCTCAAATATTACAGTATCTAGCTGAGCTGCTAAGCAGTGGGCTTTCATTCTCCTCCATCAAAATCCATGCCTCAGCCATTTCTGCAGAGTACAACACTGATCCACCTTTATTCTCTCACCCCCTCTTAAGACAGTTCCTCAGAGGGGCTAAGAATATAAAACCCCCAAGGAAACAACCAATACCTGCTTGGGACCTCAATTTCATACTAGAAAAGCTAACCTTGCCTCCTTTTGAGCCAGCTGCCTCAACAGATTTGCAATATTTGTCGTGGAAAACAGCTTTCCTTCTGGCTATTACTTCAGCTCGTAGGGTTCGGAACTACAAGCCCTCATGGCTGTGCAGCCTTTTATCATCTTCCATCAGGACAGAGTTTCCTTACGAACCAACCCATCCTTTATGCCAAAAGTGGTATCCAGGGTAGCTTTGAATCAGGCTATACACTTACCTACCTTTTATCCTAATCCTCAAAACAAAGGGGAGAGATTATTACATTCCTTGGACATCCACAGACAACTGCGTTATTATTTGGACAGAACAAAGCCTTTCAGAAAATCAGAACAGCTCTTTGTGTCCTATGCTATAGGAGCTCAAGGGAAGCCTATTTCCAAACAGACAATCTCAAAATGGATAGCCCACTGCATGCGCTTTTGTTACTCTTTTCATGGCAAAACTGTACCTGCAGGCATCAGATCTCACTCCACAAGGGCCACATCTACCTCTGCAGCTTTCCTCAGAGGAGTTCCTACCAAAGATATTTTGGAAGCAGCCACTTGGAGTTCTGTGCATACCTTCTCCAAGCACTACCACCTACCGTTATACGCCAAAACTAGAGCAGGCTTTGCCACTGCAGTCTTGCAGGGCATCCTGGCTCCTCCTAGTTCCAACTAGTGCCTACCACCCCTTTCTTAGCTTTGGGATTCTACCCATCTGTTATGACTGCAGCTGTATGCACGATGAACATAGTACAGTTTTGTACCTACCATAAATGTAGATGTTCGAGTGCTAATACAGCTGCAGTCCTGGTTTCCCTCCCTCCTTCCCCTCTTGGGACAGTCCTGTTGGCTAACACCTCCTCATACAACCTGATTGGGGTATTCTTTTATGGTGTATTTGCTTGCAACTAATGTATTTTGATTATATGACATTGCTTTATTACACAAATTTATGTATTGCCTTCCTTCTGGGGGCACCTGACATCTAGGGCAAGAAAAACTGAAGAAAATGGCATCGGCTGGTTCTTTTATACCCCTGTCGCACTGACGTCAGGGAAGAAGCGACGACAACTGATGCCAGACCTAGACTTTGGAATTCGGCTGACCGAGGACCCGCCTGACGGCAGGAGAACCCATCTGTTATGACTGCAGCTGTATTAGCACACGAACATCTACATTTATGGTAGGTACAAAACTGTACTTTCCACTCCTAGCTCCTTTTTACAGTAAGAAATAGACTTTTTGATCTTTTTATATCCCTTTTTCTTCTCTCTTCGGGTGTCCTTGTGTCTCTTCTTTACTTTACCCTACCCTATCCCTATGCGCTTTGTGTCAGTTTAAACAAAACAACAAAGAAAAAAAATCCCTTTCTCTGTCTTGTCTGAATGAGTGTGTGGAATGTGTTTGGGATCCTGTGGCCATGGCCGAACCACTCAAGCAGAGCTTCAGGAAGTGTACAGAGTGTGGCCATAAGCTTCCTCCTTCTGATGGCCACACTCTGTGAGTTGTTTGCCTGGGTGTTGATCATCTGGATTCCTCCTGCTTGATCTGTGTGGGCTTCAATCCCCGTGCCCTGATTGACAGGAGGAATAAGCTGATTCTTAAGGGCCTCCTTCCTTTGGAGGCTTCTTCTTCCTCCTCTGCCACAGCTTTTGGGACTCAACCTCCCACCAAGAAGTCCAGGGATGGGGAAAAGACCCATTCAAAGGAACAGGACTGGCCTAGGAAGTGAGCTCCTGACCTCTCTTTCATTGGTCGAGCCCCTAGCTAAGTCATGGCTGGATCCGACCCGGGGCTCTCCTCAACTCTGGTCTCCCCGCTTCTCACTGGAGCTGGAGACTACCCAGACTCTGTCCTCCCTCTCTGCCTCCCCTTGACACACTACTCCAAGCCCAGGTTGGTGGCTTCTTCCATCCGGTCTTCATGGAGCCTTTCTGAAGCCTAGGTGGACAGAATGATGCAGAAGTTTATTCGGGCCCAGATTCAGTTGGGAGTCCTGCCTGCTCCTTCCCCCTCGGAGGGCTGGGGGCATGCAATCCATTTTCCTTCCTATTGCTCCTTCTCCGATCCGACCTCTGGTTTCGGAGTCTTGTGGTCCGGTGTTTCCAGGTGTCAAGGGGTTGGTGCTGGTGGTTCCAGGTAGCTTGACACCGACCATTCCCCTGGGTGGTTCGGCTCCAAAATTTTCAGAGCTGTCCAACTCTTGGGGCCATAGCCTTGATATCAGCTCTGAGTGGATGGTGTCGGCTTTGAGGTTTTTGGCGTCGGCCCTTCCTATCGGTGTTTCGGCACCAGGAGATTTGGCTCCAGCTCCCCCCTTGGTGCGGATGGCAGTGGATCCGGTCTTGGTTATCCCTGCTTTGGAGGTTTGTTTGCCTTCTGCTTTCGAGGTAGTGGAGAGTGTCCTGTTGGCACCTTCGAGACCCTAGACACTATCATCCTCAGAGTCCGTCCTGCCTCCCTCTTTTTCTGGGCTGGATTCTGCCATCCTGTCCCCTCAAGGACAGCCTGTTGCCACTTGCAACTACGCCCCAGGAGGTTCCCCCCCCCAGAACTCCCCAAGGTTTCCGAGTCCTCCCCAAATCCCCCCCGAGGAGGTCACTTGGAAACACACGTGCAAGAGGAGACACTTTGATTTCCTACCAGAGTCCCTCATGGAAGATACCGCCTTGAAGGAAGTTGAGGGTTCTCCACCCCTGGAGGATGTCTTCTTTGGAGACATCATGGAGATCCTGCACCAACACGGATGGTGGTCTACCCAAAAGCCCAACCCTGATGAGTCTGTATTCCTGGAGGCGTTTGGCACAGGACCCTCTACCTCCTGGTGTCCCCTCCCACAGATCCCCTTGTGGATTTAATTTCATGCGGGGCATGGAAGGAACCGGATATGGATGAGTCTGTCCCCAAGTGTCTGGACAAAATACTGGGCGCTCTGTCAGGCAGCATTGGTTGAATGGATCCCCAGGTCGATGCCATATTGGTTGTGGCAGCCACCAAGAAAGAGCTCACTCAGGAGAGCTCTACAGTCCATCCTCCAGACAGGGAGTCTCAGACTATGAACCTCTTCAGCAAGTGGGCTTACACTTCAGCTACATTTGCCTTGTGTGCACTGAACTACATGGCACACATTATCAGACTGCAGCGGGACCTGATCAAAGAGATCTCTGAGTCTGCCCCAGGGTCCATGTCAGCAGAGGAAAAAAGGGTGTTCTATTCCCATATGGCCACCCTTACCTCGATATTGAATACTTCTATGAGGCTCCTGTCACACACTATGGAAGGTGCCTCTAGGGCTGCTAGGACAGGCATAGCCATCAGGCATCATGCCTGTCTCCGGCTTTGTGCTTTCTTGGAGCTCTTCAAGGCATCATTTATGAATGGCCCCCCCATGATGGTTCCACTCTTTTTGGTAAGACTGTTCAGCACATCTTAGTCCAGAGCAAGAAGGACGGGAGAACTTTGTCAGCCGTTGGGATCCTCCACTCCACCCAGTAATGATCCTTTTCTAGGAATCAGCATGGGGTGAAGAAGTTGTGGTTCTGGAAATCTCAAGGTTCTTCCCACAATGCTCAGGATTTGCCTTCCCCGTAGAAGCAGAGGGGGTTATGACAGACGCCACACTTGTGGCAGAGGAGGCCCAAGGAACCTAGGGTCTAGGGATCCCTTCCTGGACAAACCCTCACAGCAGCCCTGAAGGGTTGCCTGACTGCTCGTCTCTGGAGGCAGTCGGAGGATGTCTATGTCTACACCCAACAGCTTGGGAGTCCAGCAGTGACGATCAT
Source organism: Protopterus annectens (assembly GCF_019279795.1). Taxonomy (NCBI): domain Eukaryota; kingdom Metazoa; phylum Chordata; order Ceratodontiformes; family Protopteridae; genus Protopterus; species Protopterus annectens. The sequence goes on along the minus strand of NC_056741.1, from coordinate 608,405,702 downwards.
TGGGTTTTGCAGATAATATTCAGAAGATACTCTGTCCCCTTTCGTCAGGCCCCAGTCCCTCCCAAACACTTCCCAGACATCCCACCCATGCAACGGGAGCAAGCAGCCCTAGAAATTTCCAGGCTGCTCGAAAAACGTCATCAAGCCCATCCCCTCAGACCAATCTGGGTCAGGCATCTATTCCAGCTTCTTTTTAGTGCCAAAGAAAACAGGGGAGTTGAGACCCATTCTGGATCTTTCAACCCTGAGCCTGTCGATTGCCAAGACAAAATTCTGGATGGTCACCCTTCAGTCAATTCTACACTTTCTGCAGATAAACTACTGGATGTGCTTGGTGGACCTCCAAGACACTTAGCATCACATCAAGATGAGCAGGTGTTCTGAGTTTCCTCTGCTTCTGGCTGGGAGCCAGTCATTTTCAGTTCAGAGCCCTCCCGTTTGGGCTCACCACCGCTCCCAGGTGTTCACCAAAGTGATGGCAGTAGTGGTGGCTCACCTGCGGCTGCAGGGGTTTCAGGTCTTCCCCTACTTGGACAATTGGCTCCTTTCCACTCCCCCCAGGCATCAACTGTGTCAAGCCAGGGATCTTCTTCTCAAGACCGCTTGTTTCCTGGGCATAACCATAAATCTCAACAAATACCAACTGGCATCAGTGCAGGTTCTCGATTTTATTGGGGCTTGTATATACACTATCCAAGGCAAGGTGTTTCTACCTCCAGACAGACTGCTATCCCTTGCATGATGTTCACAGGCAGCTGCATTTCTATTTGCATAGAACAAAATCTTTTCATAAGTCTGAACAACTTTTTGTTTCCTTTTCTAAATCCTTCCTGGGAAAACTTGTCTCTAAAGTTACCATTGTTCGATGGATTTCTGAATGCGTTTCATTGGCCTATCGAGCCAAAGGGTTATCTCCACCAGGGCATGTCCGGGTGTATTCCACCAGGACTGTTGCTACTTCTGCAGCCTTTTGGTCCAGGATTTCCTTAGATGATATCTGCTCTGCAGCTACCTGGGCATCTTTGCATACTTTTATCTCCCATTATAAATTGGACCTTCTTTCGAGGGGCAGAGCATACTTTGGCTCAGTTGTGCTCTGGAACATCCTTCCATGAGGACCTCCCAGGGTGTATTTGTAGCTGAGGACTCTGTCCCACAGGTTGAAGACCAAATGAAAACAGCAACTTCAGATAAAAAAGTTATGTACTTACCACAATGTTCCATCTGAGTTGTTGCTTTTCATTTGTCTTCAACCATCCCTCCCTCCTTCACCCTGCCTTGTGTGGGCAAGTTTTGTGAATAATGCCAGGTTTATAGCCATATGGTCTAGGTTGGGGTGCTCCTGTTCTGCAGCAAACTCAACCTGAGGGGAGGAAGGGGACAAGGGAATTATGGGAAGGGAAGGAGCTTGGAGCTTAGATCCAATGCTGGAGTATGCAGCCAAGTTGGTTCTGGGTGCAACAGGTTGAAGAAATGAAAAGCAACAGCTCAGATGAAATGTTATGGTGAGTACATAACTTTTTTTTTCTGCTGATGATTCTTATTAGGTACATTACGTTGTGTCCTTAAGGAAAACTTATCACTCTTTTGGACACTGGGGAAGGACCTCCTTGTAGAAAACCACAAGGTGATCAAGACTTTTTGACAGGCACTAGAAAACAGAAGTTGAGTGTTCACCCATTTATGAAAGTTTGCAGAGAAAAGGTGTGGAAGTTCAGAATGATATGCCCAGTGCAGCTGTAAGTTTTCTGTACTCTGGGTCTAGTTACTGTCCGGTCACTGAAGGAAGCTGCGGCTAAGCTGCAGGTTAAACTGAATGGCAAAAGTGGCATTTTGTCATCAGCACAAGTTAGGATCCCTCCAGATCAAACTTTGCATGATTGTAATTGCTGTACTTCAGGAGCCTTCTCAGCACCATTTCTTCTTTTTACAAAGAGGATGAATGACAGGAGAGATCCAGATGCATTGGCTAAAAGGGGTCGAGGTATGAGCCTTGCTTACAATTAGCTTACCAGATTTATAACTTTTCTGTTGCTAAAAATTTTGCTCATTTTAGTGTGTTTTCAGGGTAGGATAGGAGATAGCTAGGACTTGTTCTTTATAAAGGGTAATTAAACACTGATGCCTACCCATTAATCAACCTTTGCAGTACCTTTCATTGGCTTTGACTTGGCAAATACCAAATTAATCTGTCCATTGTTGTATTGGCAAGAGACTCCACAGAAAATGGACTCTTCCAGTGGTATTTTAGGTGTTACTCAATTTTTTTTTTTTTTAGGGGTTATAGTGATATAGTAGCTTGATCCCATGATCAGTGCATGTTCATCGTGTTTCACTGTTGCAGTCATTACTCTTGGGTTATCCTGCTGGCAGGCTACCCTCAGTCGGCCAGAATTCCAAAGTCTAGGTCTGGCGTCTGTTGCTGTCGCCTCTTCCCTGACATCAGTGCGCCAGGGGTATAAACGATGCAGCCAACGCCATTTTCTTCAGTCTTTCTTGCTGCACGGTGCCCGAAGCAAAAGCAGTTCGCAAGTGCCGGTCGGCCGACTCCTGAGATTTTCAAATCAGAATTTCAGAATCAAAGTCTTCATTAAAGCTAAGTACCCAATTGGGGAAACTTTTTTCTTGCTCCAGACCGATGTCAAAAAAAGTTAACAATTGTATTTCTTGTGGGAAGCAAATACCTCATAAGGATTTTCACTCTTACTGTATTCCTTGCCTAGGCCCTGATCACAACGTTGCTAGCTGTCGGTTTTGTGCTAGATTTAACCAATGCACTATCAAGCGTCTGTTCGATTTTGCATTTCATTACTTTGGCCGAAGATTTAATTATATAATGCCGTCAGACCAGCTGACAACCAGAGTTTACAAAAAATGCAAGGACAAGGAAAAGGATAGGCATCCGAGGTCCAAAACCGATGACGAGGCGTCTGCTAGGCCAGTCGCCAGTTCTCAGTGAGGCGCTTTTGCAGCCCCTGGTGCCTGCTACCTCAGAGCCACAGGCCGCTTCCCACTCCCACGTGGAGCCGATTGGGCCTCTGGATACTAAAGTTATTGGACACTCAGAAATCATTCCCTCAGATGGGTCTGGAGCCGCTGAGCAGGCATCGGCTTCTGAGGGTGTCTTCAGACCTACACAACTATATATTAAGCCATCTTCAGCTTCAAAGACTAAAGCAGCTGTAAAGACAAAGAAACAAGTACAGTATTTTCCTACTCAGACTTCGATGCCTAAAAACCAGATGCTCAAAATGTCCGAAGATCTAATTACTTTGATCAGGGGCTCCCATCCCCCTCCTGATAAGAGGCCTAGGCAAGAGACAGAGTATGATTCTTCTGATCAGGTTTCTATTTCCTCTAATTCCTCTTCTGAACAAGATTACTCCATGCTTCCCTGTGAGGATTCTGATGCTGAAGAATCCATTCCTTCAGCCTCTCCTCCTGAGGATTATTCTTTTGAGGAAACCCTGCATACCATGAGGGAGCATTTCCACTGGGAGAGCCAAGATTATTCTGAATCTAAGAAAAGGTTCAGAGACTTTCTGCTACTTCCTCAGCACAGACCCCTTGCTATTCCACCAGTTCTAGACATTGTAGATGATGTATTTTCAGAGTCCGGCCTGTCCCCTGACTCTTTACCCCCTGCACCTGCTAAACCAGACAGATACTACAGGGTCCCGGATTCTCATAAATTCCTATACAAAAACCCCACTGCTGACCTAGAAACTATATCTCAGGGTCCCAAAGGGGTTAAAGCTTCCACTGCAAAAAAAACTGTCCCCTCTGATAGGGATTCTAGGGCTCTAGACAGATGGGGGGAAAAAAGTCTACACTTCTGCTACCCTGGCTGTAAGGGCTTTAAATCGTGAGTTTCATATGCTTAAATATCAGCAATATTTAATGTCACTGCTTAAACAGAAATTGTTGACAAATACTGAATGTTCAGAGAACAAGAAATTGCAGGATTTATTGCATGCAGCTGAACAAGTGGGAAAACATACTTTGCAATGTGGTTATGATTCACTGGAGGCCTCTTGCAGGGCCGCAGTTACAGGTTCTGTGATTAGAAGGCATGCTTGGTTATAGGAACAGAATCTGCCTGATCATGTTAAAGCAAAATTATTAGATGCACCATTACAGCATGACACTTTGTTTGGTACTAAAGCAGAAGAGGTGTTGAAAAAAATGGAGGATGAAGCAAAATCCATGCAGACAGTCAAGGATTTCTTACAGGTACAGCCACCCAGGTTTATCAGGAACTGGCCTTCTAAAAATTGGTCCTTTCCAGTGTCAGACAGACCACAAAGAGGCAGATACAGGCGTCCCAGAGGCAGATCTCAGCCCCAAGGCTCATACAGGCCTAAACAATGGGGTGCTCCTACCTCCAAAAGCGGAGAAGACAAATCACAACCTTACAGGAAACCGTCCCAATGACTTTCCTCTACCAGATCCAAGCACTTTTCTTTTGGCAGCCCCCTTAGGGGGAAAACTAGCACTTTTTTTTCATCAAATTGGCAAATGGTTACCCAAGACAAATGGGTCCTGAACATAGTGTCCCAAGGCTACAGGTTCCATTTTCACACTGTACCAAGGTCAAAAGGTATGCCAGACTTGCCACACAATCAATGGGCAGAGGCACAAAAACAAATTACAGCCCTCATGGATATGAGGGCCATTCAGCAAGTACCACAACAAGAGCAGGGGCAAGGATTTTACTCCAGACTTTTCCTAGTACCCAGAAAGGACAAAACCTGGAGACCAATACTGGACCTGTCTATACTAAATACATTTCTGGAAGTTCCAAAATTCAAGATGTTGACTCTACAGCAGCTACTGCCCATGCTGGGCAAGAAGGCTTGGCTCGTAACTTTGGACCTAAAAGAGGTATACCTGCTTGTCCCAATCAGACAATCTTGCAGAAGATACCTCAGATTCCTAGCTGGCTCAATGCATTACCAATTCTCTGCACTGCCCTTTGGCTTATCTACTGTGCCCAGGGTCTTCACAAAATGCATGGCACCAGTAATTGCGTTTTGCAGACAAAAAGGAATTCAAATGTATCCCTACTTGGACGACTGCCTAATTCAAGCAGAGAACAAAGACATTCTTCTAAAGCATCTGGCGTTTGTAAAAAGATTACTAATTGGCCTAGGGTACACAGTAAACGAAAAGAAATCAAAACTAGTGCCCTCTCAAGAGATAATATTCCTGGGTGCAAGCTTAAATACAACTGCCCAGATGGCTTATCTCATGCCAGACAGACAAAAGCAACTGACTACTTACTTCAAGAAATTGGCAACAAAAACCCACTTATCTGCAAGGAAAATCCTGCAGGCCTTGGGTTTCATGGCATCCTGCATTCTACTAATTCCATATGCCAGACTGCATATGAGGAAACTACAATGGTATCTAAAAAGTGTTTGGACTCAGCATTGCCACAGCCTGGAGACAGTAATTGCACTCATTCCCTGCCTGCAACAGGAGTTTTGATGTTGGGCAGAAGCCTGTCACCACAACAAGGGTCTGCCATTCAGTTTACCCACAGCCAGACAGCCACTGACAACGGATGCATCAGATTATGCCTGGTGGGGGGGGGGGGGGGGGCATATGGCAGGAAAATTTATTCAGGGCACATGGCCTGCAAACCAGATGCATCTTCACATCAATCAAAACGAGATGCTAGCTGTTCAAAATGTCCTGACAGCTTCCAAGGACCTGCTTCATCCAGGACAGTTACTGATAAAGACAGACAACACTACGGTCATGTGGTACATAAACAAGCAGGGAGGTACACATTCCTACCCCCTCTGCAGACAAGCAATGACCTTGTGGGACACAGCATTGGCTTTTCAAGTTCACCTGCAAGCACAATTCCTGCCAGGAAAAGCAAATACTCTGGCAGACGAACTAAGCAGAAACCTCATGGATCCCCACGAATAGAAACTGGATCCACAAGTCTTCAGCATGATAATAAGGAAATGGGGATGCCCAGACATAGATCTTTTTGCCTCCTGCAGAGATTTTGCACAAGGATTTATCACAAGCAAGCATGGAAAGTGGACACCCTATCCTTCAGCTGGAAAAATCTAACAGTATATGCTTTTCCCCCACTGCCTCTCCTTCCCAGGGTCAGACAAGAGAAGCCAAAAATGATACTGATTGCACCAGACTGGCCACGCCAACACTGGTACCCAATCCTAAAGAGCTTGTCCCAAGGTCCAGCATGGATATTGCCTCAGACTTCTCACTTGCTGACCCAACAAAACAATCAGATCCTGCACAGCCAACTCAGGACCTTAAATCTGGCAGCATGGCGGATATTGTAGCCATTCAGAACACTCCTCTTTCAAAAGCTGTTTTGGATGTTATCTTGGAGGCCAGGAGGCCCAGTACCAGAAAATCTTATGCAGAAAAATGGAAGAGATTCTGTGCTTGAAACCAGGAATAAGGCATTGACACGGGTGTACCAAATATCCCTCAGATTTTACAATACCTAACTGAGATGCTGAACAAAGGCCTTTCTTTTTCATCAATTAAGATTCATGCCTCTGCCATTTCAGCCCATAACAATACGGAACCACCTATCTTTTCTCATCCTTTAATAAGGCAGTACCTCAGAGGGGCCAAAAACATTAGGCCTCCAAGGAGAGCACCAATTCCGGCCTTTGACCTCAATTATGTTTTGGAAAAACTCACACTGCCTCCTTTCGAGCCAGCATCAACAGCAGATATAAAATTCTTATCCTGGAAAACAGCTCTGCACCTAGCAATAACCTCTGCAAGGCGAGTCTCCGAGTTACAAGCACTCATGGCTGTGGAACCTTTCATCATTTTTCATCCAGACAGGGTTTCTCTGAGGACAAACCCTACATTTATGTCTAAGGTGGTGTCCACTGTGGCCCTCAACCAAACCATTCACTTGCCTACCTTTTATCCAAATCCACAGAACAAGGGTGAGAAAATTCTGCATTCTTTGGACATGCACAGGCAGTTACGCTTCTACTTGGACAGAACTAAAGCTTTCAGAAAGACTGAGCAACTTTTAGTGTCATATGCTGCAGGATCACAAGGAAAGGCTATCTCAAAACAGAGTATTTCTAAATAGGCCATTGCATCCATTTCTGCTATTTTCAACATGGCAAATCAGTGCCTAAGGGCATTAGGCCTCATTCCACCAGAGCAGCAGCCACTTCAGCAGCCTTCCTTAGAGGAGTACCAACCAAAGATATCTTAGAGGCTGCAACTTGGAGTTCAGTGCATACCTTCACAAAGCACTACCACTTACCTCTTTACTCTAAGTCCAAAGCAGGTTTTGCCACTGCAGTTCTGCAGGGCCTCATAGCCTCTCCTAATCCTATTTAGCCCAGCCACCCATCCTCAGCTTTGAGATTCAACCCAAGAGTAATGACTGCAACAGTGAAACATGATGAACATAGTACAGTTGTGTACCTACCATAAATGTAGATGTTCAAGTGTATTCACTGTTGCAGTCCAGGTTACCCACACACCATCCCCCTTTTTCTTTGCTAGGATTTATCTGCACTTCTCTATCCTATAACAACCTATTTGGTGTATTTGCTTGTAGATGAAGGAAATGTTATTTTTGTGTATGCATTTTTATTGGCATATTTTTTCAGTCTACCAATTTGGGGGCACCTGACATCTGGGGCAAGAAAAACTGAAGAAAATGGTGTCGGCTGCATCTTTTATACCCCTGGTGCACTGACATCAGGGAAGAGGTGACAGCAACCGACTTTGGAATTCTGGCCGACTGAGGGTAGCCTGCCAGCAGGATAACCCAAGAGTAATGACTGCAACAGTGAATACACTCGAACATCTACACTTATGGTAGGTACACAACTGTACTTTCCCTCTCTCTCATGCTGATTGTTAGGTGAAAAAATTATGCAAGGCGGTATGGTAGGGGACCACAAATATCTTAATTCACAAGACAGAGTGGTCAGCGGAGTGAGAAGTATACCTGCAAGTTCTAGCGTAAATAGTATGGTCCACTTATTATGTGAGACCGTTAAAAGTGACAGGCAAACTGCAGTAGTGTTCTTTTCTCTGTGTTGATTTATTTGTTTATAGTCAAGTATTTGGTGTGCCTTTGAACGTCTGTGACACTGCAAGTAAGACTTTATCTCAGGGTATGGACTAGTTGACTTTTAAGAAGTTTTACAGGTAAGAGCTCAACTAAATTTGATGTAGTTTGTTGGCTGCTGTCTTAATTACATTGAGAAATGTAAAGGAAAAGGAGCTGACAACTTCACTTAAAGCTGTAGTACTTAGCTTGGTCTTCACTCTCATTATGTTTGGGAGAACTAAACATTGCTTTTATTTGAAAAAAAGTGATTTATCTCCTCTTTGGAAGATGTTTTTAAATTTTGTATCATATTTTTGACTTTAAGTAATGCATGGTCTGCAATTGTATGTTGATAATGAGAGATGGGCTTATCATACTGGGAAATGACACTTTTTGCACAAGTGAAAACAGAGAGTATACTTATGGTTAAGATGTCCTGATTACAATCACTGATGCAGTGACGCATTATCCTTAACATATGGGATGTTCATCGTGTTACCCTGCTGCAGTCATCACACTTGGGTTATCCTGTCGTCAGGCGGTCCCGCAGTCAGCCTGAATTCCAAAGTCTTGGTCCGGCGTCGGTTGCTGTCGCTTCTTCCCTGACGTCAATGTGCCAGGGGTATATAAGAGGCATCCGACGCCATTTTCTTCAGTCTTTCTTGCCGTGCGGTGCCCAAAGCAGAAGCAGTTCGCAAGTGCCGGTCGGCCGACACCTGAGATTTTCGAATCGAATTTCATTCCGAAGTCTTCAAAGCTAAGTACCCCGTTGGGGAACCTTTTCTTGCCTCAGTCCGATGTCAGAAAAAGTTAACAATTGCATTTCTTGTGGGAAGCAAATACCTCATAAGAACTTTCATTCTTATTGTATACCTTGCCTAGGCCCAGACCACGACGTCACTGGTTGTCGGTTTTGTGCTAGGTTCAATAAGCGAACTATAAAGCGACGCTTTGATTTCGCACGACACTACTTCGGTAGGAAATTTAATTACACTATGCCGTCGGAGCAACCGACTACCTTCATGCATAAAAAACGCAAAGATAAAGACGGGCAGCCTAGATCCAAGCCAGACTCCGAGGCCTCGGCTGGGCTGGTCGCCAGTTCTCCAGTTTTCTGTGAGGTGCCTACGCAGCCCCTGGCGACTGCAGAATTGGAACCCCAGACCACTTTGGATTCTCAAGCAGAAAGTTCTAGGCCCATGCAGCCATTTTCTTTAGGCCCTACCGACAACATTGCAGAAGGAGAAGCCGGTGCTGTAGAAACACCTTCGGTTACAGAAGGTGTCTTCAGACCGACTACTCTCACCATAAAATTTTATGCTAAGCTTAAGACTCCTCTAAAACCAAAAAAGACTGCACATCAGTCTCCAGTTCAAGGCCCCATGCCTAAGAAACAGATGCTTAAAATGGCTGAAGATTTGATTTCTTTAATCAGGGGTTCCCAACCCCCCCCCCCCCGCCCCCAGACAAAAGGCATAGACAAGAGGAGGATTATGCCTCCTCTGATCAAGTATCTATTTCCTCAGGCTCCTCTGAGGAACAGGATTACTCTTTTTCCCCCTTATGAAGATTCTGATGTTGAAGATTCCATTCCCTCAGCTTCTTCCCCTGAAGACTATTCCTTTGGGGAAACCTTGCATACCATGAGGGAACATTTTCACTGGGAAAGTCAGGACTACTCCTCAAAGAAAAGGCTCCGAGAGTTTCTTTTACTCCCCCAGCACAGACCACTTGCTATCCCTCCAGTTTTAGACATTGTGGATGATGTTTACTTAGAATCTAGTCTAAATCTAGATTCTCTGCCTCCTGCTCCAGCCAAACCAGATAGATATTATAGAGTGCCTGACTCACACAAATTCCTTTACAAAAGCCCTGTTGCTGACCCAGAGACAATCTCCCAGGGTCCCAAAGGGACTTAAGGCTTCTATGGCTAAAAATCCTGTACCCTCTGAAAGGGACTCCAGAGCACTAGATAGGTGGGGGAAGAAGGTTTACACCTCAGCTACTCTAGTTGTGAGAGCACTAAATTGTCAATTTCACATGCTGAAATACCAGCAATTCCTAATGTCTCAAATAAAACAAAAGATGAGCACGCACCCTCAACAGTCTGAATTCAAGGAAATGCAGGATCTGTTGCATGCAGCTGAACAGGTGGGCAAACATACTTTACAATGTGGATTTGATTCCTTGGAAGCTTCCTGTAGAGCAGCTGTTACTGGGTCTGTTATACGTAGGCATGCTTGGTTAAAGGAACAAACTCTGCCTGATCATGTTAAAGCAAAGTTACTAGATGCACCCTTACAGCAGGATGTCTTATTTGGGGTTAAAGCAGAAGAGGTTTTAAAGAAAATGGAGGATAAGGCAAATTCTATGCAGACGGTCAAATATTTCTTACAGGTACAACCCCCACGCTTCAGCAGAAATGGGCCAACAAAAAATTGGTCCTTTCCAGCTTCTGACAGACCACAGAGGGGTAAGTACAGACGCCCAAGGGGCAGAGGACAAGCACAAGTCCCTTACAAACCTCGCCAATGGGGCACTGCAACACAGAAGGGAGGAGAAGACAGGTCCCAAACTACTAGAAGACAAACACAATGACTTAAACCTCAAACTGCCAAGCAAAACTCTCTTGGCAGCTCCCTTGGGAGGAAAGTTAGCATTTTTTACAGATAACTGGCTCATCGTCACAAAGGACAAATGGGTCCTAGACATTATCTCACAAGGATACAGATTCCATTTCCACACCTTGCCAAGGATAAAAGGAATGCCAAACCTGCCACAAAATCAATGGGCAGAGGCACAAAAACAAATTACAGCTCTCATGGACATGAGAGCCATTCAACTGGTACCTACACAGGAGCAAGGCCAAGGATTTTACTCAAGGCTCTTTCTAGTCCCCAGAAAGGACAATGCTTGGAGACCTATTCTGGACCTTTCAATTCTAAATACCTTCTTGCAAGTACCCAAATTCAAGATGCTAACACTACAGCAGCTTCTTCCCATGTTGGGCAAGAAAGCTTGGCTAGTAACGTTGGACCTCAAGGAGGCATACCTGCATGTTCCTATCAGACAAAATTGCAGAAGATACTTCCATTTCATTGCAGGTTCAACCCATTACCAATTCTCTGCACTGTCCTGTGGCTTATCTTCTGCACCCAGGGTCTTCACAAAATGCCTGGCACCAGTAAATTGCATACTGCAGACAAAGAGGAATTCAAATATACCCATACCTGGATGACTGCCTCATCCAAGCAGAAAGCAAGGAATTCTCTTACATCTGACTTTTGTAAAACACCTTCTAAGTTGCCTAGGGTGCACAGTAAATGAAAAGAAATCAAAACTAGTGCCCTCACAAAATATGACATTTCTGGGTGCCAGCTTGAATACAACAGCCCAGATGGCTTATCTGACGCCAGATAAACAACTACAACTAACTCAATACTTCAAAATAATGGCAACAAAGACCCAACTTCCTGCAAGAAAAATTCTGCAGGCCTTGGGCTTCATGGCATCTTGCATACTACTAATACATTTGCAAAACTGCATATGAGGAAATTACAATGGCACCTGAAAAGTGTATGGACTCAACACAGCCACAGCTTGGAAACAATGATACCTCTCATTCCCTGCCTTCAACAGGAGTTTCTATGGTGGTCACAGGCATGTCACCTCAACAAGGGTCAGCATTTCACCTTACCCACAGCCAGGCAAACTATGACAGCAGATGCATCGGACTATGCCTGGGGGCACACATGGCAGGATGGTGCGTTCAAGGCATATGGACTGCAGATCAAAGGAATCTGCACATCAATCAAAAAGAAATGCTAGCTGTACAGAATGCTCTGACAGCCTTCAAGGACCTCTTACATCCAGGACAGCTTATAATAAGGACAAACAACACCAAAGTAATGTGGTACATAAACAAACAAGGGGGTACACACTCCTACCCTCTATGCAGGCAAGCAATGCCCTTGTGGAACACAGCACTGGCTTACCAAGTTCAATTACAAGCTCAATTCCTGCCAGGAAAAAAGAACACATTGGCAGACGACCTAAGCAGAAACATCATGGATCCCCACGAGTGGCAACTGGATCCACAAGTATTTGCAATGATAACTCAAAAATGGGGGCGCCCAGACATAGACCTGTTTGCCAACCCCCAAAACTATCAGCTATCAAAATTTTGCACAAGGACATTTCACCATCAAGCTTGGAAAGTGGAAGCACTCTCATTCAGTTGGAAAATGCTGACAGTGTATGCCTTTCCTCCATTGCCCCTTCTCACAAAGGTGCTGCTGAAAGTCAGGATGGAGAGACCCCGAATGATACTCATTGCTCCAGACTGGCCACGCCAGCACTGGTACCCACTACTAAGGAACATGGCCCAGGGCCCACCATGGATTTTACCACAAATTCCTCATCTGCTCACACAGCAAGACAGTCAGATTCTACACAGCCAGCTCAAAACCTTAAATTTGGCTGCATGGCAAATCACCTAAGCAACCAGCCAGCTCCTCTTTCACAAGCTGTTATGGATGTCATTCTGGAGGCCAGGAGGCCCAGCACCAGGAAAGCCTACTCAGACAAATGGAAAAGATTTTGTGCCTGGAACCAAGCTAAAGGCCAAAATACCCTTCAGCCGAACATACCTCAGATTCTACAATATTTAACTGAGATCTTACACAAAGGACTTTCTTTTTCATTTATTAAAATCCACACCTCAGCTATTTCAGCTCATTACAACACAGATCCTCCCTTATTTTCACATCCACTTCTAAGGCAGTACCTCAGAGGGGCCAAAAACATTAGGCCTCCCAGGAGAGCGCCAACACCAACTTGGGACCTCAATTTTGTTCTGGAAAAACTTACGCTGCCACCTTTTGAGCCAGCTTTCTCAGCTGACTTATATTTATATCATGGAAGACTGCCCTGCTGCTAGCAATTACTTCAGCCAGAAGAGCCTCAGAGCTACAGGCACTAATGGCAGTAGAGCCTTTCCTCATTTTTCATCAAGACAGAGTTTCTCTATGAACTAACCCCTCCTTTATGCCAAAGGTGGTATCCAGTGTGGCTCTAAATCAAACCATCCATTTACCCACCTTCTTTCCAAATCCACAGAACAAAGGGGAAAGACTCCTGCACTCCTTGGACATTCACAGGCAACTACGTTACTACTTGGATAAAACTAAGGTTTTCAGAAAATTTGACCAGCTTTTTGTATCCTATGCTACAGCATCACAAGGAAAGGCTATCTCAAAACAGACCATTTCCAAATGGATAGGACATTGCATACGTTTTTACTAGACCCATCATTGAAAACCAGTTCATGCTAGCATAAGGCCCCACTCCACCAGGGCAGCAGCTACATCTACAGACTTCCTCAGGGGGGTGCCTACCAAGGATATTCTGGAAGCTGCAACTTGGAGTTCAGTACAGACCTTCACCAAACACTATCACTTACCACTTTACTCTAAGACTAGAGCTGGCTTCGCCACTGCAGTTTTGCAGGGCCTTCTAGCCTCCTGTAATCCTGTTTGACTCCTCCTCCCATCCTTAGCATTGGGATTCTACCCAAGTGTGATGACTGCAGCAGGGTAACACGATGAACATAGTACAGTTTTGTACCTACCATAAATGTAGATGTTCGAGTGTATACCCTGCTGCAGTCCAGGTTACCCTCCCTTCATCCCCTCTGACCTAACTAAAACCTTTCAATACCTTAAAATCTGATACAACCTTTGTGGTGTATTTGCTTATATCTGGAGGGATGTTTTGTTTGTGCTAAACTTTTATTATTGGTACTATCTACTGACCACCTTTTGGGGGGCACCTGACATCTGGGACAAGAAAAACTGAAAAAAATGACGTCGGATGCCTCTTGTATACCCCTGGCACACTGACGTCAGGGAAGAAGCGATAGCAACCGACTCCGGACCAAGACATTGGAATTCAGGCCGACTGCGGGACTGCCTGACGACAGGATAACCCAAGTGTGATGACTGCAGCAGGGTATAAACTCGAACATCTACATTTATGGTAGGTACAAAACTGTACTTTTTCTTTTACTGGCGTCTGGCCAGGGCACCAAAGCTTTACCTTCCTGAGGGTATTTGTCTGATGCATGACCTCATCAGGGTATATAAGCGGATGTATGCATGAGTACCCCAGACTATCTCACTGCCAGCCTGAACACAGGTCGTGCATCTGTCGGACTGTTCTTTGTTGGGTGGTTGGTACTGTTTCTTCGCTTTATTGCATTTCAGATAGGTGCTCCATTGGGGTGTCTTCCTTGTTCTAGTATTTTGATTGTGCAGATCACTTTTATTGGATGTGAGCTAGGAGGCAGTGGTATCTTAAATCGGTCTGGTGTCAACAATCCATTGGGTACCCCAATTTCCCTATTACCTTGGCTCAAGAAGGAGCTTCTCTGGGACTTCCAAGATGTCTGCACACTAAGTAGAAGCTTGTTTCTAGCTCTCCCAGTGTGAAAACAGAAACTCTGCAGAAAGGGCCAATAGACTTGTGTTTATGGGTAAATTTCAGTAACTGACTAGTAAGAGCACTGCCTGGATGCCAGGAATAAAGAAATACAGAAGACCTGGAAAAAAAATCTGCTACAAAAAGTGAGGAAGAAACACTGACTGAGGAAAGTTGTGCAGCTATTCAGCAAAAAGCAATGCAGCCTTCAGACATGACTTCCAGTAACCTACAGGAAGATATAAGACAACTGCATACAGACCTGGTTAAACTAAACAAAATACTGATAGAGTATAACAACACAAACAACAAAAGGTTGGAAAAATGGAAGAAGCTTTAAACAGATATTCAGATGAGATGATAAAACTGCAAAAATCAGAGGTTGAAATGAAGAAAAGGCTGGCTGAATATGAGACTGCTCAGGAAGAGACGTTTCAAAAAATAATAGAAGTAGAGGATAGAGCCCGTAGGGAAAACCTGAGATTTTCAGCTATACCAGAGAAACTGGAAGGAGCAGACTGCATTAATATTATGAAAGCACAAATAAGCAACTGGACTGGTATTCCACAACAGGAGTTGTTAATTGAAAGTGCACATCATGTGTATGCACCAAACCTAGCTATAAGAAAGGAACCTAGACCTTTAATAGTAAAGATGCAATCCTACCAGCAGAAGGAGTTGATTCTGACAAAACTGTGGCAGAAGGATAAAATACTAAAAGTGGGAGACAGCAGAATGTTTGTGGACAATGATTTCTCACTGTGCACTAGGCTGAAGAGGAGGAAATGCATTCCACTATTCAAGGAATGTCAAGAAGTGGGTGTGAGATTCAAACTGCTGTATCCAGCTATCTTTAGAGTATTCTTCCCTGGAGGGACAACATAATTTTTGATGAGGTGCATGCTAAGGAGGAAATGCAGAAGTTTGTCCAACAAAACATGAGTTGTGAAACAGAAGGAGATTCAGCTTGTTGCTCTTCTGGCAAGAAAGACCACAGAGATACTGTACCTGTGAAATCTTTTCCAGTATATTAATGGAAAATGTTGGAGAGAAGGAAGGGAACACGAGAGTTGAGTAGAATTGAGAGTATGTTGAAAATGAAGCAGAGACAGAATTTGACTGATGGAGAAGAACAGTGATAAAGCCAGTAACTCAGTGTGGGATTACAATGCAGTAATTATATTTGTGAAATAAAAATGACAGAACAAGAAAATGTGGAAATATTGGATTTTTTCAAAATTTCTTGGATTTGTTGGGGACTCAAGTATATTCCTACTTCATGTCATTAATGTTTGGAAAATGCTTTGGGGAGAGAAGGAAAGGCGTGTAAACTAACTGTAAGTAAAGAAACTATTATCTTTTCTTAATAGTACTGTATTTGTGGTGTATGGTTTTCTTTGCGTGATATATTTAAGTGTAATGGGGATTGTAAACAGATGCTGTTTTTCATTTTCTCCTCTCTTCTCTCTTTTTTTCTTGTACAATTTTGAGAAATATAGGCAATGCTATGTAAAAAAAAAAAAAAAAGCATGGTTAAAAAGCATGACAAAGTTAAAATTAATATGCTTTTTTCATTCTTGCATGGGGAAGTGACTTCATTAAGAACCTTAGATTTGATTAGTTTTAAGAGAGCAAGTAAATGAAAAAGAATATTGAATATCACAAGGCTTTTTTCTAGCAAATTAATCTATACTTAGTAGCAATTCTGCAGCTGGTCTTCATTTTTCCATGGAAACAATCTGATAAAGAGAAACTGGCTGGCTGGCTCTCATGTTTCCATGGAGACAATCTGATAAGAAACTGGAGACAGTCTGGTGGAAGGGGATTGGCTGAGGAAAAGAAAAGAGAAACTGGATAGGACATAATGTTTTCTGAAAGCAATCTGGGATTTCCCAACTAGGAGGGCTTAAAGTAAGACAAAACCAATTAGACTTGAACATTTTCTCAGGTTTTTTAAATGCAGAGGGGATACTAATATAAACAGGTGCTTTTGTTTTGTTTTCTTTGTCTTTTACTCCCTTCTTTCTTTTTCTTCAGTTTTAAGAAACCTAGGCAGTGCAGTGTAAAAAAAAGGGGGGGGGGGGGATGAAGGAGGGAAGAAAGGTCTTTTTAAGAGAGTATGACAGAAGAAAAATCAGTGTGCCTTTTCCCATGTTTGCATAAGGAAATGACCCTAGGTGTTATTATCCATTAACAAGTTTATTACAAAGTATGCAAATGAAAAAGAATGTTGAATGTTATAAGGCTTTTTCTGGTAAACATGGTACCCTTAGTAGTTTTGTGTCTGGTTTGCATGTCACTAGAAGACAATTTTATAAAGGGAACTGGCTTGGAGAAAGTGTGTACTGAAAGGATTCAAGTGTTTTCTCAGCTGGGAGAGCTATAAAGATAGACAAAAATCAAATAGTACTTATTAGTAGCACAGGCTGTACCATGTGTCTTAACATGACTATTCTTTCTTTTTGGTTAACTCTAGCCTGTGTGTGTGGCTACCAACTTAGAACTTTTGTTCTTATTAGGAGGCCAAAACTTCAGTATTTGAAGATGTACATAATTTTGTGTGTTAAGTTAATAGGTTTTGGGGGGTGTTCATTATGTTTGAGGGCTTTCAAAAACAAAAAGTTATGCAAGATGTGGCATAGGCTCAAATGGATATGACAAGAAACAACTGTATAAAAGACCAACCTGCTGAACAGTATATGCATATAACATAAACGTTCGAACTAGACATTTAACAAAAAAGCAGTTATACATAATAGGTTCATAGGTAGGTACTAGGCTATTGGCCCAAGGGCCTAAGTAAGCCTAGCCAACAAGGTTCCCTGGCTTACACCACCCAAGAAAGTTAATTTCCTGTGCCCCTGTTGAGCAGAACCACAGAAGTGATCCCCCCGGGGTGTATTTCCTATTTTTCATCCACTCAAGATTTTTCTTGAAGAGTGCTAATTAGGAACTTTGCTTGACATAGATGGGTAGCTTGTTCCCGAGTATAGGAAGTCTCTGGGACAGGAATCCATCCTCCAGCAGGTCCTGTTTATTGTGGTGACAAGGTTTAGGTCCCTAGAGCGTGTAGCTTGGAGGGATTGGGATTTCTTTAGGTTTAGCATGTCCAACAGCTCTGGGTTTAACTTAGCTTTATAGCGGAGATCTGCTCGGAGTAGGCAGTATGCTACAGAGTAAAGCTGGAGTTTTTAGAGATGGTCAGTGTAGGGCATCTGTTTTAGGCAAGTAATCCTCTTTGTGAGGTACTTCTGTGGCCTTTCCAGCTGCTGCAGGTGTCTTGTGAGGTACATTTAAAAAGGGGCGTTGTACTCTGTAATGGGTCTAATGCGTGCTGAGTAGAGGGGAACAATGACCTCTTTTTCCCTGGATGAGGACCATTTTGTGATGAGGTGTGCCACATAGAAGGATTCCCTGACTACTGTGGCAATGTGATTATCAAAGGAGAGACTACTGTCCACCTGGGTCCCAAGGTCCTCATCACACATTCGGCGTTAAGTAGACTGCCGTTTATGTGGTAGTTCATGGGTACAGAGTTTTTACCAAAGGGGATTACAATGCACTTTTTGGCATTGAGCTTGAGACCATGCGTCTAACACCAGTCATCTGTCTCAGTGAAGCCCTTCTGTAGGATGTCCACATCATTTGGGGACTCTACTATGGCTCCTAGTTTGCAGTCATCTGCGAACTTCATTAGCCAGAGGCCTTCTGTGTTTGGTATCTACTTCCCTGAAGTACAGGATAAAAGTTGGTAATAACTATATAAGAAAATGCGTTCTGTAATGTCTTTCAGTATGAATGATTTTACATATAAATGTAAAGAAGAAAGAGTAGTGAACTATATTAAAAAAGTGTAGAGTGCAAATAGCTGTGCTACAGGAGACACACCTGGAAAGAACTGAACATGTAAATTTGATGAAGGTTTTCAGGATGATGATTCAGTGGAATATCTGTGGCAAAGGAAAAGAGGAGTATTTATATTAATTGCAAGAGGAACTCAAATAGTGATAGAAGAAGAAAAAAGATAATGGAAGATGTATAGTACTAAGGGGGTACCGGCAAGGGAGGAGGATTACACTGGCATGCATTTACATTCCACCTAAAATTACCATAATGGTGCTTAAGAAAATTCTGGGAGAAATAATCAGCTTTCAGCAAGAAATATTACTTATAGGTGGAGACTGGAATTTGGTTTGCCACAGTGAAGTGTCTGGGGGGGGGGGCTAGAGAGGGAAAATATGACAAAGGAGGGTAGATGTTTGAAGAATTTTATGAAAATGGTTGGCATGGAAGAAGTGAATTCAGTACTAGGAGTTCGGAGC
Source organism: Protopterus annectens (assembly GCF_019279795.1). NCBI lineage: Eukaryota > Metazoa > Chordata > Ceratodontiformes > Protopteridae > Protopterus > Protopterus annectens. The sequence continues at coordinate 608,386,817 of NC_056741.1, read as the reverse complement.
GAATGTACATATTCTCCAAGATACAAAAACTGGACTAGGCTACATAGACTTTATATCTCACAGGAACGTGTGCATTTAATTGAAGGTCTTGAAACACATCCAATAACTATTTCAGATCACGCGCTAATAATAACTAAAATAAAAATGCAAGGTATTGAAATAAAAATGAGTCACTGTCGCTTTCCCACCTGTCGGCTGAAAAGAGAGGAATTTAAGGAATGGGGTTTGGAATTAATTCAGGAGCTACTAGAGAAGATAAAAATTTCTTCTGAAGATATAGCTAGGGAGTGGGATAGAATTAAAGTGGAATTTAAAACTAGGGTGGAAATGAGAGAGAGATATGGCTAGAAGTAACAAGAATTATTTAGAGAGACTGACAAATGTTAAAGTATTGCAAAATAGGGGGAGTTTCTCAGAACAAGAAAAGGAGCACAGAATGCTAAACAGAAAATAATGTATTACCTTGATAATATGCACAAGTTAAAAGATTGCTGTTAAGCAACTGTTTTTTAATAATAATTCTAGAGCACAAAAACTGTGCAATGACTCAGGCAACAGAAAGTGGAAAGGGCTGTCACCAAACTTAGGGAGCCTGTAACAAGGGAGATAACAAGAGATTCTTTAGAAGTATTAGAAATATCTAAAAAATGTTACGAAAGTTTGTATAAACCAGAGAAATGTGGAAATCAAGAAAAGGTACAAATGGAAATGTTTATGGAAGAATTAAGTATGCCAGGGTTAGAGGTAGATGAGGCTAAATTACTAACAAGATAGGAAGAGATGAGATAAAAATGGCTCTGTATAACCAATTGACAGGAAAGCGTCCAGGAACAGATAGTATTCCTGTGGACGTTTGGAAGCTAGGAGGGGAAAAAAACTGATAAAGATCTGGAAGGTTTTATTTAACAGTATTTTAAGAGGAGGAGAAGTACCAGCATACTGTTAGAAAGAGGTGGTAACAGTAATACCTAAAGAGAGTAAAGATCCATCAGATCCAGTTTCATACAGGCCCATTTTGATACTAAACCATGATTATAAAGTGTTTGTCTGTAATGACTAAAATAATTTCAAAAGTGATACCAAAATTGATAGCTACAGATCATTGTGGTTTTGCGGAGGGGAGGCAAATATTTGACAGTTTTAACAGAACATTGATGATCCGGAGGGAAGCAGAATTTAAGAAAATACCACTGTTTATTGGTAGGTCTTGATGTAGAGAAAGTATTTGACAGAGTAGACTGGGACTTCATGAGCAGGGCAATGAAAGCATTCCCCTGATACAATTATAAGGTTGATTAGGAGCATATATGAGGGATTGGAGGTGAAAATTAAAGTGGGTGGGGTCCTCTCTGATAACTTCTGCTTGAGTAGAGGAACCAGGCAGGTTTGTTCACTTTCCCCTTAGTATTTTGCATTATACTTAGAACCGCTGGCAAAGAATAATTGGTATTGTAGTCAGGAAAAGCTGGCTCTATTTGCAGATATTATTTTATACATGATAAAACCAGAAAGGGACATTACAGTGTTGTGGAACATTTTAAGGTGGTTTCAAATCTTCTCAGGAAACAAAATTAGTGAAGCTAAAACAAAGGCAATAGCGACAAATTATGTACCCACACAAGAATTGATCCAACAATATCCATATTTATGGGGACATGATAAAATGAAGTATTTAGGAGTATGGATTAGAAATGACTCTGTTGTATCAGCTAAGGATATGTGGGAGGAGACTAAACAGAAGATAATACAAAAATTGAGAAACTGGAAGCTTTGTTAGATGAATATGGATACTAAGATACAAGCACTTAAAATGTTTTTTCCCTTTAGTCTTATACATAAGTCAACCAGAGGAGAAGCCGTGGATAGCAATTAAAAATGAGTTGAAGGATTTTATCTGGGAAGGGAAGACAACAGGGGTCAAGTGGGATAATCTGACTCTTCCAATAGAACAAGACGGGCTAGGATTACCCAACTTGAGGGGGGTATTTTAGAGCAACACAGTTAAGGCTCTTATACATAGCATAAGCAGAAAACTATAATTCAAAACGGAAAGGAGTGATGATGATACAGGGGGGAAGCTCAAAAAATGAGAGGTTGGGATTTTGGATGCAAACTGTTAAGGAGAACAACAAAAAATCATACATAGTTTTATATTCATAAAATGGCAGGGAGTATTCTAAGAACTAAATCAGCACAAGAATGGAGAAAAGAGGTTCTGCTGATAGGGATGACTGTGTTAGAGATACAGATAATAGGAAAAAGGTGTCTGGAATTTATTGCAGAAAACTGCCAAAGGAACCAAGGTATTTGAAGCAAATAACTAGAAAGGGAAAGGTAATAGAATGGGATGAGGCCAAGAAATTATTTGGACTGCAAGTTAGCGATTGCCTTCCCTATCAAGGACTAATCAAGAGTATAGACAAAGACAAAGAAATATGGGGGTCCTAAATGAAGGACCAGCACTGGTAGAGTTTATAATGGAGTTTAGAACAAAAGCTGCCATTAAAAAAAGGAATAATTAGTAGAGCATGTAAAATATTGCATAATAATTATAAGAATCAGAGGATCTCAGAAATGATTGGGAAGAGAGATTGGATAAGCAATTCACAAAGAGACAATGGGGGTGATATATGTATATCTCCCAAATATGCAACAAAATCTAGAAGATTTAGGATCTTTGCCTGGAAGTGTTTACATATGTATTTTTATACCCCAAGTAGACTCCAAAGAATTTTTCCTCGGTTGGATAACAAATGTTGTAGGTGTGACTGGCAAGGAAGAGTTGGCTGGGAACATATATATTTTTTGGGAGTGTAATGAGCTCAGGGATTCCCTGTAAATCGCTCTGTCTGGGATAGTGGGTGAGCAGATTGGATTGACTGGGGAGATGATTTTTCTTGAGCTATGATACAGAATTGGAATTGCCTAGACATAGTAAAGCCTTGCTGAGTCTATGGTTACTGCCAAAAAAGCAATTACTAGAAAATGGAAATCAAAGTCTAGACCAAGTTTACTAGAAGTAGTGAATATAGTAACAGAGATAAAACAACTGGAATTGGGATCTTTAGAAAAGGGATGGAGTAAACTACATAGAAAAAAATGGGAATTTTGGGAACAATATATGCAGAGAAGGAACGAGGTTTAAGAGGCAGGATAAGCCATATATCATCGGCGGTGGTGGTGCTACGGTAGCATTGTCACTTCACAGTAAGACGCTTTCGGTTCAATTCTCAGCTAGAGCGTCTTCTGCATGGAGACGTGTGAATGGGCGTACCTTCGTTGAAGGTTGTGTGTCAGGGCTGGCAACTCGGCATGTAAAAATCAACTGCCAATCATTAGCGGACCAGAGTTCCGCTGTGGCGACCCCTAACCGGGAAAAGCCGAAAGACACAACATTTGAATAAGCCATATAATACTTAACTGACAATGACTGGATAGATTATAAGTGATGTATAATGTTTGCAACTACAGTTGTTTCATTGGTGTCTGTACTGTATAATGCTTACACCTAAAGTGGTGTCAATGTTTGTTTTTCATTTATATAAATATAAGATCACCTATGTCGTATAAGATAATTTAATAAAGATGTTTATTGAAAAAATGGAGCTACTCTGGTGGGAGAGACAGGTCATGCTTAACCCAAGTCTTTCTTTCCTCTCAGCCCCACACAACCAAATTATTCACACATATGCTTCAGACAGAGCTTGGAGGGTTTGGACAGGATCCACAGAGTACAGGGGAAATGTCTGTCCCCTGCCCTGAAAGAGCACATCAACCTGAATAAAATGAGAGCTTTTCTGCAAGCATTGCAAATATTCTTCCATCTGTGGAAGCCAAGCTCTCTACTGGTATACACCAACAACACAACTGTTATGTGCTTTCTAAAAAAAACAGGGAAGCACAACATCTTGCCCACTGTGCAGCCTAGCAGAGGAGGCATGGCAACTTACCACACAAGTGGGCATGACAGCTGCATTTTTTCTGTCACAGGCGAATGTACCGGTGGACTCCCTTAGCAGGTCCTTGGAGAGGACCCTCACGAATGGACCCTGAACAAACAAGTCTTCAAGACTATAAGGTATCAGTGGAGAACTCCACAGGTAGACCTTTTTGCTTCTCCAGAAATCCACCAGCTTCCACAGTTTTGTACCAGGAGTTTTTCAACCCAGTTTGGAAGACAGATGTCTTCTCTTTCCAGTGGTTATGGAGGTTCCTGTATGCCTTCCCCCTCTCCCACTACTTCAAAAAATCCTTCTAAACATTAAAACAGAAGAACCAAAATTCCTTCTCCTGCCCCCTTGGCCAAGACAACTTTGGTTTCCTCTCTTACTGCACCTGTCCAAGAGAAACTATTGGAAAATACCATTGAAGCCAGACCTGCTCACTCAGCAACAAGGTCTGCTTCTCCATTCAGATGTAGCCTCTGACTGTCTCACTCTGTAAATAGGGTTTCGATCTCTAGAAGACACCCTTCTCTGTGAGGTGGTACAGGTTCTACAGGAAGCCAGAAAACCTACCACTAGAAGATCATAAATAGCCAAGTGGAAAATGTTTTCAGTTTGGTTCTTCAGGCACAGCCAGAACCCATTCTTACCAGATACGTCTGGTGTACTGAAATCTCTATGAGTTATTACACTCTGGTCTTGCTTACTATTCCATTAAAGCCCTATCATTCTGCCATTAACACCTGCTTGCCTCTTGATCCTCTTGTTATATCCAGGACAGTGGTCAGACTTTTCTTGAGGAATGTTCTACACCTTAAACTAAGAAGCCTATTCCTCCTCCCTTATGCTGGCAGGTACCTCTGCCTGATTGTCTGAACTTCTGGTTCTAATCACTACTTCACCCTTTCTTATTTTCCCCAAGGATACGGTGATCCTTCTTTCATGCCTAAGGTAGTGAATGAAATATCTCTCAAACAAGCCATCCAACTGCCTACATCTTTCCCTAATCCCCAAAATGAGGGGTAAGAATTCTTAACTAACTAGATGTTCAAATGCAGCTGAAATTTTACTTGGACAAAACAAAAACTGTCTGAAAAACTGACAAACTATTTCTCTAATTCATGGATTACAAACTGGGCCATCCTGTCTCTAAGCAAACCTTTCCATCTTGGATATCTAAACCTATTTCTTTCTGTTGCACACAGTATGAGAAAGCATTGCCTTCTTGCCCCAAGAGCACATTCCACTAGGGCAGTGGCCTCTTCTAGGGTATTAAGGGTGTAGATGCCAGGTCCATCTTGGAAGTGGCCACCTGGTCCTCTGTGCACATATTCACCTCGCATTGCAAGATTGATAGGCTGCCTGTGCGTGGCCTATCCTGTCTGGTCTCATGGACAGCTCAACCTGCCTTTAGCCAACCTTCTCCTTCTCTACCTCCTTCAGCTCTGGGAATCATCAATATGTTAAGAATGCTGTAGCAGTGATTTCAGATCATAGTACAGTTGTGTAAGAACTTACTGATCACTGTTGCAGTATTCCTTCCCTCCCTCCATCCCCTCTTTTTTCCTCTGCTCCTGCTTTTCCCCTTTCCCTCTGCTGTAAGCTATCACCTAGGAGACTGCTTTCAGGTGAATTTACCTACCTCTTTGAGCTACACTGCTGTTGGTTGACTACTTTCCTCTCTCAGTAGTCTTCGGGTTGCTGGCTTTGAGATACTGTGAGGTACTAGTGCATATGTCCTTCTATATACCCTGACACATACGAGCTGAGGTCAGGAATTGGGCATATGCCCTCAGGAAGGTAAGGCTTTTGTGCCCCAGCCAGACGTCAGAACACTAAACTCTTAAGAATACTGCAACAGTGATCAGTAGGACATCTACTGTTATGGTAAGTTCTTACACAGCTGTACTTTATTAGTTGTAGAGTATTAACAGAATTTCCCACACTGATGATAAGAAGTAAACTTTTTTGTTATTTTGTGAAGCTGAACTCTGATATTTTGCTTTTGCTAAAGGCTCCTTAGTTCAGAAGAACATATGAAATTGGAAGCGAGGATTACAGACAGTGTGTGTGTGGGGGGGGGGGGGGGGTTACCTCTTACCTTGAGGGTAGGAGTCATGGATTAGTGGTTCTAGCAAAATTCTCACTGCTCATGTCTGTAACAGAAGTGCATGCAGACAGGTAGAGAAATATATATATATATATATATATATATATATATATATATATATATATATATATACACACATATATACACACACACGTGTATATATATTTTTCAGTAATGGGGTGGCTAGAGGGTAATTTGATTACAGTGGATATTATCTGCCCTCCACTATAGCCATTTCAGCCCTAGCAGATATCAGGAAATGGTGCATCTGCTAGAGGGTATTACGATATGAGCTGTGATTGGTAAACTATTTTGTTGGTGGAAGAAGTCTGTTTTGGGCCTAGAAGATTCAGCATACCAGCGATGGGCAATTTTCTTAACTTATTCACTCCAATGGAGCTCAGGAAGTTTGCACTGTAAATTCCAATGGATGGAGCCTAAGCCTTTTGACAGAAATAAATTATGTCCTCACATTTCAAACAAATGTTCATATTTCTGGGATTATAGGTGTTACAAAAGAAGTGTAAATGTCAATCTCTTCAGTACAAACTGCCTTTACAGTGGTAGTATTCTTTAGGTTCCGGGTCTTAAACCACATTTTATAAGTCACAGTAAACACAGTAACTATTACATTTGTAATATTTTATAAGCAACTTACGGTATCTCAGCAACCACTTAAGTTACACACATACTGTCAGCAGCATTTTCTTCATCTAGCTGAGAGTTTTTGTATGAGGCTAAGGAGTTCTGCCTGTGTTATTTGGTTGTTGAGATATTTAGAAAAATGTGTAAATTATAAATTAATATCATAAAAACAACAGTTAATATCTTTTACCTGCAGTAGACAGAGGTCAAATATTAATGCAGTTGAGTTTGCTATTGTGTAAGCTTTAAGATTAAATCTTTTAATACCTTCTACATAGCATGGTTTGAAATTATTGTTGTAGATATGAATAAGCAATATTTGACGCCTAGAGGCATCAGTAGGTGTTAACTGCAGATGCACCTGGAGACGTCAGTCAGATGTAATAAGTTAAGAGATTTACTATGACTTTTGGTCTAGTGGACTTGTTTCAGAGGCTGACTTGCCCCCCTACAAGGAATATATGTGCTGTTCTCCCAGACAACTGTATCATTCCAGGAATAACAAAGGGTTTGTCACAGAGGAACATGCTCATATATTTGAGGTTTTGGATACTCTCCCGCCTGTCTTTTCTAATCATTTCCCCTTATTAACTTCATTTAACATGAATCTTGTCTTAATGAAAACTGTTTGCAGAGTCAGTTTGACTTTTTGTAATTCATATAACCCTTAAACCTGTTAAATGGGTTTTTGAGGGGTCATTTCTCATGTATCCAGGAAGTGAATCTCACATGAGTCCAGGAAGTGAATCTCACACGCAACCAGTAAGTGAATCTCACACACAACCAGGAAGTGAATCTCAGTCACTTTGATGGTATGAGTACAACCTTGCATTTGATCTAAAGAGCATAAAGAAGAATTCTAAAACTTAGCCTTTTAATAAAGGTAAGCAACTACATACATGACTGTAGGAATCGCATGGCTATTGCTTATGGACTCTGAATGCACAGGATAAATTAGAGAAGGCTGAGAAGTTCCTTGGATAATTGTTGGTATTATAAAGCTGATTTTGCAAAAAAAAAAAAACTAAAGGTTAAGAACCTGGAATTTACTTCATCTAATCAGAAATTCCTGTCTTTAAAACTACAACTTCAGCCTAAGAAGGGTGTGAATAGGATTACCAACCCAGCTACTGGAGAAGTTTTCACTTCATTACAGGAAATCTTGCATATTTTTGCAGTGTTTTGTAAATAGCTATACTCAACGATCTTAATCAGGTCTCATCTGTGGATGAGGCTAGCTAATTTGGCTGGGGTAAACTTTCTTAGACTCCTTCCCATAAAAGCTCAGGCTCTGTTGCATCCTTTCACATATGAATACATTGGGAGGATAATTAATAAAGCAGCAAACTGGGAAAACACTGGGACTGGGTAGTCTTTCTCTCTCTATATGGATCATAAAGGGTGTCGCTCTCCTGTCTAGGACATAATAGAAGAATCTTTGTGGGTTCTGTTCAAGCAGGTTTATTTTATACAAACACATCACTACAGAAGATTACTGACTTTAACTTAAGTGACTTGTATACAAATTAACAACTGCGATCTTACATGCTTTCTCCCAAGCTGCTCTTTCAAAATGGCACTAGGAATTGCACGTGTCTTTAATTTATACCTGCACGTATAGCCTTGACGTGCTTCTTAAAGGTACAGCACACCAATTAGTTGCACTCTGATCTACATCCACCCTCTTTGAGAAATAGATAACATTATGTTATAAGGCTATTTGGCATGCAGAAATCACAGGTAATTCTTGGTCATGCATTATACAATACTAAATATACATATATAAACAATCAGGTCCATGTTGCTGTGTATTTCACACTAGGCTTAGATATTCGCCCATATTGTGTGACATAAAACTGGGAATGAGATTTAGCAGCTGGAATGTTCTCTGCAAAATGGTTGACCTGTGGAATGTTTGGATCACGTTCTGAAATGGAATCAGAATTTTAAACACATTTTGTTATGGTAACAGTGTCTGATTCACTCTTACATTTGGATTCTATATCACAGAAGCAATGTTGTGATAGTGATGATGGTTCTGGTACAGGAAGAAGATGTCTGCAGTTCCTCCTATGCTCCACACCCGCGGAGTCTACCAGGTAGGATCTCAGCTCTGCACACATGCCTGTAATCTGTTCTATTCAATCAAAACCTTTTGTTGTCTGGATTCATACGGTCTCTCCTTCCCTCAGTGGACGAAGTAATCTGCTTGATCTGTCGTAACTAGATTTCTGGATATTACTCTACTTCAGCAATTGTGCTTTGATGGTTTTATTGTTCTTAGGTGTAGGCTGCAATAAACTAGATGTAATAGGTAGCGTATTTCTAGTTTACTTGGAAAGTAGTCTTTGAGCAGGTGAGACAAGAATATAATCACAGGGTATGTTTCTGAGATTAAGCAAATTCAAGAACACATCGGTATTCTCATGCTTTGACCTTTCAAATAATTTCTTTGCACTTTGCACTGCATGTTCAACTAGACCAGTGGACTGAGGATATTTAGGACTTTCTAGTGACATGTACAAAGTTCCATTCTTTTGCAAATTTCCAAAACACCTGGCTTGTAAATTGAGTACCATTGTCAGAAAGAAGTTTATGTGGACTACCATGAAAGAGAAATGATGTTTCAACTTAGTAATAGCAGTGTATTTTAGGTTAGGTGGTAGATCAATCTCAAACCAATTTGAGTAAGAGTCTACCAAAAGCAAGTAGTGTTGATTGTTCCACTCAAAAATATCAGTTGCTACAGTAGACCAAGGTAGTTCAGGAACTGGACTTAGCTGAAGCAGTTCTGTTTGCAAATGCGATCTAGTACTATTGCATACTGAACAAGAAGAAAATACTCTATTAATGCTTTTGGTAATGAAGGCCAAAATACTAATTCTCTTGCTCTTCTTTTAGTGAATGTGGATCCTGGGTGACCACAATGCAAAATCTGGATATATTCTTGTAAGGAAGCAGGAACAATAATTTTAGGACCTTTGAAAATAATGCCATCTTCCATCAACAATTCATCTCTGTAAGGAAAATAGGTTTGTACTTCAGGTGGTACACTAGATTGCTTTGACGTCATCCAACATTAATGTAATGATTGAGCTTCTGCAAAATTGGATCACTCTGAGCGTGATCTCTTTACTCTTCAAGTCTAGTAGTGGAAAAATTATGCACTGACATCACATCAAAGTCAAAATTCTCTGCATCAAGCTGTTCTGTAGTATTTCTGGGCAATCTGGATAAGGTATCAGCTAGGTAAAGTAATTTGCGTTTTGTGTAGACCATTTTGAAATTGTACTTTTGCAGTTTGAGCATCATTCTTTGTAAACTCGCTGGAGCGGAATGCATAGGCTTCTTTAGAATAGTAACTAGAGGTTGATGATCAGTTTCAATCTGAATAGCTCAACCATAAATATAATAATGAAACTTGGAATATGCAAATACTGTTGCCAAAAGCTCCTTCTCAGTTTGAGCATACTGCATCTCAGTTTGGGTTAGTGCTCTAGATGCATAAGCTATTGGTCTGCCCTCTTGAAGTATAACTGCGCCGAGACCAAATTTTGAAGCATCACAGGAAAGAGTAACTGGTTTGTTCGCATCATAGTATCTTAATGTAGGTGGGATGGCAGTTTTCTGCTTGTGGTCTTCAAATGCCTTCTGGTGTTGTTCCCACCATGACCATGCAACATTTTTGCATGTTAGCTCTCTTAAAGGTGCTGTGAACTCACTGAAGTCTGATATAAACTTGCTTAAATAGTTGACCATGCCTAAGAAACTCTGTAGAGCTTGTACATTATCTGGTACGGACATCTCAAGAATAGCTGCTTGCTTGGTCGGGTCTGGTCTGAAGCTTGTACTTGTCAACAAATGTCCTATGTGGGTCACTTCTGGAAGTCTGAATTTGCACTTCAGAGGATTGAGCTTCAAGTTTACTTCACATGCTCTGTCTAGAACTTTCTTGAGGTTTCTGTCATTCTCTGCTTCACCATTGCCTCCAGCCAATCATCTACTATCATGGCACAAGGATCACCCCAAAAAATTTGCATCTGCCAGAGTACCAAAAGTAGCTAGAAATGAGGATTTATGATCAAGCAACACTTGCCAAAATGAACTCTGCATCCAAGACAGAAAATACAGTAGCATTCGGGATCAGAGATGCAACTTCTTCAACTGTACGCATTGGATGATACAGTCTTTTTAATGCTTTGTTCAGATCTCATGGGTCAATACATATTCTGATTTAGTCTGAGCCTTTTTCGTGAGCAGCTGCCATAGACAACACCCATTCAGTTGGTTCTTTGGTTAGACAATCACACCTTGCTGCACCACTTTATCCACTTGAGCTTCAACTTTATCGCATAGCTATCGGAACTCTTCTGGCTGGTCTGACTATTGTTGTAACTTCTGGGTCTAACTTCATGGAATACACAACTGGAAGTTTGCCTAACTTATCATCGAAAACATCAGCATACTCTGGGAAACTGGCTTCAGAAAAACTGGAACTTCGAAATGCATTAATGTGTTGAACTTCTTTAGCAAAAGAAAGCAGATTCATTCTTAAACTATCTGAGACCCAGTAATGATTGCACTGGTCTTTGGACTACATAGAATAACAAGTAACAGTTCTTGGCCAAATAACATGAAAGCATCACTGAACCTTCGGTTTGAATATCTTCACCTCCATAAGCAACAAGTCTCGCACTACTTGCCACATTGAATTGTTCATTAGTTCTCACTTTAGCAAATATGTCTGCTGATATAACATTACACTTTGAACCAGTCTACTTTGAGCACTGTAGATCCTCCATTAATCCGGAGAGTACAAAACACTTCACTTCTTGTCAATAAATTCACTGTATCAACTCTTTCACCAACCACTGATACACCATCTACATAGAAAGCTGACTGCTTGGGCTCTACTTGATCAACTTGCTTTTTTGTGCAACCTTTCTTTACAATTTTATGAGGCTTACCTGCTTTGTAAAACATTTGGGAATGGTTCCATTTTTTACACTTGTGACATTACTGACCAAATGCTAAGCACTTCTCTCTTGTAGACTCATGATTTGTACCACAATTGCAACAGTTAAGAATAAAGCTAGACTTGGATTTTACTGATTCATGCTTGAACTGCAGTGAGCTTAAACGCACTCCTTTCTTAGAACTTTCTGGAAACTACATGCCTTTCTTGGAAAGCTACGTGCCTTTCCTGGAAACCATGTAACAGCCACGTGCTTGGGCCTGCTTTTGTTTGCCACGTGTTGCATATTATAGCTACATTTGCTCTGGAGTCAACTGAAACTATGCTCTTGTCACTCGCAAGCATACTTGTATGTTTTTCTGTCACTTCATGGATTTGACAAATCTCTATGGCTTTTCTCAATATTAAATCACGCCACAAAGTAAAATCTTTCTCACAGCAGCACTGTTAATACCACACATAAGCCTATCCTTTATCAGCTCATCTTTTAAGTCACCAAACCAACATGTTTTCGCTCTGTTTCTCAATTCAGTTATATAACCTGCAAATGTTTCCTCTGGTTTCTGACCTCTTGTAAAACAAATGCCTCTCTAGAATAATATTCGTCTGGGGGTTGCACATTTCTCTGAACTTGCACTTCAAACACTCGGGGTCTTCCCTTGATGCAGCTTGTACAACAATATGACTATTTTCACCTTCACCTTCACCTTCATATACTGCAAGTGTGTACACAAATGAACGCTCTTTCTTTGGTCTCTGACCCAGCCAGGTTTAACAAATTGAATGCCCTGGTGCGTGCATCTCTATCTGCATGGGCTGCTTGTATAAAAATATTGTACTCTTGCACAAATATTCTCCAGTTCACTGCAATATTCTGATCAAATACAAGTGGTAGGGATTTTCGAAATCCATCTGCCATATTAACACATAACAAGCAAAGAATTTTGCAAATAAGCACAAACATACACATATCCCAGAAACTTATTTGTAACTTTGTCCAGTGCCTTTGCATTTCTGAATTTATCCTTTTTTTGGACTTTTCGAAATTATGCTAATGAACAAACTTGTAGTACCTTTGAATAACTGGACTTTGCGAAATAAACTCCTCGGACACTTTATACTTTTGCAATGTCATTTTGAAAGGCTAAAATGCTAAAGTCATTTATCATCATTTTGCTAAAGTTTTTTATCATCATTTTAAGAAACACTTCAACAACTTTACGATGCAACTGGATAACTCTCGGGCACTGTAATACTCTTGTAAAGTCATCTTTTGCAAGAAATCACTTATCATTGTAAGAAACATATCAAGTAACTGCACAATGCAAATAAGTCAAACATCTCTTGCTCAAAACTCAGTAATACTTCAAAGTAATTGCACTTTGCAAATAACTGCATACAGCATACTGAAATGTCCCCAAAATGGCGGTATCTTGCCAGGCCTTACAGTACAAAAAACACAGCACTTTGCGAATAGACACACCCAGCACAATAACTTTTCGAAATGGCTATGTTTCGACTGTATTTCATGAAATAGTTGCACTTTGCACACAACTCTTCGAAATGCATGCACAGTAATAAGTACACTCTGTAAGCACTTTTACACACTTTGAGATGCTTCAAATAACAGTTATGCCCGTGATACAGTACAAAGTCATAGTTATGCCAAAACACAACACTTTGCCAAACGCATGCAGTCACCTGGCTTTATTTTTGCTTAAAGTGCCCTTTTTGCCCTTATTATATTCGTTTTGCTCATTTAAGCCTTTCTCATGCCCAGCGTACATTTCTTGTGCTGGTTTGACTCTCAACATGCCCAGTTTTGCCTTAAATGCACTCATTTAAATCTAAAACATGCTTGCTTTGCTTTACTGTTAATCATTTCATCAAATACTTTTGTTTTAAACATTTCCTTTAGTTAACAAACTTTTTGTGCTTTCTGCTTGCTTAATAATGCAGTTTGTGCCCTTGTAATGCCACTTTTTGTCTTTTGTATCAGTTAAACAGTTTGTGCTATTTCCCATTACCTTTGATTCTTTCCTGACTCTGTGCTGTTTTGTCTCAGTGTTACCTTCACTGTCATGTCTGCACCTCATGGCTCTGAATATTATTCTCTTCAATCCCACATCTGACACCATGTTGCCCTCCTATCTAGGACACAGTAGAAGAGTTTTCTTGGGTTCTGTTCAAGCAGCTTTATTTTATAAGATGTTCATTGCATCACTGTTGCATTAGCCTGAGCTACATGGGAGACATCCTTCTGAGGACTGGATGTTTGGCCAGCTTCCAAAGCTTTAGAGCATCTACCATGTACCTGTTAGAGCTCAAAGGGCAAGCCAGTGTAAATAGATGTGTAGATGCCAAAGTGTCAGAACTTTCATGCTGTTGAAACAGCTGGCAAATCTTTCTTACATCTCAGACTTTGTATGCTCGGCAGTCAGCTAATTATCACAACGTGGGCAGATAAGTACCCTGTTGGGGACTGTCTTCCATTTATCTGAAAAAAGTGTATTTTTTCTGTCAGAATTTGTCTAGGAGAAAGTGAATGGGATCGTGCTGGTAACAAATACCATGTAAAGATCATCCCATATCTTACCTGTCTAGGGGGGAATAACAGTGAAGCTTGTTTAGTCTGATCATCTTTCACTCCTAAGAGCCTTAGAAGCAGGTAGATTTCCCTCTTTTTTTCATTTGGAGAACCAACAATTGAAATCCCTTATTAGCAGTGTCATGGACCAGGGTTCCTGCTCCATGGACATTTCCCTGTGGTCCCAAAGAAAAATAAACTTTTCAAGAGAAGCTTTGGTCTCTTTACCAGTTTCCATTTTGCCTCAGCTTTTGAAGGCAACTCCCCTCTGGTAATTTCAAACCCCTCTGATTATCTTGCAGTTCCTCTTGACCCCTCTGTTGCATCTAACAATGCCATTAAGGGCCAAGAGGTTAGTACATCCTCCGAGGCCACAGTCGATGCAGATCGACTGCTTGTAGCATCTGAGAAAGGGAATGGACAATGTTAAGTTGTCTATCTCGCCTTCATTCTTGCTGATTGGGTTTGGAGCCGATCCTCTGCTCCAATTCGGCCATCTTCAAAAACTCGAGAGCTGCATACTGGCTCGAGGCCACCCAATATCCCATGATGCCTGGCTCTAGATACCCAGATCTCGTTTGCCGCTTCTGCTGCGAGGTTGTCTACTGGCTCAGGTCGTATATTTTCATTATAAAATCGTGTTTTGATAAAAATTGATAGCTTGGTAGTGTACATTGTTTATACTAGTTAATCTTTATATATATATATATATATATATATATATATATATATATATATATACTTGTAGTTTTCTTTTTCAAACCTTCCCCTATCCCTTCAGAAAACTCATTTTAGTTAGAGAGTTCCCCCCCCCCCCTCTCTTTTCTGAAGTAGCCATTTAAGTTAGAGGCTAACCTATTTTTCTTTAACAAAAAAAAAAAAAATTTATAGTAGTATTTACTTAATTTAGTCTACTTATTGTTGTTAGACTATTGTGTGTATCCTTGACTGTTTTTGGGTGTGGTAACTGTGTGTGTGTTTTATAGTTACTGTACTTAAATTGTTAGTTGTGTATGGTGTTTGGTATCCCTTCTATAAGTATGTCTAAGGATACCAAGGTGTCCGGATTCAAGAAGCGCGATTCATGCTGTCAGAAGATGTCTCTGACAGATGGTCACACTTGTGTCTATTGTCTCGGCGCCATGCACCTGCAGGACTCTTGTTCGGTTTGCCATGCCTTCAGCCCAAGAGTCCTGCAGTAGCGTAAAAATAAATTAATCCTACGTGGATTACTCAAACAGGATTCATCGGCAAAGACTCAGCCCGTGAAGGCCTCTAAACCACCAAAATCTTCAGCTCCCCGTTCGGAGCCGTCGATGGGTGAAGCTGTTCCTTCAGCCTCGGTTTCAGCGGGAAACGATTTACCTGCCTCCCAGTCGGTTCCGACTCTCCCTTCGGAGCCGACTGTGAGTCGAAAGAGATCTAGGTCTCCCTCCCTGGAGTCGATACGCTCGGCTCCGAGGTCTCCTCTGCTTCAGTCGGAACACAGTCATCGGTCTCACTCTTCTCGGTCCTCAAGACTATCCGATCATGACATGGAGAGAGTGGTCAGTAGGCTGTTAAAATCGCAGGCCCTAGCAAAAATGTTGTCCAGCCCCCCTCATCAGGTATCGGCTCTGTCCATATCTGCTGTTGTTCCTCCTCTGACTCCTTCCTTGAGCTCGGAGCCAGAGTCCGTTGGGGTTCAGGTCATGGAACCGTCGGCACCTATACCTTCTACTTCGGTTCCGTCGTCGGCTTCGATCACTTCTTTGATGCCGTCCTTGGAAGGGTCTGGATGCCGAGACTCCCTCAGCTCTGAGGGGGCAAGTGGCATCGGACCCTTGTCCAACCCCGTTCTCCCTCTCAGAGCTTCAGTGCAGGTGAGCTCTGCTCCTACATCTGCTTCGGAGCCGTCCCCCTCGGTGCGGAGAGGGATTCCAGTCTCTTCGGAACTGGAGCCTTCTCGGCATCCGAGCAGGGACGCCTTCGAGGTCATGAGGAGCGTGCTGGCTCCTGAGTCAGCCCCACGATCATCCCCACTGGCTCCTCCCGCTATGGTGCCTGCGTCTGCCTCTGTCCCTCCTCCAGACCACAAGCGTGGGGAACCACCGCTCCAGGGCACCCCCTTGGGTGTATCTTCCTCTTCCGAGGCTTCCCCTGATCGTTCAGAGGAGCCACCTCATAAGAGGAAATGCAGGAGTAGGAAGCATGTTGATTCCCCTGAGTCTGTCACATCAGATACCGACTTGGAGGATTCGGAAGGGTCCCCGAGATCCCCCTCTGAAGATGTCTCCTTTTCAGACATCCTTGAGATACCAGACACAGTGGAACCCACCCCCAGAAGACCCGCTAAATTCATAACGGCACCACAGGATAAACAGTTTTTGACCAAAAGTGTCCCTGTTGAAGCCATGGTGGTAGCAGCGGCCACAAAGAGGGAGATGGCTGAAACTTCATCTGTCCATCCCCCTAACAAGGAGTCCAGGATGATGGACAGATACGGGAAGCGGATGTTCTCTTCAGCGACTTTTTCTATGAGGTCTCTGAATTATTTGTGCCACTTTACCCGTCTTCAAAGGGATCTCCTTTAGGAGCTTGGAGGTGCCCTCCAAGATCCATCAGCTGAGGGGGCCCAGGCTAAGGCAGCCTCCCAGCTGGCGACTTTTAATTCAGTGGTGAACTCCTCCATGAGGCTCATTTCTTATGCAGCCGATGGTGCGAGTAGGTGTTGCTCTAAGGACACACGCTTGGATGTGGCTATGTAACTTTGCGGAACCTTTCAGAGCATCTTTCACCAACACCCCCTTTGATGGTTCCTCTCTTTTTGGATCACAGGTGAAGGACACCCTTACCAGGTGTGAACAGGAAGGCAAGACTCTCTCTGCCGTGGGAGTCCATTTTTCCTCTCCTTCCAGACCATATCCCAAGGGTCAGAAGAGCGGAAAGATGTGGTTCCTGAAACCTCAGGGAGCCTTGCCGGGCACACGTGGTGAGTTCCCATCCAGGGGCAGAGGAGGGAACAATAGACCCCGCCCTCGTGGCAGAGGGGGTCCGCAAAACCAGGGCAGCATGGAATCCTTCTCTGAGAAGCCCTCCCACCATCCCTTAAGGGTTGCCCGACTGCTCACTTCCGGAGGCAGTCAGGGGAAGATTATCACTGTACCCAAGTGCCTGGCAAGACATAACACAAGACAAATGGGTACGGTCAGTTATATCCGGAGGCTACAGAATACCTTTCATTCGCACTCCCGTAAAGTCAAACAAGTCCTTTCCAGATGTTCCACCCAATCTGAGGGATCAAGCAGTACAAGAAATTTCAGAACTGCTAAGAAAAAGAGCCATCCAGCAAGTCCCAGCAGACTAGCAAGGATCCAGAATTTACTCAAGGTTCTTTTTGGTACCAAAAAAGACAGGGGACTGGAGTCCCATTCTGGATCTCAGCAGACTGAACAGGTCTGTACAAAGAACCAAGTTTCGGATGGTCACGTTACAGTCCATTATGCTCTTTCTGGGTCAGGACAATTGGATGTGCTCTATAGATCTTCAGGATGCGTACTACCACGTCAAAATGGACAGACACTCCAGAAGATTCCTCCGCTTCCGGCTGGGAGCCAGCCATTACCAGTTCAGAGCTCTGCCCTTTGGTCTCACCACAGCCCCCCGGGTGTTAACCAAATGCATGGCAGTAGTTACCGCTCACCTGAGACGGCAAGGATTCCAGGTGTTTCCATATCTAGATGACTGGCTCCTTACTGCTACCACCAAGCATCACCTTCTGCGAGCCAGAGACTTCACTATTGAGACTTGCTCCAAACTAGGTATCTCAGTAAATTTCAAAAAGTCTGCATTGTCGCCCTGTCAGTCTATCACCTTTATAGGCGCAAATTTAAATATAAAAGACATGTCAGCGAGCCTTCCACCGTACAGGGTATTAGTGATTCGTCAACATGTACAGGTCTTATCAGCATGCAAAAGAATCCAAGCCAGGTTCGTCCTCCAAACTCTAGGTCTCATGGCAGCAGCTATCATACTTGTTCCTCTAGCTCGTTTTCACATGAGGATCCTCCAGTGGCTGCTTTTCACCCAATGGTCCTTCCAACAGCTTACCATGTCTCACATGATTATGATCACACAAGCATGCAAAAAGCACCTTGCATGGTGGATGGTTTCCACATTAGTACCCCTAGGCAGACCATTTGTACTTCCCCCTCCAGTTGCTACGGTTACCACGGATGCTTCCCTTTTCGGGTCGGGGGTGCATTATCAGGGCAGGACAGTCCAAGGCACCTGGCAACCTCACGAGTACCACCTGCATATAAACGTCTTGGAGATGAGGGCCGTGCTTCTAGCTTTGCAAGCTCTCCAGGACTCTCTTCCTACCGGGACCATTGCAATTCAAACGAACAATATGTCAGTAGTGTGGTATGTCAACAAGCAGGGCAGAACCAAGTCCTACCCCCTATGTTGAGAAGCACTCAGACTCTGGCAGTGGGCAATCTCTTCCCAACAGTTTCTGATCGCAACACACACCCCTGAGAAGTCCAACGTCATAGCAGACAGGCTGAGCAGAACAATTCTCATGCCCCACGAGTGGTCTCTGAATCAAGTAATTGTGGACCAAATATTCTGCAAATGGGGCCAGCCTTGCTGCGACCTTTTTGCCACCCCCTTCAACAGCGAATTCAACAAATTCTTCTCTCTCCTTCCACATCCTGGACATTCCCCCAGAGACGCTCTAGTCCACGATTGGCCTCAGGGACTTCTTTATGCATTCCCTCCGTTTCCCCTTATTCCAAAACTGATACAGAAAGCTACCGTTTTGGGCTGCAAAATGATCCTCATTGCTCCTTACTGGCCTCGACAAATATGGTTTCTGTTCCTGCATCATCATCTTCTCGAACAGCCTTGGACTCTGGACCCAGTTCCAGACCTTCTGATCCATCAATCGGGCGGGCTGCACCAATCCCTGCAATCTCTCCAGCTCACTGCTTGGTTACTCCACTTCCAACCTTAGCCAGGCTTCCAGATATCTCCCCGTCTGTGCGGGAAATTATTTTATCATTGCACAAGTCTACCACTAGAAAAACTTACACTAGTAAGTGGAAACGTTTTTCTTCCTGGGCAGAGACTAAGAGTATAGACCCCTTTTCAGCCCCTATACACCAAATTTTGGATTTTCTTGTGGAACTCTTCCATTCTGGGTCCGCTTCCACTACAGTCAGAGTTCAGTTAGTTGCAATTTCAAATTTTCACATTGGCCTGTCGGGAAATAATATCACGTCGCATAAGCTGTGTAAGGCCTTTCTCAAAGGTACCACTCTGCTCAGGCCTCCAGTGAGAGATCCTCCACCTCCGTGGGATCTAAATTTGATTTTAGCTTCTCTAATATTGCCTCCCTTCGAACCTGCAGCTTCTTGTTCCCTGAAGTTTTTATCATGGAAAACTCTCTTTCTGGTAGCCATTACTTCAGCCAGAAGAGTTTTGGAACTGCAGGCTCTTTGCTCCCGTCCTCCGTACCTAGTGTTCCACAAAGATAGGGAGGCTCTCAGGACGAATCCTTCCTTTCTTCCTAAGGTCTCTTCAGAAAACAACTTGAATCAGTCCATAGACCTTCCTGTATTTTTTCCCAACCACTCCAACAGGGCGGAATTTAAATTGCATCAGTTAGATGTTCACAGGCAACTACGCTTTTATTTGCATAGAACTAAGGGCATAAGAAAATCAGATCAACTTTTCCTTTCTTATGCTGAAGGTAAACAAGGTCTTCTAGTCTCAAAAGTAACCTTGTCCAGGTGGTTGACTTCTGTCATCACATTTGTCTATCAACTGAGGAATAAAACATTGCCTGTTAAACCAAAAGGTCACTCCACTAGAGCTTTATCCACTACTGTGGCCTTTCAGGCTAGATTGCCCATGGAATCTATTTATGCTGCAGCTACGTGGGCCAACCCACATACTTTCATTTCGCATTATAAGTTGGATTTGGTTTCCAGGAACAGAGCTGATTTTGGTTCCACTGTTCTGAAGAGTTTGTTCCGATGAGCCACCCAGGTTTTTAGGTGCTAGGGACGCTGTCCCAATCAGCAAGAATGAAGGCGAGATAGACAACTTAACATAAAGAAGTTATGTACCTACCATAACGTTCCATGTTAGTTGTCTTCTTCTCGCCTTCTTTCTTGCATCCCACCCTCCATCCCCCTATCCTTGTAGACCGAGAAGAGTTCCTTATAGTTTCTTGTTCGCTGGCTGGGTCTTCTCTGGCCATTCCTTTCTGTCTAGTAGCCTCTCTGGAGGTTTTATATATTTCAGGATAGGATCCTTTCCTTTATTATGTCTGCAGTTAGTCTTACCAAACGAGATCTGGGTATCTAGCGCAAGGCATCATAGGATATGGGGTGGCCTCGAGCCAGTATGCAGCTCTCAAGCTTTTGAAGATGGCCGAGTCGGAGCCGAGGATCAGCTCCGAACCCAATCAGCAAGAAAGAAGGCGAGAAGACGACAACTAACATGGAACATTATGGTAGGTACATAACTTCTTTTTATTGTCCATCAGGGCTGCGCTGAGGAGTCAGATTCCTTGGGGGATGAATGGACATGAGTGCTCTTTTTCCTCTGAAACTCACAGAAAGAGGAATCACAAAGTTAAACACACATCATCCCCAGGGTCCCCTGTAGCCAAAGGAAGTAACAATGATTGGCTTGGATTTGCTAAGGGCCTTTTCAAAGCCTTCCTATAATTACAGGCTTGAATTTCTAAAAGGAAAATATCTCCTTCTCAGTTGGATTCTGAATCTGAATCAGATGTGCAAAAAATATGATTTGACTGTGTCTTTTGGTTGTCTACTTCAGAGAATTTGGAATCTGAATCCGAAGAAAACTTTTCCAATGACTGTCCTGGTGAGTTGTCCTCTTGATGAAAGACCTCTTCAACTAGGGAACAAAAAAGAAAACCCAACAGAGATGATAGAATTTAATACAGGTGGATACTTTTCAACCTGCAGCTATTCCCCATGTTCTGCTAGCTTTGTAAGATGCTTTCCTTGCAGTTAGTGCTTTGCTTAAGTCATCCTCCAGTTCCAGAAGAATCTGATAAGTTATATAAATTACATCAATTTCCTAAATCTTTGTTTAGGAAACCTAGATCACATATTGCTGTGGTCTTTCTATCAAAGCCTTCATCTTCTAAACACGTTGTGGCAGATAACCCAGTTCCATTTAATAAGATTGGCAGAGCGTTTGATTGATTTGGAAAAATAGTATATACTTATTCCACTCTAATATTTAGAACAGTTAACTGTCAAGCTCACACATATAAGTTTTTGTTGGCTTTGTTTCATAAAATGAAAATCTTGTTAGCTAAGCTTCCTCAGTCAGCCACCAAGACGTCTTTAAATTCCCTTTTTTCATCTGCATTACAGATAAACAAGTATTCACTTAAATATTCTTGTGACATGGTGGATGCATTGTCCAGGGTACCTGTTACTGACTCCTTAATGAGCTGTGTTCCTAAAACTTGCCAGAAGATGTAAAGACTGAACTGTTGAGTAACTCTTTAGATAAGGAGGTGCTGTTTGGGTCTTCCTTTGCAGAGGTACTTAAAAGGTATGATAACAAGGAAAAGCTCATTCTGGGGGTATCTCAAATATTTCAGTCCTCCATTCCTAAATATAATAGGAACTTTCCAGCTATTTCATCTTCATTTTATAGGAAACAACAAAAGTGGCCCTTGCAATAAACAGGCTAAAGGCCTTTTCAAACAGACATTTAAGAAACAATGGAAGGAAGGTGCAAAAAACAAAGATCTCTCCGAAGACCAAATGCAATTTATAAAGACTGTGCGACTGTATCACCCCCACCCCATTCACTCAGGCAACCCTAAAAAGTTTTCCTAAATGCTGAACCTTCACTTTCCTCTTTGGCACAGATCACATCAGACACCTGGGCTCTGAGGATAATTCTGAGGTTACAACTGGCAGTGGGACTCCCTTTCAGGGGATCACTCCTCAACCAACCATTCTTTAATGAGACCTATTCTGGACCAGATTTGGTCTCTGGGAGTCATGGAGCCTGTTCTTCAGACCACGTGAAAAAATGCTTTTATTCAAGGCTTTTTTTCTGGTACAGAAAAATGAAGGAACATGAAGAAATTCCAAAGTTCAAATTGCAATCTCTACAAACTCTTGCCACATATTCCTCCTCACATTTTCTTAACACTGGATCTAAGAGAGGAATTTTTCAGTTTTCTGCTTTACCTTTTTGATCATCTACTGCTCTAGCAGTATTCACATAGTGTCTAACCCCTGTAATGGTCCATTTCAGATTACAGGGACTACACATTTTTTCATACTTAGACAACTGCCTTATCTTTGCAGAGTTGTCTTCAGCCTGCCTAGAGTCACTTTTGTTGGTTAATAAAGCTATTCCTCAATCTAGGTTTTCAGATAAACCTTGAAAAATATTCTGTTATCTCATTCAAATGGATAGTCTTCCTAGGGCGTCTCATAGACACTTCCACTATGATGGCATTTCTTCAAGACAAAATGGACTCTTACAAACAAGAATTCCTAATATTTTCCAGTCAGGCTGTCTCAACAGCAGGGAATTTCTTGGTGCCCTAGGTTCCATATCTTCTACTATTGTCATGTGGAAAAATTCAGTGGTTTCTCAAATCCTTGTGGATTCAGCACCAACTGCACCCATCCTTTGAGATTCCAGTTCTATGTTTTGTCAAGAAGGAGATCTTCCTCTGACTCCTGTAACATCTACTTAGTTTGTGACCACAGACACGTCGGATTTTGCTTGAGGCGCAGTATCCAAAGTAGTGAAGGTCCAGATTCTCTGGAACCAACAAGACAAGTTAAAACATATAAACTAAGAAATATTTAAATAACACTACAGTCATTTGGTAATGAGGAACTAGATCTTTCACAGTTTGCAGACTGGCAGTGATAACTTGGGAACTGGAACTTAGTTAAATCTCTTCCTTCAGGTTACTAACATACCATCAGAGAATGTAGTGGTGGACAAATTGAGATGGACTAGGACAACCCCCCTCAAAATGGAAGTTACATCTTGGGGTCTTCATGGGGATTGATCCGTATGTGAGGAACTTCTCAATTAGATTTTTGTGCTTCCTTTCACAACAGGCAACTTAAGAAGTTCTGCTCCAGGAGTCCTTGCACAAGGGCTTGGAAGGCAAATGCCTTTTCATTCCCATGGATGAGAATATTCCTGTATGACTTTCCACCCTTTCGTCTAATAAAAAGGGTTCTTCTAAAGCTTCAGAAGTACTCTTTAGGAGTAATTCTGGTAACCCCTTTTGGCCCAGGTAACCGTGACTCTCGCTTCTTTTGAAAATGGTTAGTGGCAACTACCACAAGCTTCCTCACGGATGGACCTACTCAAACAAGGTAGGATTTCCCCTTGATTCACAGCAGCCTTTAATTTATTCAACTTACTGCCTATATGACATAATTTTAATAACATTTTAGACACCTCTTTTCTGAGGACATGTAACAGATATTAATAACACCAAAAAACCTATACAAGCAAATCATATGACTACATGAAAAAGAAGCAAATCACATTACTAAATGAAAAACAATTTTCTAGATGATACCAAGGCAAGAGCCTTTAAAAGCTGTGATTCCTTTGTTTTTCATTATCTGTACGAGTTATTCTCTGGCCTTTCTTATTCTTCCTTCAATATTCACCTTTTGGCCATCTCTGCTTATATGCCTGTGGACATCTCCTTTCTTCTCTGTCACAAGGGGAACAGTTTCTGGAAGGAGTATTACGGTTCCCTATTACGCGATGGAAGACACTGTTTTTCGAATGCGTAATAGTCGAACCGAAAACACAGAACCGTGAATGGCCAAGTATGCAAATTTTTTCCTAGGGAAAAATTAAGTTTGCCATTCTTGCGGTTTGACCTGTTCCCCAACGTTGAGTGATCTCGGAGCTGGCATATTTAGTTAGGGGGGGTGGAGGGGCACAGCCCCCCAGTTGATTAGGATTGGGAAGTGTGTTTCGTTAGTTTACAGCCTCGCAAATTTTTTTCCCTAGGAAAAAATTTGCAGATGTGGCCGTTCGCGGTTATGTGATTTCGATGTTTTAGGTTCGACTATTATGTGTTCGAAGAACAGTGTCTTCAATCGCATAATATAGACCAGTATTACATAGCTGTCAATTTTAAGTTTGTTTTGGAGAAGCTTACACTTTTCCTTTTAAAACAGCTCACAAGGCTGATTTAAAGTTCTTAACATAGAAAACAGTGTTAATCAAATTACTCTGACATCCACAAGGAAAATATCTGAGTTGCAAGCCCTTATGGTAATTCAGCCATCATACCTTTCATAAAGATAGGGTAACTCTGAGAACTGTTCTTTCTCCCTAAAGTGCTATCAAAGTGCTATCATAGTTTATGTTGAGCCTGGCCATTCCTCTCCCTGATTTCTTTCCAGAACCAAAAAATAAGGAAAAAGAATTCTACATACTATGGATGTCCACAGGCAACTCAAGTACTGCAATGATAGAACAAAAACCTTCAGGAATTCTAACTAATTTTTCATGTCTTATGAAGGCAAGCAAAAAGGGGACAATTGGTGTCAAAGCAGGCAATTTCTAAATGGTTGTCTCATCATAAAAACACAATTCCAGGCAAAGTTCAAGTGCATTCTACCAGGGCTGTTGCTACTTCTGTGGCTTTTTGGAAAGGGGTGGAGTCTAGAAATGCTATAGTGGCAACAGTATTGTCTTCTCACACTTACACCAGACATTGCAAAATTGATTCTTTTTCTTGGGCCAGAGCAGATTTTTCTAAGACTGTTATCAAGAAACTTTTTAGATAGATTCTAATCCTTCTTTCTCCCTTTATTTCCAAGCTTTGGTATTCGTACCATATAGCTTAGGCTACTGCAGCAGTGATCTAAGGATGAACATGGTACATTTGTGCAAATAAAGTGACAACAGTAGATCCTCACACAGATCACTTTTGCAATGCAGATACCTTAATTCCTTCACCTTTATGAATTTCGTTATGCCAGAGTGGAGGTCTTTTCTTTCCCTCTCCTCGTAACATACCCTAGTGTGCCAGGCCTCCAGCCTCCATTGTTTCTGAGTTAAAGTTCTGGAGTTTTGGCACTGTATATCTGTTGTATAATGGCTCACCCTTGAACTTTAATGGTTGATATGGACATATGGAAGTGTGCCGTGAAGCCTTGGAAGCTGTCTGGATGTCTGATCCTTGGCAGAAAACATTCTGTATAGCTTAGACTACTGCAACAGTGATCTGTTCAAACATCCACTGGTATGGTTAAATTTACTTGCACAATTGTTATTTGGTTTGTGTTAGCAAATTGGATTGCATGTGTCCTTCCGATTTAATACATTTGGAACAGACTGGTTTTGTAATCAGAAGTGCAAAATTTGATAACTTACTAGAGAGGTCGTTAGTCATTAACTATGCTAAGAAAATGGATAAATGCCTACTTACAGCTATCCTTGATACAGAGAAAGTGTTTGATGGGGGTCTGTTAGGTGTATGTATTTCCAGTTCTGGAAAAATTGTTTCCCATGGAGTTTGACTGATAAAAACTCTCTATACTAACTATAAAACAAAAGTTGAGAAAGGCCCATGGCTCTCTGTGATATTTACTATGCAGAGGTGAACAAGGTAAGGTTGCTCAAATCCCTCTCCCACATGCACACACACATACAGTTTTCATTGCATCTCAAGCCTTTAGCAGTTAAGATGAGGAAAGCCTTGCACCTGGAGTTTCTTATTGGGGGTACTCCTAAGTCCCCCTCACTGTACGTGGAAGTTTTATGTATGGCTAATCTAGAGATACAGTTAGAAAGGACTTGAGATTTTACACTCTTTTGGTATATTCTTTGGTTGTAGAATTAATGCCTGAAAGATAGACTTTATTAAAATTAACTGCATTCCTTTGGTGGATTAGAAGAGAAATTTCCTGTTGGTGAATGCCTGTAAAAGCATAAATGTGTGGGGATTCTCTTGGCTGAAACATTCGAGGGATCTGTGGCATTAACCTACAATAAGATCATAAGGAATCTGGAAGTTAATTTACAACAGTGATAATGTACCTGGGGGACCTAAAAGGGAAAGTGTAACAAAAAAGGCTAGAGTTCTGAAGAATATTTTGAAAATATTTTGTATAGAAGACGTAAATTCAGTAGTAGGAATGCTTGAGAGACTTTACATATTATTCCCCAACGTGCAATAACTGGGCTAGACTACATAAAAAATTGTATTTCACAGGAACCCATGCATTTAATTCAAAGCTTCTCCACGGATCCAATAACTGTTTCAGATCATGTGCCAATAACAACTAAGATAAAAATGCAGGGTAATGAAGTAAAAGTGAAACACTGACTTCCCAACTACCTGTTTGAAAAAAAAGAAGAATTTAAGAAATGGGTAGTGTAGATCAGTGTGTGTGTGTGATATACCTTTAAGAAGCTTTCCAGTGAGTCAGCACATGCATACAAGTACTGAGCATGTGCAAGTAAGAGTGCTGTTTTCAGTGAGCAGTCAGAGTGAGAGCATGCAAGTATATAATCAGCCAGTTAGTTCATTTAAGTTTAATGTTCTTGCCAGCCACCCTGATGTATTTGTATACAATAAAGGAACACCCAAGCCTCAATGTCTTCTCAATGCCCATAAGAAGAGTGACATGGTGTCAGAATGGGATCCGGAGTTACAGCCATGAGGCAACCAGTTAAAGTGGAAGGAATACACAGAAGTGGATCATCTCTACTGCTCAAACGACTCGCAAAACAGGTCAGAAATGAATTCCAGGTATTAAAACTAGTTTAAATGATTTATTTTTCTATAAATATAAACCGAAGCACTCAGAATGCTCAGAAAAATTTCTTATTAAACAAAATGTCCAAAATTGCGAAATATTGATAAAAGTATTCAAAAATGATCACAAAAATGTTTAAACAGATTCTGAATTGCATAAAATGTGTAAAAAAAAAAAAAAAAAAAGGGGGGGGGGGGCATCCATATTTTTTCACCGTGTGCTACTTTTTTGTATTAACTAAAGCTATTCAAAGTATCCGAACTGTGCAAAGTCTTTGCAGGTGTGCACAGTATTACAGTGCAGTTATTTCACAAAATACAGTCATTCCAAAGAATATTTTTCAAAGTACAGTTGTTTCAAAGCATATTTCGCAGAGTACAGTATTTTGAAGAACTTATTGTGCATTAGATTATTATTACAAGTACCTGGTGAGTGTGAATGTTTGCGCATAATTACAAGGGCCATTTTGCATTATGTTTTACTATAATCTGTGGGCATGGTAGAAGGATTTCACAGACCCGCACCGCTTGTGTTTGATAACATTATTGCAGGAAATTGCAGAGTGTTTGAGCAGGAATATATTTTCATACAGGCTGCTTTTTCTGACAAAGACGCATGTACAAAAGCATTTATTCTGCTTAATTTAGCTGGTTCAGAGGCCATTGAAAGAGAGCGTTCAGTTGTCTATGTATCTGCTGTGTTTGCAGGGGAGGGGGAAGACCACCATATAGTGGTACCTACTGAATGGGTATCCTCCGTGGTAGTAGTTCATAAGAAAATCTCCGATGATATCAGAATATGTATTGATCCAAGAGATTTGAACAAAGCATTAAAAATACCTCTTCATCCAATGAGCACTGATGAAGAGGTTGCTGCTGTCATGCCAACCTCTGCTGTTTTTTCCGTCTTAGATGCAAAGAGTTCATTTTGGCTAATTTTACTTGACTGGATATCTTCATTGTTAATCACATTCGGTATGCCATTTGGAAGATACAGATTTCTGAGAATGCCATTTAGAATAATCTGCAAGTGAAGTCTTTCAGCATGCAGTGGAGCAAATTTTTCTGGCTATACCCTGTACTATTATAGTAGATGATATTCTAGTAGGCAGGAATGGTGAAGTCGAACATGACAGAAATCTCAAGAAAGTTCTGGAAAGAGCACGTCAAGTGAATCTTAAGCTGAATCCTCAGAAGTGCTTATTCAGGCTACGAGAATTTACTTATGTTGTTCACTTGTTTACCAGTTCAGGCATACGACCAGATCCTTCCAAGCAAGCAGCAATTCTCGGGATGCCAGCTCGATACAATTTCGAAGTCCCTATGTTTTCTTGACATGGTCAACTATCTAGCCAAGTTCATTCGAGATTTAAGCCAACTTTCAGCACCATTACGAGAGCTGACATGCAAAGATGTAATTTGGTCATGGTCAGAACAGCACAAAGAGTATTTCATGCCCTGAAACAGATTTACTATGATGTTCACAAACCAGTTACTCTTTCCTGTGATCCTTCTAAATTTGGTCTAGGTGCAGTCATTCTTCAAGAGGGTAGACCAGTCACCTCTGCATTGAGAACTCTTACCCAGACTGAGATGCAATATGCCCAGATTGAGAAAGAGCTTTTGGCAATTGTGTTTGCATGTTCAGAGTTTCATGATTTTATTTATGGTCGACCTATCCATATAAAAACTGACCACCAGAGTCTTGTTATTTTGAGAAAGCCTACGCATACAGCTCCAGCTAGACTGCAATGCATGATGCTCAAATTGCAAAAGTACAATTTCAGTTGTGTTTACACAAAAGGCAAACTTCTTTATCTTGCTGATACTTTATTCAGATTGCCCAGAAAAAAACACAGAACAGCATAACAATGGGCAACTTGATTCTGAGGTCATGGAAGTGAGAAATGTTTTCTTCCACACATCTCGATGACCTCAGAACTCACACAGCTTCAGATCTAGTTTTGCAGAAGTTAAACCTCTTTATTAGACGAGGATGGTCTTCAAAGCAGTCTTGTTTACCAGTGGAAGTGCAACCTTATTTTCCAACAGAGATGAGATTTTGTCAGACAATGGTATCATCATGAAAGGTCCTAAAGTGATTGTTCTGAAGTCCTTCCAACAAGAGTGTATTAAGGTCTTGCATCATGGCCACCCAGGAATTGATTCTTCCAAAAGAAGGGTGAGAGGTCTAATATTTTGGCCTTCTATGTGAAATTGAGAAAGCACTTTTATCTTGTTCAGTATTTAATAGTACAAAATTGCATCAACAGAACCACTTCAGTTAAGCTAGATTCCTGAATTTCCTTGGTCAACAGTAGCCAGATATCTGAGTAGAATAATCAACATTATTTGGTGTTAGACTCTTATTCAAATTGGTTCGAGATTGACCTCCTTCCTAATCTAACTTCTAATACTGTCATTACTAAGTTGAAGCATCATTTTTTCTGTACATGGTAGTCCACACAAAGTTATTTCTGACAATGGTGCACAGTTTACTTATTAGTTCAAGGGATTTGCAGAAGAGTGGGACTTTGTTCATATTTTTTGTTCATATTATTAGTAGTCCTGAATACCCTTAGTCAAACAGCTTGGCTGAAAAAGAAGTTATGTACTTACCATAACGTTCCATGTTTGTAGTCCATCTCTGCCTTCATTTTTACATACGGGTTTGGAGCCGATCATCTGCTCCGACTCGGCTGATTATAAAGCTCGAAGTCTCTCAGCTGGCTCGTGGCAAGGTAGGTATCCCATAGTGCACTAGTAAGAATCCCCAAATCTTGTTTGCTGCTGTCTAAAAAAGTGATAAAAAATATTTCCACAAGGAACAACAAAGATGAAAGGTCTCCACCCTACAGAAGATCAATACTATCTTGTCTCCAGATCCTCCAAGGATACATGGACGAGGGTAGGAGGGTGGGTTCGTAAGAATGAAGGGTGAGATGAACTACAAACATGGAATGTTATGGTGAGTACATAACTTCTTTATGTTCTGTAGTCCTATCTCGCCTTCATTCTTACATATGAGACCGTGTCCCTAGCACCTTTTTCTTGGGTTGCTCACGGGAATATACTCCTAAGAACTGTGGAACCAAAGGAGGCTCTACCCCTTGTTGCCAAATCTAATTTGTAATGAGTAATAAAGGTATGAGGGGTAGCCCAAGTTGCTGTTGCACATATATTGTCAATTGGGACTCTGGCTTAAAAAGCAGCATATGTGGATACTGATCTAGTAGAATGAGCCTTAATTTTGAACGGGAGATCCTTGCCATTGGAAGAGTAAATAAATGAAATGCAGTTTGAAATCCAATTTGATAAAGTTATCTTAGAGACTGGCATACCTTTTCTTGTCTCAGAAAAAGATATGAATAATTGAACTGATCTTCTAAGTTCCTTAGTTCTATGTAGGTAGAACCTTAACTGTCTGTGAACATCAAGCTGATGAAACTTATATTCTGCACTGTTTGAATGATTAGGAAAGAAGACTGGCAGTTCGATAGATTGGTTCAAATTAGACTGAGAGCAAACCTTGGGGAAGAAGGACGGATTTGTACGAAGGGAAACTTTGTCTCTATGAAAAATCAAGTAGGGATGTTTGAATGGCAGTGCTTGTAACTCTGGCACACTTTTGGCGGATGTAATAGCTACTAGAAAAATGGTCTTCCATGAAAAGAACTTCAATTCACAAGAATGTGCAGGTTCAAAAAGCAGGGAAGTAACTTTGGACAGAACAAAATTTAAATCCCAAGGAGATACAGGTTCCTGAAAAGGAGGTCTTAGCAAGGTAGTGCCTTTTAGGAAAGATTTACACCATCTGTGAACCATAAGATTAGGCTCATGTTGTCCCAAATGAAAATTGGAGATTGTGCCAATTGAACTTTGATTGTAGTTTGGTTAGGAATTCTAACACCAAGGGAATGGAGGCTGTGTAAGGATCTACATTTTTTTTCTTTTGCCCAGGTAGAACATCTTTTCCATTTGCTAGCGTATAATTTTCTGGTAGAAGGCTTGTGAGAAGACGTGAAGATATGAGTAACTGCAGGTGAGAAATCATGAAGCCTGACTAGCCTGTCAAGGGATGGAAGTGGAGCAGTCACATTGTCAAGTTGAGGATGTGGAGGCAGGGGTGGAAGGTGCCTGACGTGTGTCAGAAGGTCTGGTAGTGTGTCCAGAGTCTATAGATCGCCCAGAAGGTGAGGCCCAAGAAAGGGGAACCAAATCTGATGAGGGCAGTAAGGAGTGATAAGAATCATTCTGCTTCCCAAGGTCTTTGCTTTCTGGATCACCTTCGATATCAGCGGAAAGGGAGGGAATGCATAAAGAAGTCCCGGGGGCCAATTGTGAACAAGTGCGTCTGTGTCCCCCCCCCCCGGGGGGGGGATAAGGGAGAAGTAGCTGCTGCATTTGGCATTGAGTGGACTGGCAAACAGATCGCAACAAAGCTGTCCCCATTTGGGGAGAATCTTTTCAGTGACTTTCTGATTCAGAGACCACTCGTGAGGCATCAAGATTGCCCTGCTGAGCTTGTCTGCTATCACATTGGTTGTCCCTGGGATATGCTTTGCAAGTAGAAAGCATTGGGAAAATATCACCCACTGCCAAACACAAAGAGTCTCTCGACATAGGGGGTAGGAATCTGATTCATCCATGTTTGTTTATATACCATGCCACTGACATATTGTCTGATTGGATTGCTGTCATCCCTAGAGGAAGAAAGTTGTGAAGTGCTTGCAACGCTAGTAGCACTGCTCTCATCTCTAGGACATTGATATGCAGGTGAGCCTTGTGATCTTGCCATGTGCCTTGGACAGTCCTGCCTAGACAATGCCCCCCATCCAATCTGGGAGGCATCCGTGGTCACAGTAGCAACGGGTTGGCGAGGAATGAAAAATGTTCCTATCGTTAGTCTGGCTGAATCCACCAATGAAGGTCCTTTTTGCAAGATTCCGTTATCAGAATAGGATGAGACAGAGGTAGTTGTTGAAGGGACCACTGGGAAAAGAGTAGCCATTGAAGGAATCTCATATGTAGTCTGGCTAGTGGAACTAGAGTTATGGTAGAGGCCATGGTTCTTAAAAGTTTCAGCACTGTCTTGGCTTTGACTCTTTGTTGAGGAAGTAGACTTGTACATCTGTTGTCTCAGATCTTGTATTCTCTCTGCAGGAAGACGAGCTATCATGATGGCGACTGTATCTATTTCTGCACCTATAAAAGTCACATATTGAGAGGGTGATAAGGCAGACTTTTCCCAGTTTGTCGTAATCCCTAGCTGAGTGCAGAGTTGGATGGTTGAATCCCCGGCTTGCAGAAGTAAGTGCCTGGTGGTGGCAGTCAGGAGCCAGTCATCCAGGTACGGAAACACTTGGAATCCAAGACGTCTCAAGTGAGCTGTCACTACCGCCATGCATTTGGTGAACACCTTGGGGGCTGTGGTGAGACCAAAGAGTAGAGCACGAAATTGGTAATGACTGGCTCCCAGCCGGAAGCGAAAATGACTCCTCGATGCTCTGTCCATTTTTATGTGGTAGTACACATCTTGGAGATCTATGGAGCACATCCAATTTTCCCTAACGGAGAGTGTATAGACTGCAGTGTTACCATTTGGAACTTGGCCTTCTTCACTGATTTGTTTAATTTGCTGAGGTCCAAAATGGGTCTGCAGTCCCCTGTTCGTTTTGGTACTAAAAAGAATCTGGAATAAGTTCCAAATTCTATCTGGTCTGCGGGGACGGTTTGGATGACTCTCTTTTGAAGCAACTTTTGAACTTCTATGGTTGCTTGATCCCTGTGATCAGGTGGAACATCTGTAATTTCCTTGGTGGTATGGGGTGGAAAAGAGAAGGGTATGGAGTATCCCCTGGTAATTATTCTTTGTACCCTCTTGTCTTGGGTTATGTCGTGCCAGGTATCTGGATACAAAGATAAGCGACCCCCACCTGGCTCCAGAGAAGCGCAGTTGGGCCCCACTTCAGGAGCGCTAATAAGGACGTCCATGAAAAGAATCGTGGCCCCCCTGCCTCTAGGGCAACGTCTACCATTACTTCCTCCTCCTCTGACTCTGGAGGAGGAATCACCCTGTACATCCAGGAAAAATCTCTGGGATTTCTTCAACCACATTTTTTCGCCTATCTGACCCTTCGGGTATGGTCTAGAAGGGACGGAAAAACATACTCCCATGGCAGAGAGAGTTTTCCCTTCCTACTTGTACCTGGTGAGTGTATCTTTTACCTTTGTTCCAAACAAATAGGATCCGTCAAAAGGGGCATTGGTAAAAGTAGATATGAAGGGCTCCGCAAAGTTACATAAACGCATCCAGGAATGTCTCCTAAGGGAAACTCCTGAACCCGCTGCCCTACTCACTCCTTCTGCTACATAGGATATCAGCCTTATGGAGGGGTCAATGGAATTTAAGGTGGACAACTGAGCAGTAACCTTCTCAGGGACTCCTTCAGCTAATATACCTTAGAGAGTCTCTTTGAAGCTTAGTAAAATGGGTGAGGTAATTCAGCGATCTGAGTGTAAATGCTGCTGAAGAGAAGATACACTTCCCATATCTATCCATCGTTCGAGACTCCATGTTCAGTGGATGGACAGATGAAGAAGTCTCCACTAGTTCCTTCTTTGTGGCTGCCGCCACCACCATGGCATCTACAGGTCAAAAATTCTTTCTCTTTGGGGGCTGAAAGAAATTTATTGGGCCTTCTGGGGACTGGTTCCATGGCATCAGGAGTTTCCCCACACCTTTTGATTAACTAGGTCCAAGAGCTCAGCAAAAGGTGGAGACAACAAAGAGGCTGAAAGTTGAGACCCGAAAGCCTTCAGGTACACTGACTCCTCATCAGAAGGGGTGACAGTGGGCCAGCCGCCTCTCTATTTCAGGATCTCTAAGATATCTACAAAGGAGATATCAGACGACGACCTAGGGGACCCTTCTGACTCCTCAAGGTCAGTGTCAGAGGTGATGGACTCATCAGGGGAGTCTACATGCTTCCTCTTGCAAGTTCTCTTCTGAGGGGGCTCCTCAGAAGGGTATTCTGGGGAGGTCTCGGAAGACTGGGGGCCACCCAATGGGGGCTCCTGAGGCTGCAGGCCTCTGCTGCCAAGAGAGAGAGAGAGTGGTGAGACAGAGGGGGAAGAGCATCAGTACCCTTGTGAGGAGCTGAAGACCTAGACAGCATGCTTATCATCTCGAATGCAGATCTCTCTCTCTCCGAGGACAGTCCCAGTTCCAAAGAAATGAAAGTAGCCCTCAGCTCCAAAGTGATTGGCTCTTAGATGGATGTAGGATCCGAGCTCAGCCTAGCCGACGCACCGAGAGGTAGGCTTGGAACCGAAGAAGTTCGGGTCCAAGCATCCCTATCTGGGCTGACTGGTGTGCTTCATCTCCTAGACACCAAGGACGGGACCGAAGGTGTCTGAGTGGAGCTCTGTTCCAAAACATACACAAGAGAAGCTGGAACCGAGGGTTCCACAACAGGTGGCACCGATGGCTCTGGCTCCAAAGGACCAATATGGCTCAGAGGAGGAACAGCAGCAGGGCGTATGGTCTGAGATGTGTCCGGAACAGATTGAGTCGGAGACGGCAACAATTTAGGTAATGCCGACAACTTAGAGTCTAAGCAGTACTCTCTCTACATCCTTTTCAGATAGACTCTTGGAGGATCTGGAAGATAAGGTAGGTGACGTAGATCTCTGCAAAATGGGAGATCTGAGAGTTGGGGTGACTGGCAATAAGTCTCTAGACCAGCTCCAAGGTAAATGTTCAGCAGTTGGCTCCAAAAAACTTGGGGCTGACACTGGAGTGTCGATATCGATAGCCTCGACTGGCTCTGAAGACAGTGGAGCTGAAGAGGTAGAAGGTTTGTCCAATTTTGAGATAAAACTGTCGGTGTGGGAGAATGTCTCTTGGCTGACTTGACCTTCTCTTTTTTAGAGGAAGGAGATCAAGAATGTGAGGATGACGAGCTGACTAAATCCTCCAAAAAGGAAGGCTTAAGGAAAACTTTCAGGATTAGTTTGTTCTTCCTTTCCTGGAGAACTCGAGAACTGAAAGTGTGACAGAAAGAACATGTTTCCTGAAGATGTATGGCACCGAGACAATAAACACAATTACTATGTCAGTTATTGACATTTTTTGGGAGCATTTGAGATACTTTTTAAAACCTGAAGGCTTATGATCCTTAGACTCCTTAGACATTTTTACTCAAACAGAAAAACTAGGGAAAGCAGAAAGAGAGGACTAGGTCCTCTAACTTAAACAGCCCTAGCCCTGCAAGAATCACTGCACACAAGGAAACACAACTGAAGACTAGGTCCTCTAATTTAAACAGGTCTAGCCCTGCTCAAGAACAACACACAAAGATGAGCAAAAACAGAGGACTAGGTCCTCTAACTTAAACTGGCCTAGCCCTGCTGAGGAAACAACACCAGGAAAAAGGTTAATAGAGGACTAGGTCCTCCAACTTCAACGGACCTAGCCGTAAACCGGGAAAAAGCTAAGTCAAGAAGAACAGCTAACAAAAATTGCAAAATTTCAACAACAGACTAAATACTAGCTAATAAGAATAGTGAAAACATTGCACACAGCTATCAATAAAAGTACTATTCTAGTGAAAAAAAATACTAGAATAGGTCTTAACTCAAACACGGACCTGTGCTAATAAGAGTAAATATATCGAAAAACTAGCACACAGGTAAGGGATACCACTCTGGGAACAAAACGGGCCTGTGGAAGCAATGGCCAACAAGTTCTCAACAACTTCACAAAAAAGGCAAAAACACACTATTTTCTACTTATAATAACTATGACCAAGCTATATAAACTAAGCTAATACTGTATGCCAAAAATATCACTTTGAATAATTATCAAGTAGAAAAATATCCAACTTCGCCACGGCCAAGAAAGAAGCACTTCAAACAAGATCTGGGGATTCTTACTAGTGCGCTATGAGATACCTACCTTGCCACAAGCCAACTGAGAGACTTTGAGCTTTGTAATCGGCCGAGTCAGAGCCGAGGATTGGCTCCGAACCCATATACAAGAATGAAGGCGAGATAGGGCTACAGAACATTGTGCATTTCAAAGTGCAAATCAATTGTTTAATATCAGTTTTTCTCAACTTGTTAAATCTCAGAAACATTCCTCGTGATAATCATCTTGGTTCATCTGGCCAGAGACTTGTGTCGAGACAAACCAGAACCACACTACCAGTCTCCATAATTTATTGGTTCCATGTGCTAAGGACAACAAAGCAGTAAAACCCCAACTGTTGAAAAAGCATTTGTCCTAGAAGTCTTATTATGATAAACCAGCAAACTGCTCAGTTCATTGAAAAAAGGGAAGATGGTGAGGATGCAGATGTCAAAAGTTTTGATTGCATCGGATTTGTGAAATGTTTGTGTCAAGTGCCAATATCGTACATTGTGGAATCACAAGGAGTGGAATTCAGATGAAATCGGAAGCATTTGTTACCAGTGTCTGAACCAATGTTACAGCAGCTTGCCTGTGACAAAGACTGTAGTTCTCATAGTGACTTCCCCAGTGTTCCTCTTCCAGAGGACATTCTGTCAGCAATCCCTGTTCCTGAGAAAACCCCCGAGACTCCTCAAGCAGAACATTCCCCAGTGACTGTCCCTGTTGTAAACCCAGTCCTAACTATTATGTCACGAGATCAGGTCGCATCTTGAAACCTACTTCCAGATACACTGCATCCTGGACATGACTGTTGTTTTTCTTTCTTAGTGTCTGTATAATTGATTGCCTATTCAAATGTTATTGTTTATATGAGACAGCTCAGTAAAGAGGAAGGATGTAGATCAATGTGTGTGATATACCTTTAAGACGTTTTCCAGTGAGTCAGCACATACATGTAAGTACTGAGCACGTGCAAGGAAGAGTGCCATTTTGAGTGAGCAGCCAGAGAGAGATCATGCAAGTATTTAGTCAGTCAGATAGTTTAAGTTTAATGTTTCTGCAATCTATCCTGATGTATTTGTATACAATAAACTACTTAAACGAACACCCAAGCCTCAACGCAGATAAGAAGAGAAACGGGTAGTAGAAACTATTCAAGCATTATTAGGGATAATAGAAATTACTCTAGAAGTTATACTACTAAGTGGGATAAAATTAAAGTGGAGTTTAAAAAGGGTAGAAATAAAAGAAAAAAGAAAAAGAGATATGGTTAATAGAGAGGCTGACAAAGGTTAAAGTATTGAAGAATATCAGGAATCTCTCAGAAGAAAAAGAGGCACAACTGCAGAGCACTAAAGAGAAAATAACGTTGCATCTGGATAATATGTATGAGTTTAGAGGTGTTCCTGTTAAGCAACTTTTTTGATAGCAGCTCATGAGCATGAAAACTTCTAGCACAATGATTTAGACAACAGAAAATAAAAAGGGTGTTGGTGAACTTAGGAAGCCTATAACAAAAAAAAATAAAAAAAATAACCAGGGATTCTATAGAGAGATTTCAGAAATTTTAAGAAAAATTTGTATAAAGCAGAGAACTGTAGAAATCAAGAAGGAGCACAAATGGAGATATTTATGGAAGAATTAGGTATGCCAAGGTTAAAGGTAGATGAGGCTCAACAATTAATTAAAATAGAAGGAGGTGAGTGTGATGCCCACCACTGCTTCCAATATGTGATGGGCATCAATATGTGCCGTCTCCATCCTGGACTAGTAATCAAGGAGCCTGAATCCTCACCAGTGACACTGGAGAGGGACGTGCACTTGCAATACAAATGGAGTATTTCCAGATGCAGACCTCTCTGCATCAAGTACAGTTTCCTTTAAGAGCACACAGGCAACACACTCAGCCCAGGGTCCGGATGTCTGTATATCTGTCTCCCTCCAGATCCCCATTAAGACTTGCCACTGGTACTTCTGTAGTGTTAGGTCCTCAGCTGAGTGTCCAAGCAAGCAACCCTCTCTGTAAACCCAGTAAATCGTGTCCCTGCTACAAGTAGCAGACACACACAATCTTTAATATGTAATTTTCACATGCACGCACACACCTGGGAAAGGCTGGCACAGGTTTACTAGCTATGCCTCCTTCTTCACTGACTGTAAGATAGATTCGCTGCCACCAGACGCTATACAATCAGCTACTCTAAGGTCCTTAACAAAGGGTGTCCAATTTATACCATGCAATAGTAATACTAATACAAATCATAATAGTTCACCAAGACCGCTAGGACTTCTGTAGTGGCCCACACAGTGTCACCAAATAAATATAAGTACCATCAAAGGTTAGTTCTTTCTAAAAAGGACCAGCCACGATGAAAAGTTTAAATATATTTAATGATAAATAATAAAAGTACATGAAAATACTGAATATATATTCACAGTAAACCACAAGTTCAAATCACAGGAAGTATTTAAAAGAACATTGAAAGGCAAACTTGGGCAAATAAAGAAAAACAATATCTAAATTAAGCTTTATTGTATTCCTGACTGAATCTAAGAGAATTTTACTGTTCCCTAGTAACTTACTTGGGCAAGGCAAGATGAAATACATGAGCAGTCTTTCTAGTCAGGCTCCAAACAGAATACTCTGTATTCTGAAATTCCTCCCTGTAAAATATAATATCCAAGATGACTTGCAGAATGGCCTCATCTGGTCACCTGACTCCAGGTTCCCACAATATCTTCTTTTGAAGTTTGAGACAGGACTTTAGCAGACTGCTACAATACACATTTAGAGCTTTTATACCAATGCCTGTTGCCAGTAACATTTACAACACGTCCCCCTTCTTTACAAAAGCTAACCGATAACAGCTGCTCCCAAACCTACTAGCTCCAGGCCTACTCAGCACTGTGGGGTGCCGTTTAATGATTTAACACCTCATTTACATTTCCCCTATTCTTAAAATAAGTCTGCTGGTTAACCATTGCTCTGCTGGTGTCCTCTATTAAAACATATACATTTAATTCAGATAACATAATACATGTACATTTGGTGCTTGGTATCGCATCTGAACAGAGGAGGGACGACAAGGAGACATGGTGGTGGAATGAGGAAGTACAGGATAGTACACAGACAATGAGGTTGGCAAAGAAGAAGTGGGATTGTCAGAGAGATGAAGAAAGTAGACAGGAGCATAAGGAGATGAGGTGCATGACAAAGAGAGAGATGGCGAAGGCTAAGGATAAGGCATATGAAGAGTTGTATGAAAGGTTGGACACTAAGGAGGGAGAAAAGGACCTGTACCGATTGGCTAGACAGAGGGACCGAGCTAGGAAAGATGTGCAGCAGGTAAAGGTGATAAAGGATAATGAGGGAAACATACTCACAAGCAAGGAGTGTGTGTTGAGGAGATGGAAAGAGTACTTTGAGGGGTTGATGAATGAAGAGAATGCGAGGGAGAGAAGGTTGAATGTGTAGGGATAGTGAATCATGAAGTACAATGGATTAGCAAGGAGAAAGTAAGGAATAGCTATGAAGAGAATGAAGAATGGAAAGGCCGTTGGCCCAGATGACATACCTGTGGAAGCATGGAGGTGTTTAGGTGAAATGGCAGTGGAGTTTTTAGCCAGATTGTTTAATGAAATCTTGGAAAGTGAGAGGATGCCTGAGGAATGGAGAAAAAGTGTTTTGGTACCGCTTTTTAAGAATAAGGGTGATGTGCAGAGCTGTAGTAACTACAGAGGGATTAAACTGATCAGTCACAGCATGAAGTTATGGGAAAGAGTAGTGGAAGCTAGGTTAAGAAGGGACGCGATGATTAGTGATCAGCAGTATGGTTTCATGCCAGGAAAGAGCACTACAGATGCGATGTTTGCTCTGAGAGTGTTGATGGAGAAGTACAGAGAATGTCAGAAGGAGTTGCATTGTGTTTTTGTAGACGTAGAGAAAGCATATGACAGGGTGCCTAGAGAGGAGTTGTGGTATTGTATGAGGAAGTCAGGAGTGTCAGAGAAGTATGTAAGAGTGGTACAGGATATGTACAAGGGTAGTGTGACAGCGGTGAGGTCTGCGGTGGGAGTGACGGATGCGTTTAAGGTGGAGGTGGGGTTACATCAAGGATTAGCTCTGAGCCCTTTCTTATTTGCAATGGTGATGGACAGGTTGACAGACGATATCAGACAGGAGTCCCTGTGGACTATGATATTTGCAGATGACATTGTGATCTGTAGTGAGAGTAGGGAACAGATTGAGGAGACCCTGGAGAGATGGAGATATGCTCTAGGTAGATGAGGAATGAAGATCAGCAGGACTAAGACAGAATATATGTGTGTGAATGAGAGGGAGGATAGAGGAATGGTGAGGATGCAAGGAGTAGAAAAGGCGAAGGTGGATGAGTTTAAATACTTGGGGCAATAGTTCAGAGTAACGGTGAGTATGGAAGAGAGGTGAAGAAGAGAGTATAGGCAGGATGGAGTGGGTGGAGAAGAGTGTCAGGAGTGATTTGTGACAGACTAGTACCTGTAAGAGTGAAAGGGAAGGTCTACAAGAGGGTAGTCAGACCAGCTATGTTATATGGGTTGGAGACAGTGGCATTGACAAAAAGGCAGGAGTTTGAGCTGGATGTGGCAGAGTTAAAGATGTTAAGATTTGCACTGGATGTGACGAGGGTGGACAGGATTAGGAATAAGTGTATTAGAGGGTCAGCCCAGGTTGGAA
Source organism: Protopterus annectens (assembly GCF_019279795.1). Lineage (NCBI taxonomy): Eukaryota > Metazoa > Chordata > Ceratodontiformes > Protopteridae > Protopterus > Protopterus annectens. The sequence continues at coordinate 608,346,120 of NC_056741.1, read as the reverse complement.
GATTTGGAGACAAAGCCAGAGAGGTAAGGTTACATTGGTCTGGACATGTGCTGAGGAGGGATGCTGAGTATATTTGGAAAAAGATGCTAAGGATGAAGCTACCAGGTAACAGGAAAAGAGGAAGGCCTAAGATAAGATTTATGGATGTGGTGAGAGGACATGCAGGTGGTTGGTGTGACAGAGAAGTATGCAGAGGACAGGAAGAAATGGAAACGGGTGATCCGCTGTGGCGACCCCTAACGGGAACAGCTTAAAGAAGATGAATACATGTACATTTTCTATTCATTTTAGCAGGGTGCACTGTTGATGCATTTTAACACAATCAACACAGGCAAAGCTCACAAATACATTTTCAGCACAAGCATCTGTACCAATGAGCTTAATATACAAATGACATAAATTTTTGCAAAATTCCAGCTAGCTGTGCTGGCACAAGTCCTACATCTACTGCCCTACTTCCCCCTGGCATGGCCAGGCAGTACCTCCTATCATCACAGTAAGATAAAACCGGTGACATATAATCAATCTGCAGGAAAGTCTCAAGGAATAGATGGTATACCAGTAGAAGTTTGGAAGCTAGGAGGGAATCCAGTGATAAAGATCTAGAAGGTTTTGTTTAACGGTATTTTAAAAGGAGAAAAGGGGAAGTACCAACATCCTGGAAGAAAGCGGTGGTGGCTGTAATACCTAGAGACGGTAAAGACCCATCAGACCCAGCTTCATATAGGCCCATTTCAGTTTTAAACCATGATTGTAAAGTGTTTGTCTATAACAACTAAAATGGTGAAAGTGTTGACAAAATTGATAGACTTGGCTCAGTCGGACTAACCTGGTCAACAAATGTAAAATAAATAAGTAATAAATGTGGTTTTGTGGAGGGGATGCAAACATTTAACCAGATTAACAGAACCGTGATGATCCAGAGGGAAGCAGAATGCAAGCAAATACTGGGTCTACATTACGTTATCGAATGCTGTTAACATCAAACACCACAGTACTGACACACAAAGGCTAAACCGCAAATATGTCGAACCCCCTAAACCGCGAATTTTCAAATCTCGAACCATCATAGTCAGCCAACACCACCGTGCGCTACATACCCAAACATAATAAATAAAGCGCATACATACGCAAACCAAACCCTACTTCTAACACTACACTAAACCTTACATACATTACTATCTATGCACTTACCTTAACCCGCACCCTAACCCTAAGGTCCATAACTATCGCACACTTACTCTACAGACATATACCCAAACAAAACAAATAATACACACACAGTTAACAAAACCCTACTTCTAACCCTACACTAAACCTTACATACATTACCTATCTATGCACTTACCTTAACCTGCATCGTAACCTTAAGGTCCGTAACTATCGCACACTTACCTTACAGAGCTATACCGCAGACAGGCCAACAATCACACTCCTTATGGAGCTATACTGCAGACAGGACAACCATCACACTTCGACATTTCGCAGTTTTGTATGTTTGCCATTACCGTAGTTCGCGCTTTACGTGTCGGTGTTGTGGTGTTCGATATTACCGGCATTCGATAATGTAATATAGACCCAAAATATTGCAGTTGTTGGTGGGTCTTGATACCGAGAAAGCATAGAGAAAGCTGGGATTTTATGAGCAGGACAATGGAAACATTTGCATTACCTGATACAATCATAAGGTTAATTAGGAAGACTATATGAGGGATCAGAAGAAGTAATTAAAGTGGGAGGGTACTTCTCTGATAAGTTGTCTGTACAGAGGAACTAGGCCGAGGCATCCTCTTTCCCCTTTGTTATTTGTATTATATTTATACCCATTGTCAAAGAAAATAAGGGACTCTGAAATTCAGTGATATAATTGGTATGGTAATCAAGACAAGTTGGCTTTATTTTCAAATTATATTATTTTGTACCTGAAAAAAAAAAGCAGAAAGGGACATCTCAGTGTTGTGAACCATTCTGAGACAGCTTCATGTCTTTTCAGATTATGATATTAATAAAGATAAAACAAAGGCTGTATCTGTAAACTATGTACCCATGCATGAATTGGTTTAACAATACACATATTTATGGGGACATGATAAAATGAAGTATTTAGGAGTATGGATTAAAAAAGATTCAGTTATGGCAGCTAAGAATATGTGGGAAGAGACAAACAAAAGATAGTACAAAAACTGGAAGCTCTTGTTTTTGGATAACAAGATACAAGGAAGGGAACATGTTTTAGTCCCTTTAGTTTTATATACAGGTCAGGCATATTTTTATCAACCAGGGGAGAAGTTGTGGACAGCCAATAAAGAGTTGAAGGAATTTATATGGGAGGTGAAGAGGAAAAGGGTCAAGTGGGATAAACTGATCTTTCCAACGGAAAAAGATAGTTTAGGATTACCTGATTTGAAAGGATATTTTACAGCTACAGAGTTAAGGCTCATATACATAACACAGGCAGAAAGCTATATAAGCAGAATGTGGACAGGGATAATGATGAAATGGAGAGAATTCAAGAAATAAGGAGAGAGTGGGATTTTGGATGCATATCCTGATGGAGAATAACAACAGCCATACAGAATATTATGTTCATAAAGTAGCAGAAAGTATTCTAAGAGCTAAGCTAACATGAGAATAGCAAAAGGAGATTTTGACGGCTGAATTACTGCAATTAGGGGTACAGTAAGATTATCAGTTGTCCCTATTTGCAAGGAACAGTCTCTCCTTGGGCAGTTGTGTCCTGAAGAAAAAAAATGGAAAATGTCCTGAGATTTTAGGACAAATGTATTTCATAAGTTTTCTATAGTATTTGCTTAAAACTGTTGTTTTGAATCTGCATCACCTAAATGTTATATGAAATAACATAAGCAACTCAAATGCTACAATAATAAGTTTTTATTTTGCCAAAAAGGTGAGGCTCTGTCCTTTGCACTGGCTGTGAGTATATTTTGTCCTGCAAAATCTCATGTTTCTACAAAAAATATCCCACTTTGAGCATTTGAAAAGTTGACAGTATTAGGATACAGAGAATAAGCAAGAGGGCGACTGGAATTTACTGGAGAAAACTGGCAAAGATACCAAGGAATGGAAGCAAATAACTAGTGTGGGGAAAGGTCATAAAATGGGAAGAAGCCAAGAAAATATTTGGCCTGCATGCTAGAGACTGTCTACCCTGTCAGGGACTGATATCAGAGTATAGGTAAAGATAAAGGGCTTTAGGGAATTCTTAGTGAAAGACCTGCTCTGTTTTTAGTTGAATCTAGAACAGAAGCTGCTGTTAGAAAGGGCTGATTAGTAGGCCAAATGAAGTATTGCACAGTAATTAAAGGAATTAATTAGAGGAGATTAGAAAAGATGGTGAAGAGATATTGGCTAAGCAATGCACAAGGAAACAATGTGGGGACCTCGGTATTTCTCCCAAGTATGCAGCAAAGTCTCGAAGAGTTAGGATTTTTGCTTGTAAGTTTGCATAGGTATTTTTATACACCAAGCAGACTTCACAAAGAATTTTTCCTCAGGCAAATGGCAAATGTTGAAGTTGTGATGGGGAAGAAAGAGGTAACTGGGAACGTATGTTTTGGGAGTGTCATGAGTTGGCAGACTTTAAAAATTCCCTACAGAATACTGTGTAAGAAGCACTGGGTGGGCGAATGGGTGTAACTAAGGAAATTATTTTCTTTTTTTAGGTGGGATACAGGATCTGACATAGTAAAGCCTTGTTAAGTTTAATTCTGGTGGCTGCCAAAAAAGCAATTACTGGAAAATGGAAGTCAGAGTCTAAACCAACACCATTTGAAGTATTGAATATTGTAACTGAGATAAAAGAACTGGAAGTGAGATCTTTAGAAAAGGCAGGATCAAATTGCATAGAAAAAATGGAAAATGTAGAAACAGTACATGTAGAATAACATTTTGGAAGAGGAGTGAGATTTAAGGGAAGTCAGGAATTGAGCAAATTATGTAATGTATTGATGATAGTTAAAAAAAAAAAAAAAAAAAAAGTGATTATATAATGTTTGTGACTGAGAACATGTTAATATGGTTTGTTTTCTTTTATATTAATGTTTGTTTGCCTGTATCCTAAGTGATATTTCAATGAAGGTGTTAAAAACAGTATCGTAGGGAAAATAAGGAATTACTTTCATATTTGGAGAAGGTTAAATTTAGGTTTAGATTTTCAACAAAGAATTCTTACAATAAAGTGGTTTGTGCTCACCTCTTTTGTTATAATACAGTGCTAAGCATCCCACTGAGCCTGCCAAATGATTTACAGTTAACTGTTATGAACATGAGCTCCACGTTTATGGTTTTCAAGGGAAGTGTCCCTAACAGGCAACTGGAAGAGAGGACTCGCAGCACCAGACTGGTGAGTATTATCTTAAAGCATCTTAAGCTATTTGGTCTCCTGGCTCATCAATTACAGGCAATGTGCGGGTTTTGATAAAGCAATTATGTTTTCGTAAGAACTGCTAGATACTGTTAACTGGGCTTTTGAAATAACTAAAACCAAGGGCTGGGGTGTGGATCTCTCTCCAGCACTGCATATTCACTTGCAGTGTGCATCTATTTTAACATTTTGGGATCACCTCTTAGTAGGCAGTGCAAAGTTTCGATAAAAGAAATCAGATGAACGTTGAATGTGGAGGGTCTAGAATGAAACCAGGCTCTACACGTAGAAGGGATTGGAGACTTTGATGGCTTGAAATGAGAAGGGGCTGAAGTCTGTAAGAGGACTATTGGAAGGTTATGTAGAATTCTTTTAGGTGCTAGAGCTTGTATCTTAATTAGGTTTAAATTCATGTGGGAGGGTGATTTAAGTTTTTCTATTATGGATACTGACCTGTACAAATTGATGTAGATTCCAAGATATGCTACTTAATTAGTAATTCTTTGGTTGGCAGTATTTAGTCTAATACTTTTATTCTCCAGTTAAGCTCAGTAAAATGTTTCCATGTGATTCCCCTGACAGTTGGAGGTATAGTAATGGGGCATTTGGGACTTGGAGGCATATATTTTGAGACTGCCCTGACCCTGAGCCCTTTGAGGAAGAGAAGGCATCTGTGATAGGCTATGGCTGAGATCTGTTATCCTTTCACCTTCCCTTTTTTTTTTAATTGGGTGTGACCCATTGGTGAACTTCAGGCTGACTCAAACATTTAACTTCAGACAATTAAGCATTATTTAGTGAGGCTGAAAAATGTAATAGTGTTATATTGGTAAGGTGAGCTTCAGCAATTAAACATTATCTAGCAAGGTTGAGAACAGCAACAGAGTTAACACTGATAAGCTGAGCTTCACCAGGTAGCGAAGCAATAACAAGGGCTTAGTGATTAATAGTATTATCTCGAATGACAAACCTGTCTGCTGCACTTTGTTGGGCTACTTGTACTGAATATTTCCTGTTTTTGGTCTCGAATGATCGTATACTACAAGGAGAGACATTTAGATAAGTAAATATAAGCACTGGGGCAGAGGTGATTATACAGAGGTTGTTGTTGTCTTTCGGCTTTTCCCGGTTAGGGGTCGCCACAGCAGAACTCCAGTCCGCTAATGATTGGCAGTAGATTTTGATGAACGCCGAGGTGCCAGCTCGACGTTCAACCTTCAACAAAGGCACACCCATTTACGTATGTCTTTCGAACGCCCACCCGGTAAGTAGAGGAAAATGGATCATGCAGAAATTGTGTGTATGCAAGTTGGATAATGGATCGACTAAGTCCAGGAACTAAGATCTAAGAAGTTGGGAGTTTAGCTAAGAGCTGAACAAGAGCAAGACCATGAATCTGTTCAGTGTTTCAATTGCTGTTTGAAGGAGCTCAGAGTACATTTTTTTCTTGTAGGAAAAGGGATGGAATGCCACATTTTGGAGAAGTGGCAGGAGTATAGTCACCAGCTGAGTTGTTAGATTTGCTGACATTTAGTAGGTACTGGTCTCCAGAGTGTGGGATTCTGATAGGTGTGTATTGTAGAATGATGTCGGCTATGTTTGGACAGTTTACTGGTTTGTAACTAAGTTTTAAGTGTCACCAGTTTACTGAATAAATTGCTGGCATTGTTCAAGCAAGATGGATTAACTAACTTGTAAATTGACTAACACAGGAGCTGCATAGAAAAGGTTGGGAGTAAGCAGGAAGCTGCTATGCGCATCCTGGCTTCATCTGTTAAGTAGCGGCTTATTTTGTAGAGAGCACTGAATTTTTGGATATTTTTTTATACAGCCTGTTTTACACGGTAGTCAGATTTTACAATTTCATCAATGTAGACCCCCTAAGAATTTGTTGTAGGGTACTGTTTCTATTTTGATGCCATTAGAAGAAGACTAGTAGGTTTTCTGATCACAGTATGGTTTTGGAGTGATTAAAACTTGATGTTCTTCATCTCGCATTGCTGCAGTCCTAACACTTGGGTAGTCTGTCCCTCAGTCGGCCCGAATATCAGAGTATAAGGCTGACGTCGGTCAAGGCGCATTTGACTGACATCAGAACGTCAGGGTACAAATGCGCATGACCGACGTCATATCCTCAGTCTTTTTTGCCGCATGGTCCGATGCAGAAGCAGTGTTGCAAGTGCCGTTCGGCGTTCTGAAATTTTTCGAATTCGGAGTTTCAGACCGAAGTCAGAGTTGGTTAAGTACCCCGTTGGGGAATATTTTGGTTTTTACTTGCCTCAGTGGTTTACCGGATGTCAGAAAAAGTGAATAACTGTATTTCTTGTGGGAAACAGATACCGCATAGGGATTACCATAATTTGTGTACACCTTGTTTGGGACCTGAGCACGACGTTGTTGGGTGTCGCTTTTGTGCTAGGTTCAATAAACGCACTATAAAGCGTAGGTTGGATTGTGCCAGGTTGGTCTTTGGGAAGCGGTGCAATTACAATATGCCGTCAGATGCTCCGACGCCGGCTTCCTCAAAGAAGCGCAAGGACAAGGCAGTTAAACCTAGGTTAGAGGAGTCGTCCGAACCGGACGCCGGTTCTTTAGAGGCGCCAGTGGAACCGGTGGTTCCGACGGAGGCCTCTCTAGAGTCCCAGGGAGAAACTGTGTTTTTACAGGATGTGGCCTCCCAGGAGGCAGGTCAGGCTGTAGGGGCTTCTCAGGTAACTGTACTCCCCTCCCTTCCTAAGGTGTCTAGGCCCTCTCTTTCTGCTTCCAAGGCTTCTCCTAGAGGCAGGTCTAGTTTTGCTTCTGTGGGTGTCACTCTTAGTTCTTCAGGTTCAGTGCCCAAGAAGCACATGCTTAAAATGGCAGAGGATTTAATTACTTTGATTAGAGGCTCTATGCCCCCTCCTGATAAGAGGCCTAGGATGGAACCTGTGTTGGGGGATTATGAGCAGGCTTCGGATGTGTCTGAGTCTTCGGCTGAAGACTTGCAGGACTATTCTCATTATTCTGATTCTGATGTGGATGATTCTACTCCTTCTGCTTCTCCTCCTGAGGATTTTTCTTTTTCAGAGACCCTTCACTCCATGAGAGAGCATTTTAAATGGGAAGGTCAGGATTTCTCTGATTCCAGGAAACGGCTTAGGGAATTTTTGTTTTTACCCCAGCATAGGCCTTTAGCTATACCTCCTGTTCTGAATGTGGTGGAAGATGTGTTTGCAGAGGCTTCTCTTAATCCTGATTCTTTGCCTCCTGCTCCTGTTAAACCAGATAGGTATTACAGGGTGCCTGAAGCTCATAAGTATCTTTTTAAGAGTCCTAGGGCAGACCCAGAAACTGTTAGCCAGGGGCCTAAGGGTGTTAAGGCTTCTGTTGTCAAAAATCCAATTCCAGCAGATAAAGAGGCCAGGGCCTTGGATAGGTGGGGAAAGAAAGTTTATACTTCTTCCACTCTAGCCATGAGAGCTTTGAATTGCCAGTTTCACATGTTGAAATATCAAAATTATCTCCTTTCACAGTTGAAATCTAAGGTTGATGCTCTGGCGGAAGGTATTGATTGTAAAGAGTTACAAGATTTGGTGCATGTTTCTGAACAGGTGGGTAAGCATTCTTTGCAATGTGGTTTTGATGCTGTTCAGGCCTCGTCTAGGGTGGCTGCCACTGGGTCAGTTCTTCGCAGGCATGCCTGGCTGAGGGATCAAAATTTATCTGACCATGTTAAAACTAGGATTTTGGATGCCCCTTTGCATTCTGATGTCTTGTTTGGTTCTCCTGTTGAGGCAGTTTTAAAGAAAATGGAAGACAAGGCTAAGTCTATGCAGACTGTTAAAGATTTTTTGCAGGTTCAGCCTCCAAAGTTTAGTAGAAATTGGCCTACTAAAGGGTGGACGTATCCTTATTATGATTCCCAGTCTAGGGGTAGATCTAGACGTGGCAGGGGCAGAGGTCAGGGCTCTTTCAGGCCTAGAACAGGGAGTTCTCCTGCACAGTCTTCGGGTGAGGGCAGGGGTCAGTCCTTTCGTAAACAGACCCAATGACCTACCTTTTCAGCTGCCAGAACCTTCTCGCCTGGCAGCACCTTTGGGAGGAAGGTTGGCACTTTTCAAAGAAAATTGGAGTTTGATTACCCAAGACAGATGGGTACTGGATATCATACATCACGGTTACAGGTTTTATTTCCATACCTTGCCTCCTTTCAAAGGCATGCCAGACATTCCTCCTCAACAAAGAATAGAGGCTCACAAGCAAATTTCTCTGTTACTCCAAATAGGGGCCATACAGCCGGTTCCTATGCCAGAAAGGGGCCTAGGATTTTATTCTCGCCTGTTCCTTGTGCCAAAAAAGGGGAACACGTGGAGACCAATTTTGGATTTATCCATCCTCAACACTTATCTGGACATTCCCAAGTTCAAAATGTTGACGTTACAACAGCTTTTACCTCTACTGGGCAAGGATCACTGGATGGTAACTTTGGATCTCAAGGAGGCTTACCTTCATGTTCCTATCAGGCAAAGTTGCAGGAAATATCTGCGTTTTCGGACTGGGACTTCTCACTATCAGTTCTCTGCATTGCCCTTTGGCTTATCTACTGTGCCCAGAGTATTTACGAAAGTTCTGGCTCCAGTGATAGCTTTCTTCAGGCTAAAAGGAATACAAATCTATCCTTATTTGGACGATTGCCTGATTCTGGCTCAAGGAAGGGACGAGCTTCTTCGTCATTTGGAGTATGTGATAGCAGTGCTAAGATGCCTGGGGTATTCTGTGAACGAAATAAAGTCCAGTCTAGTACCCTCTCAAGACATGTGCTTTCTGGGTGTAAGACTGAATACAGCATCCCAGATGGCCTTTCTAACCCCGGACAAACAAAAGAATCTTTCCCTTTACTTCCAGCATCTATCTCTTCAGTCCGGGCTGACTGCAAGGACAGTCCTTCAAGCCTTAGGGTTCATGGCATCTTGTATTCTGGTGCTTCCCAATGCCAAACTGCATATGAGGAAGTTGCAATGGTATCTCAAGAATGTATGGACACAGCACTGCCAGCATCTGGACACTGTCATTCAAATAATACCTTGCATTCAAAAGGAATTTTGTGGTGGGCTCAGGAATGTCACCTAAACAAGGGACTCTCTGTGACCCGCCAGAGGCGAGTCAAATTTTAACGACAGATGCCTCAGACAAAGCTTGGGGAGCTCATCTAAACGGAAAGTGGATACAAGACAAGTGGCCTGTCAGACTACAGCATCTACACATCAACTTGAAGGAGATGTTAGCAGTCCAGTTTGCATTAATAGCTTTCAAGGATTTACTTCTTCCAGGGCAGGTGTTGATTCTAACAGACAACACAACTGTCATGTGGTACATCAACAAGCAAGGGGGAACACATTCTTATCCTCTATGCAGGCAAGCAATGATTTTGTGGGAGACTGCTCTCAGTTTACAACTAAGTCTTCAGGCAAGGTTTCTGCCGAGAGCACAGAACTCCTTAGCAGATGTGTTAAGCAGACAAATCATGGATCCCCACGAGTGGAAACTGGATCTTCATGTATTTCAGAAATTGACAGTGTCCTGGGGAACTCCAGACATAGATCTGTTCGCTTCTCCACTAAACCACCAGCTGCCAAAGTTTTGCACAAAGCGGTTTCATCCCACAGCTTGGAAAGTGGATGCTCTTTCTTTCAGTTGGAAAAATCTTCATGTGTATGCCTTTCCACCTTTGCCTCTCCTCCCAAAGGTACTTCTGAAGGTCAGACAGGACAAGCCAAGGATGATTTTGATAGCTCCAGATTGGCCTCGACAGCACTGGTACCCATTACTGAGAAGTCTAGTACAGAAGCCTCCATGGCCTTTGCCTTTGATTCCACATCTGTTGTCCCAGGAGGACAGTCATTTGCTCAATGTCAAACTTCACTCTCTTCACCTAACAGCATGGCATATTCTGTTTTAAACCATAGAGGGTCTCAACTTCCACAACAAGTTTTGAATGTGATTTTGGAAGCTAGAAGGCCTAGTACAAGGAAAGTGTACGCAGATAAATGGAAGAGATTTTTATTTTGGAGTGCAGCTAAGGATTTGGATGTTTCTGAGCCTGATTTAAGTGTGGCTCTTCAATATCTTACTGAGTTATTGGACAAAGGTTTGTCCTTCTCTTCTATTAAGATTCATGCTGCAGCAATTTCAGCTCACTACGACTGTGACCCACCATTGTTTTCTCATCCTTTATTCAAGCAATTTCTTAGAGGGGCAAAGAATATAAGACCCCCACGAAGAGCTCCTACTCCTGCTTGGGATCTCAATTTTGTGTTGGAGAAACTCACTCTACAACCTTTTGAGCCTGCAGCTACTGCTGAGTTGAAATATTTGTCATGGAAGACTGCTTTTTTGTTGGCCATTACCTCTGCAAGAAGGGTTTCTGAATTGCAGGCCCTTATGGCAGTTGAGCCTTTCTTAATTTTCCATAAGGATAGGGTATCTTTACGTACTAATCCTTCCTTTATGCCTAAAGTGGTTTCTAGTGTGGCTTTAAACCAAACTATTCATTTGCCTACTTTTTATGCAAATCCCCAAACTAAAGGGGAAAAGATTTTGCACACTTTAGATGTACACAGGCAGTTGCGATATTATTTGGACAGAACTAAAGGGTTCAGACAATCTCAGCAGTTATTAGTTTCTTTTGCTTTGTGCTCTCAGGGCAAGCCCGTGTCAAAACAAACTATTTCTAAGTGGATTGGATTTTGCATTGCTTTCTGTTATTCCCATCATGGCAAAGAGATTCCAGCTGGGATTAGGCCTCATTCCACTAGGGCTACTGCCACTTCAACAGCTTTTGAGGGGGGTGGCTACTAAGGATATTTTGGAGGCAGCCACTTGGAGTTCAGTGCATACCTTCTCTAGGCATTACCACCTTCCTCTGTACTCTAAATCCAGGGCTGGTTTTGCCACTGCTGTGTTGCAGGGCATTTTGGCAGCTCCTGCTTCATTATAGTTTAGCCATCCTCCCTTACCTCTGCTTTGGGATTCTACCCAAGTGTTAGGACTGCAGCAATGTGAGATGAAGAACATAGTACAATTTTGTACCTACCATAAATGTAGATGTTCGAAGATCCACATTGCTGCAGTCCAATTTACCCTCCCTCCTTCCCCTCTGTAGTTTGAGGTGGTTGTGTGGGTTGGGTTATCCATCTGAGGTATAATTGTATAATTGTATAATTGTATATATTGTATATATTGTACATATTTTTGGTGTTAGGCTAGTTGGTTGTTTAGTTGTTGTCTATGGGTTTTGACCTTTCTTTTTAGGGTCTTCTGACATCTGGGGCAAGGAAAGACTGAGGATATGACGTCGGTCATGCGCATTTGTACCCTGACGTTCTGATGTCAGTCAAATGCGCCTTGACCGACGTCAGCCTTATACTCTGATATTCGGGCCGACCGAGGGACAGCGGACTACCCAAGTGTTAGGACTGCAGCAATGTGGATCTTCGAACATCTACATTTATGGTAGGTACAAAACTGTACTTTTCATTTGTGGCGGGGGGGGAGGGGATGTTAGGAGTAGAGTTATGAAGCGAAGCCAAGTTCCACAGAGAAGAGAGATTCCTGGGTTAGCTAATGAAAATTATTTAGTTTCTTGACAAAATAGCGGAGTGTGAAATCATCTATGTACTGAATGATGGTGTCATGTTTACTAGTTTCATTTATAAAGATGTTGAACAGAAGTGGACTTATAGTAGGTCCTTGAGGGATACCTGTGGATATAGGAAGGAAGGGGAAGATATCAGAATTCCATTTTGACAACTTATCTACCAAGTTGGTAGCTGTCAAACCAGGAGAGAGATGGTGTGTCTAGTCCTAAAGAGGAATGTCTGTGAAGTTTAGAGTGAGAGACTAGCAAAAGCCATAGGTCAAGGAATACTGCATATACAAGATTGACACCATTTCTACTATGGTTAATGGATGTGGAGTAGCTGAGAAGTGCAAAGATGGTACTTAGTCTGAAGCCCTGTTTTGTGGGAGAGAGCAGATGTTTTCCAGAATGTAGCTTAGTAGTAGTGTAGAAACCTAGCCATACATTCCTATGAAGTTTTTAGTCCTTATGTTATAAGTATGAATAACCTTGAGAAGAGTAAAACATGTACTTTTGCTAATAGTTAAAGAATTGCAGTGGGCCTGTAGTTGGTGAGATCAGATGAGTCACCAAATTTATGTTGATGAAATATGTAGGTTGTTTTTCAGAGGAGAGAAATGTAGCATTCTTTGATCATTTTATTAAGATAAAAACATGATAGACTAGGGCATCTGCTGCCACTTTGATATATTCAGTTAGCAGTTTATCTGGGGCAAGATTTATTTGTTTGTTTGTTTTATTTATTGACATTTGTTAATCAGGTTAGTCCAACTAAGCCAGGGGCCATTTTCAGTGGAGACTCAAGGAGAAAAGCTCCAGAAATAATATAAGTAATTATAATATTTACAAAATATTAAAGCAGGGTCACAGAAATATAGTACAAGTCAAACATTTGTGCACAGCAGTACAATGCATAGGTAAAATAACAATTAAGTACTTCTTCTTATTCTTCTTTCGGCTTTTCCCAGTTAGGGGTCGCCACATCGGATCAGCTATCCGCTCATGAGTGGCAGTATAGTTTTATGGTGTCAAGTTGCCAGCCCGGCACCCAACCTTCCAAAGAAGGCACACACATGCACGCACTCACGCCTAGGGCCAATTTAGTGTGTCCAATCCACCTACAGCATGTCTTTGGGATGTGGGAGGAAACCCACGTGACCATGGGGAGGACATGCAGACTCCGCACAGAAGGCACCCCAGCTGAGGATCGAACCGGAGAACCTCTTGTTGTGAGGCAGCAACGCTAACCGCTGCACAACCACGGCCACCCTAAAATAACAATTAAGTACAATTTCCAAAATTTGAGAACTACTGTATGTAGCATAGACCAAATAAGTAAAAGGTTAAAAAATATTACACTAAGAAGTACAGTATGAATACAGTTTACTAGAGCAAGTACAAGGAGGGAAAAACAGATTCTTTCTTAAACAGGTATTTATGATGAATGATTCTTATGTTGAGAGGGAGTGAGTTCCAAGCATGGACTACAGAGTATTTATAAAGGGTCTTACCAGTGTTTTTGTTGAGTTTGTATAATTGAAGGAGGTGTTTACTTGCAGTATGGAGGTGACGAGGGGGTTATAGAGGGAGACCAAATTGGAGATGGAGGGACAGAATGAGGGTTCATAATAGGATAGAGTGTGCAAATATGTAGCTGGGGTGTATAAGTAGGTGTTTGGAGAACTCTGGCCAATGCAATGACTTAAGGGCAAGACAGAGGTGAGATATGTAAGAAAGGTTAGTAGCAAATCTGGCAATTTTGTTATAAGTTTGCTCTAGTTTACTGATAAGAGATGTTTAAATATGAGCAAGGACAAGGGCAGCGTAAAGAGGGCAGCGTAGGTGTAGGGGCTGAGCAAGGGAGGTTTTGGAGGAGGGTAACAGAAATTTTTGATTACGAAAGAGAAGTCCAAGTTTCTGGTGGGTCTTTTTTATACTTTGTTGAATATGAATATCAAATTTTAATCAATTGTCAATGATAACTCTGAGTAGTTTAGTATGGGGTTCGGGTTTAATAATGGTGTTGAGAGAGGATATAGAGAAAGAGGCTTTGTGCTGGGCAAGTGTTTTAGGGAGGAAGGGAAGGAGTTTTTTTTTTTTTTTTTTTGATTTGATATGAGTTGGTTATCAGAGAGCCAGGTTTCGACAGAGGAAAAAGTCTGTTGAGTGAAAGCTAGTAGATCAGGGATGTTGTGGGCAGAGGTAATGAGGTTGGAGTCATCGGAGTACTGTAGAAGTGTAGAGAGGTTAGTAGCAGAGTGAAGTTTATTAGTGAAGATATTAAACAGGAGGAGGCCCAGAATTGATAATTGGGGAACTCCAGTATTAACGAGGAGGAATGGAGAGAGGATATTTTGCCAGCGGACAGATTGCTGCCTGCCGGAGAGATAACTAGAGAACCAGTTGATGGAGGAGGTAAAGAGATGTAGGTCTGAGAGTTCATAGGTTAATAGGTAGGTACTAGGCTACTGGCCCTGGGGCCTATACATACCCAGCCAAAAAGGTACCCTGGCTTTTGCCACCCAAGAAAATTATTTTCCTGTGCCACTGTCGAGCAGAGCCACAGAGGTGATCCCCGGGGTGAATTTCCTGTTTCCCATCCAATCATCAAGATTTTTCTTGAAGAGTGCTAATGAGGAGCTTTGTTTGATGTAGATAGGTAGTTTATTCCAGAGTATGGGAAGTCTCTGGGACAGGAATCTATCCCTCCGGCATGTTCTGTTTATTGTGGTGACAAGGTTTAGGTCCCAAGAGCGTGTAGCTCGGAGGAATTGGGATTTCTTTAAGTGGAGCATGTCCAACAGCTGTGAGTTTAACATAGCTTTGTGTGTTAGGCAGAGATCACCTCTGGGTAGGCGATATGTGACAGAGTATAGCTGGAGTTTTTTGAGACTGTCTGTGTAGGGCATCTGTTTGAGGCCGGTAATCCTCTTTGTGAGGTATTTCTGCGGCCTTTCCAGTTGTAGATGTCTTGTGAGGTACATGCCAAAAGGGGCGTTGTACTCTATAATGGGTCTAATGAGTGATGAGTAAAGGGGAACAATGACCTCTTTTTTTCTGGATGAGAAACCTTTTGTGATGAGGTGTGCCATGTAGAAGGATTTCCTGACTACTGTGGCGATGTGATTATCAAAGGAGAGACTACTGTCCACCTGTGTCCCAAGGTCTCTTATCACACTTTCGGTGTTAAGTATACTACCGCCTATGTTGTAGTTCATGTTTTCAGAGTTTTTACCAAAGGGGATGATAGTGCACTTTTTGGCATTGAGCTTGAGGCCATGGCTTTGACACCAGGCATCTGTCTCAGTGAGGCCCTTTTGTAGGCTGTCCACATCATTAGGAGTTTCGATTATGGCTCCTAGTTTGCAGTCATCTGCGAACTTCGTTAGCCAAAGACCTTCTGTGTTAGCCTGTACTTCAGAGAAGTAGATACCAAACAGGAGAGAGGACCCAGGACTGAACCCTCTGGTACTCCACTTGTCACTGGTCTGAAGTCAGATTTGGAGTCTGCTGCTTTCATAGTGTGGGTTCTGTCAGTGAGCCAGTTGGCAACCCATCTTGTGACATAGGGATTTATACCTAGTTTAGTGAGTTAATCTGTAATTCCAGAGTGGGGGATGGTGTCGAAAGCCTTGGCAAGATCTTGATAGGCTGTGTGAACCACCTTACCCTTGTCTACGGCTTTGGTGACTGCTTCAAAGAAGTCTATCAGGTTTAGGAGACATGATCTGCACTTTACAAACCCGAACTGGGTGGGATCCAGAGTTTGGAGATTACCAATGTTTTTGTTTATAAGTTCCATGATGATACGTTCCATGGCCTTGCAGACCAGGCTCATCAGGCTAATGGGGCGGTAGTTCCCAGGGTCCGTGGTGGCTCTCCCCTTGTGGAGTGGGATAACCGTAGCTGTGCGCCATTCAGCAGGCATAAAGCCTGAGGTGAGGCAATGATTGAACATGGTACTTAGGTGGGGTGCCAGTTCGTTCTGTAGTTCGTGTAGAATGCAGCCTGGGATGTTGTCTGGTCCCATGGATGCTGTGTTCTTTGCTTTGGAGAGTGTGGTTTTTACCTGTGCAGCCATGATTACAAGAACTTTGCATTCTTCTGGTATAGAAATGGGCTCTTTAGGGGGTGAGAGGGTGGTAAAGTTAGCACTGAACCTATCTGCCAGGATGTTGGCAATATCAGTTGGATCTGTATATTTAGTGCCATTGTGCTGTAACTCAGAGCAGATCTGAGTGTTGCCATTGAGATTCTTGACATAGCTATAGAATGCTTTGTGGTTGTCTTTAGAATCAGTGGCGATTTTGTTTTCGTAACTAGCTTTGGAGGATTTTATCAGGGATCGCAGCTTCTTACTGAGGCTGACCAGGGAGCTCCTCCATGCATGGGATTTTACTCTCTTTTGCAACAGTTTCTTCCTTCTGTTGTACAGTTTGTTTATGGCAGGGGACCACCAGATTGGCTTCCTTTTTTGGTTCGGTTTGGGATAGCACGATCCATGTACTCATGTAACTGCTTATAAAGTGTAATTGTGTAGGATTCAGTAGTCGTAGCTGCATTGTCCATCAAACTGTTAGTTAAAAGTTTAGAATGAGAGTCGGTATCAAAGGCCTTTGATAGATCAAGGAAAAGACTAGAGACGAGGTTATTGTCACGAGCTTCAGCTATTATTTGGATAAATGACAGTAATGCAGTAGAAGTGCTATGGTGGGGTCTAAAGCCGTGTTGGGTAGGAGTGAGGAAATTTATGGGTTTTAACATGAAGAGAAACAGTTTGATGGTGGATGTGGGTATTGGTTAGAGGGCTACTTTGTTGTGATCGAGGTAGGTGAAGAGACAAATAGTATCTTTAATGAGAGAAGCTACTGACTGAATGAAGTGTCCAAGTGTATTAGTTCTGGTTTAGGCACTTGGGCTTCAGGCCAGTTATTTTACATTAAGAAGGTTTGTGGTCTGCACTCTTGTGGGAGAAGAGGCTGGACTCTGCCCTTCTGAGCTGGGAATTTCTGGTTAAAGGTTTATAGTGCCTGAATATTTGAACTGTATCTTACTGAAATTGGTACACCTTGTTTGCTCTAGCATAGACTAGATCCAGGCCTGCTGAATCTAGCTTTGTTTATATGCTTGTTGTTTGTTTGCTTGTTATTTCCCTGGAAGCTAATTCCACCTAATACGCAACTTCTCAGCGCTTCTGTGGATCACTAGTGATATCTGCATTGCTTACTGTACTTATTTCCTTGTTTCACTTGAAAGAAAGTTACTGTTTGTCGTTTTTGCATTTAGTTACTTCTGACACATTGCACTCAAGTTACCTGGCACTTGCTCACTAAAGCAATTATATAAGTCAGCACTAAAAATTAAAAGCACTACACCCTCACTCCCCACTGGCCCTTGTTTTCAATTAAGGATTTCCCAATATTATTCTAGCATGTCCAAAGGTCAGTTGTCAATCTCCTCTCCGGTCCAGCTGGTGAATCTGGGAATCTTGAGGCAATGTTATAACTGCCTCATGTACACAGGCAACCCTCTCCTCCTCCCACATAACACAAATACTTGCGAGAGATGCAGCTATTTAGCCAAACTGGAGGCTGAGCTCTCTCAACTCAGGACTGGCAAGACCAGACAGGAGGAGAAGGCAACTACACACACCACAAAACCAGCCTCACATAATGCTACCACTCCACTGAATTAAACACATAAACACACAAAGACATACTCGGAGGCTCTGAGTAAAAATTTACCTAAACAGCAGAGGCCTCCAAAGCAGACACCCAAACAACTGCTACCTCAAGACACCCCACAAGCAACACATAAACCACAAAAGCAGTGTGCAAAGCAGTCACAGCCCTTAAGGCCAAATACAACACCAAACATACTTGTCATAGGTGACTCCATAGTCAGACACACTGACGTCCCACTCACCAGGCTGAACAAGGAGAGGGTCACAGTAAGCTGCCTATCGGGCGCTAGAATCCGCCACATATAACACAAGCACTCGGGTCACTCCACGGCAAGTACAAATATGACACAGTCATTGTCCATGCTGGTGTGAACGACCTGAGACGTACCTCCCTGGACTACATGAAAAGAGACATAGAGGAGCTCTCTGATTATGTAGCCCAGGCAGGTATGACCCTAACCCTGAGCAGTATCCTTCCTTCACCAAGAATGATGCCACAATATAGAGACAAGATGATCAGCTTTAACAACTGGCTTAATGTCTGGTGTCATTCAAAGGGGATCCAGTGTCTGTCTGCCTGGGATGACATGCTTGACAAGCCACGCTGCTTCGCAAGGGACGGCTTGCACCTGTCACCCTGGGATTCCGGATATTGGCTAAGGCTCTTGCCACCCCATAGTGCCTTTTTAGGCAAGGCTCAAATTCTAAACCTACCACCCTAGAAAACAAAAATGGGAAGAAACTGAGGGTAATGCTGCTCAATGCCAGAAGTCTAAATCTCAAAATGCACGCACTCGAGGCCCTTCTCAGTATGGAGAACATTGATGTCTGTGCTGTAACTGAAACCTGGTTCAAGGCTCCTGAGAGCACCCGGCACTATTAGGTTTTACCTCATATCATGCGTTCCGCCCCAAAACCCGGACCACACCACAAAAGGAGGGGTGTATCCATATTCATAAAGGATACCCACACCTCCAGGTTGGTGGCAACGCACAAGCTCGGAAACCATTCAGGTGCAACTAACCATAGGCAAAACTGCTCTACAAATTGTAGCATGCTACAGGCCACCCTCTCAAACTCAGGAACCCCACACAGCCTTCCTGAAGACACTGGAGGGTATAAATGTATCTCCAAACACCATCATATTGGGTGACTTCAACTACCCGAATATAGACTGGGAACATTACTCAAGCCCTAACTTTCTAGCCTAACGGTTCCTGGAGTTCATAAATTCAAATGCCATGGAACAGCTAGTCACTGTTCCCACGAGAGGAGAAAATATACTAGATCTCATTGTCACAAACATGGGGACAAAATGCTCCACACCGAAGTATATCCCTCATTGGTGAGATCTGATCATAAACTAATCTCACTGGAAATCCACATCCCGCCCCCACCCCAAACAAAAAAGACCATAGTGAAGAACTTCTCTAAAGCAAACTTCACACTACTCAAGACTGGTGTGGTATCCTTCAAGGCCCCTGAGCCAGGGAAACCACAACCCAAGCTGCGGAAGCCCTTACAAATGCCTTCTATGAACACCTCCAGGACTGCATGGATCAGGCAATCCCAAATAAAACCAAGACTCTTTCCACAAAGGGCAAACGTCCAGTCTGGTGGACCCCAGCCATTAACAAACTTTACAATAAGAGGAGAAAGCTATTACATGATAGAACAAAATCCATAAAAGGGAAGTCACCCCTGATCATTATTAGTAAAAAATACGAGCACTCATAAAATCAACTAAGGCCAATTTTGAGAGAAAAATTGCCATGGATTCAAAGGACAATCATAAGGCCTTTTTCAGCTATGTTAGGAACCTGGGTGGAAACTCCCAGATATGCTCAGAATTAGTCCAAAATGATAGAAAAATCACTGAACCCACAGACATTGCCAACATACTGGCAGACAGGTTCAGTGCAAACTTCACCCCCCTCTCCCCCCCTAAAGGAGAGATAACTATCCCAGCTGAGTGTAGCCTCCCGGACATCTCAAATGCGCAGGTGAAAGCTGCTCTCTCTAAAGCTAAAAGCACAGCAATAATGGGACCGGATGGTGTCCCCAGCTGTGTGCTACACGAGCTAAATGAGGAATTAAACCCGCACATAAGGCAGCTGTTTAATCTCAGCCTTACCACAGGATACGTGCCCAAGGAGTGGCGTACGGCAACTGTGGTCCCACTCCACAAAGGCGGCGCCTCTACGGACCCTGGTAATTACCACCCCATAAGCTTAACAAGTCTAGTCTGCAAAGCTATGGAGAGGATCATAATGGAGCTCATAAACAAAGATATAGGGGACTTGCAGACATTGGACCCGACCCAGTTTGGCTTTGTCAAGGGAAGATCATGCCTTTTGAACTTGGTCGACTTCTTCGAAACAGTCACCAAGGCCATTGATGAGGGAAAGGCAGTCCATACAGCCTACCTTGACCTTGCAAAGGCTTTCGACACAATACCCCACTCGGGTATTATAGAAAAACTTACCAGCTTAAATGTAAACCCATATGTCACAAGATGGGTTGCAAACTGGCTTAAGGACAGAACCCACGGGGTTAGAGTTGCTGGCGCTGTGTCAGACTCCAAGCCGGTCACAAGTGGTGTCCCACAGGGCTCGGTCCTTGGCCCCCTATTGTTTGGCATCTACTTCTCAGAAGTACAGGCCAACATGGGAGGACTTTGGCTGACAAAGTTTGCAGACGACTGCAAACTGGGCGCCATAGTTGGAAAGTGCATCGGACACGGATATCCTTCAGAAGGGACTCACGGAAACAGATAGCTGGTGCCAGAGCCATGGCCTGAAGTTAAACGCCAAAAATGTATAGTCATACCCTTCGGGAAAAACAAGGTAACCCCAAGCTACCATATAGGTGGTAATCCACTAAGCACAGAAGAGGTTATCAGGGACCTGGGGACCCAGGTTGACAGTGGCCTTTCTTTTGACACTCACGTTGCTAAAGTGGTTAGAAAGACCTTCTACATTGCCCACCTGATCATGAAGGGATTCACATCCAGATCTAGTGAGGTCATTGTTCCCTGTACTCTTCACTTATCAGACCAATGATCGAGTACAATGCCCCATTCGGGATGTATCTCACCCGACATCTGCAGCAATTGGAGAGACCCCAAAAGTTCCTCACCAAAAGGATAAAGGGACTCCAAAATCTGTCATATGCTGCCAGATTGAAGAAACTCCAGCTCTATTCAGTCGCATACCGTCTGCTCAGAGGTGACATGTGCCTGACATACAAGGCCATGTCCAACCCGAATTAATGGACATGCTCCACCTCAAAAAATCCAAATCCACCAAAACCACTAGAGCAAGCGACTTAAACCTTAGCACGGATATAAATAGGACGTGCTGGAGGGATAGATTTATCACTCAGAGACTCCCTATGCTGTGGAATAAAATCCCGGTCCATGTGAGGCAGAGCACCTCGCTGACTCTGTTCAAGAGAAATCTAGACCTGTGGATGGGAGATCGTAGGTTTACCCCGGGAATCATCTCTGTGTCACTGCTGGACAGAGGCACAACAAACTAATGGGCACAGTATTTTTTCATATAAGGGGTGGCGTAAGCCACAAAAATTTGGGCTAGGCTTATAAATGCCTTAGGGCAGATAGCCTAGTATAAACCTATGAACCTATAAACCTATAAGTAGGAGTTGAATTGGCTAGTAATGTCTGAGTGGTTGGTAATTCATGTAGAAGGTTGAGTAGTATGGCCTGGGTGAATTAGTTTATTTACTGAGGACCAGAATTGTTTGGGGTTTGCGTAACTAGCAATATTCATCTTATTGATCACCTGTATTAGCCTTCGCTATATGGGTTATGTCATTTCAAGGATATAACAGCCTGCTACCTTCCAAAAGCTTCAGGGCACCTTCCATTTACCCAAACCGTTAGCTCAAACTCTGCTGTCAAAAAGACTGCTTTAGGTGCCAAGCTGTTCAGAGCTTTCCGCCTGCTGGAGAGAGCACTCCTTCGTGGACTTTCAAGGATCAGTGTACAGGTTGAGCTGTTCCATTACTGGGCAGATAAGTTCCCTTTGGGAGAAAAACCTTCTGCAGTTAATATTTGTTGTTTAATATTAACTTTCCTGGTTAGAATTTTTTTAAACTAGGGGTTGTGTTTTAATGGACTGTCATGACACTTAACTGTACTTTTAAACTGGAGTGCACTTTTTTCTGTCTGCTTAAAGGTTGTTAAAAAATATCTAAAACTACTTTTTCTGTGGGGTAATTGTATGCATTTTCACTTTTGGGGTTGGCAGAGTTAAAGTGCTTTTTACTGTCTATTACTGGGACTGTGAAGTTTTACCAACTAGTGCTGCTTAGTTTCCTTGGAAAAAAGACATTCCTCCTTCCAGCCACAAAAAGAAAGAAAAAGAAAAAGCAAAGTAAGCAAACAGCCTTTGCCACCACAGCAGGTTAGCAGGTTGCCTCAGCCACAGGTGTGTGGCACTGCTGTGGCCAGAGCTGGTTTTCTCAGACAACTTATCTTTTTCCTTGGATTCTTTGTGTAGCACCTAACAGCCACTATGGACCTGGGTGTAGACACTTCTTGTGTGGCTGTTGGGGTCTCCAAGTGAGCAAGGGAGAGCCACTCTTGTCGATCTTGGGAGAAGGGGCAGGGAAGACTACTCTGTTAAACCAGAATGTTATGCCTATGCCTGGGAAAGCTATTGCTGCCATTAATAAACCTGTTTGCCCCAATTTTCCTGTCAAAAAGGAAGAGAAAACTAATAATAGGTTATGAAGTCAGGATGAGGATTTTTTTAAAGAAGTTCATGAAACAGTAAATATGTTTGTGAATAGGGGATATGATAAAAAGTACGTTTTAGATTCTCTCCAAAAAGTTATTTTAAGAAGACAAAATTTTAATAAGAGAAATAGAAATAATGAACAATACATAGTAACAAATATTTGGAGAGCAATAAAAATGGTGTAGGGAATATTGTATATAACAGTTATAACAGAAGTGATAGAAATAATAGGGACATGGATAGAGGAAAGGCATTTGTTTTGTGACTGTATACAATGTCCTTAGTGTGCAAATAGTTGGCCTTTTAAAATATTATTGGCCTATTTTGCAGGATAAATACTTATCCCTGTATTTCTTTTAAGAAGGGCAGAAATATTACTGATATTATGATTCATAGTTAATTTGTTTTTTCTGCTGTACATGTTCACAAACATATTGAAGTTAATTATGGTATATATAAATGTGAAATATGTTGTTTATGTAAACAATTGGTGAACTACTTTCCAAAGGTTAATAATAATAGTTTTAAACCTGTTTGGCAATTTAATTGTAATACTGAGGGGATTGTCTATGCCTTACATTGCCCTTGCGGAGTGATTTATATTGGTGAAAGCCAGAGGGCTTTTAATATCAGGTTCCAAGTGCACATTAGAGACATTAAGAAAGTTCATTTAGAAAGCCCTTTGGCTGTTCACGTTAAATATTTACATCAAAGTAATGCTACATTATTGAAGGGTTGTCTTCTGGAGCAAGTTGTATTGCATATGAGTGAGACAGGGACTCTTAAAGAGAAACTTTTGTATAAAGAGGCAGTTTATATTTCAAAATACAATACACTTTCTCCTGAAGAGGTTAAGCAGTGAATGTAATTGGAAGTATTTGATTAATTAAGTTAGTAATTATGTTTTAATTGTGTTAATTGTTTTATATATTGGGTTATTTAATGCTGTGTTTTTATGAATTTGTTTGTACTACTGGAAGGCTTTTGGCTGAGGCTTAAAGACAATATATTTGTTTGCTGTTTCTGTAGCTGTAGTTTTTTTTTCTATTTATTTTTTTGTGTGTGTGCAATATAGAAAACTAAACATTTATCTACTCCTCAAATCCCTCTAGACAGAGTAGTTTATTAGCTCTTGCTCATGGTATAATTCAGGCTTTTGATCCTTATATTGTGATTTCTGGTATAAGAAAAAGGAATTCCTCTTTTTCTGAAGGGATTCAAGATTCTGAATCTGGTCAGGAAGATGAAAGGACATGCACAGGGTTTTCTCCTCAGATTTCTGATTCAGATGCAGAGTAGAACATGGTATCTGACCCTCTCTGTGAAGGACTGTCATTTTCTGAGACTGTTTCCAGTATGTGCCAGTGTTTAGTGGGAGAATATTGAGATGTCCTGACTGAGATCACTGTTGCAGTATTCCAAATAAGTAGGTTGTCACTGCTGTCTGTCCGGAATACCAAAGCTTAACCTTCCATAGGTTGTACATCCGACGTGTGTCCTCGGAGTATAGGGGTATGTAGGGTGACTTATGAGCATAAATCCTCAGACTTTATCACCTAACGCAAGTATTGTATCCATCAGACTGACCATCATTGGTACCGTAGGCTTCTTTAAAGAAAGATAAGTGCCCTATTGGGGAACCTTCCTTTACTTAACTAAATTGTTGTGCTATCTCTCTCTCTCTCTCTATATATATATATATATATATATATATATATATATATATATATATCTGTCTTGGATGTCAGATAGGAGGGGTAAGTGCAGGTGTGGTAAGCAAATCCCATACAAAGATTGGCATACCAAGTGTTTTTCTGCCTAGACATGGAACTTGACTAGAAGGCATGTTCTATTTGCCAATCCTTTGTGCTAAACACTTTGCAATCCCATCTGGCTTTGCTCAACACTTTCTGGATACCCAATGTCTGAAGTGTTTGGCCCACTCCAGGATGGCGGATTCTACTTCCCTATATGTATCGTCACCCCTCAAGAAAAAACTCTAAAGGCTCAGACCAAGTACTCGGTCTGTTTTTTTTCTGATTCTGACGCACCTGCTGATTTTTCAGAACCCACAGTACATTCAACTCCACCTCATTTTTCCTCTACCAGGACCCCACCAGAAGCTGGTATGGCATTGGAGGGCCTTAGAACTGAGGAAACTGCTCTCAACCTGCTCTTATAGAGAAAGGTGCACCATGGGTCATGGTTTCAGAGGACCCCAAAGACATCTCACAGATTCTAGTTAGGGAAGAGATCGCCAGTAAGTTAATAGAGGTACGTCAGGGGTCTGAATCTTTCTGCTTGGCTCAGGTTGACATCACACAAAAAAAGAAACTACAAGTGACTAAGCATGTCTCTTCTCCTCATCTAGGGAGAAGGAATGGCTGGACTTTTCTCAAAGCCTGCACATGGCCATTATGGCCCTGAAACCTCCTTCATTTTCTAACCACATTCCTCCTCCTCCCACTCTACAAAAGATTGTGGATTTATCATCTTTTGAAGAAGATGATGCTTCTGACTCTGATCATTTTCTGGTATACTTCTCTCAGAAAACCTGCCCTGGCCAAATCCCTAATGATGATGAAAACTCAATTTCTCGTGACTCTCCTGTTGAAGAAGCTTCATTTGGAGAGACAATTATAAACATGATAAAGCATTTTGAGTGGGAGCCTACACAGATTACAGAGGTCCAGAAAAGATACTACAACCTCCTGGAAATAGGCACTGTCCAGCCCCTTCACTTATCCCTCCAGCTCTGGAGGCTTTCTTGAATGCTTTCCAGCCTTCCTTTGCCTTCTGTCCCCAAAAGACCCGAAGAATTTTAAAAAGTTCCTGATGAACTTGAAGTTCTTGTACAAGAATCATGTGGCGGACCCCTCTGTAGTATCCCTCTCTCCTTAAGTCCCTTAAAACTTATCTTTAACGTCTATGCCCTTCCTTCAGACAAAGACAATAAGGCTATGGATAGGTGGGGAAAAAAGTTTAGACCTCTTCTCCTTGGGCATTCAGAGCTATTAATCATCAAACCCAGATGATCAAGTTCATGTTATCCATGCTCAGCTTCTTAAACAACGTAATGGATTTGTATGGGCCAAATTCCATACAACAAATGTCCTTGCTTAATTAGGCTGCCAAGGTAGCCAGACATAGTATAAAATGTAGGTATGATGCTGCAGAGGCCTCCTCTAGAGCAGTTGCTGTTGGCTCTGTCATTCACAGGTATGCATGGTTGCACAATTGACCCGTGCCAGAAGATTTCAAAGCCAAACTTATTGATTTTCTTTTTAGATAAGGATCTTTTGTTTGGGCCATAAGCTGCCAGCATATTTAAAGCCCTACAAGAGCAAGCCAAGGCAATGAAAGACTGCAAGCAGATTCTGTTATTCTCTGTGTCTGGATACCTGAGGACTTACTCAGTCAAGCCCACTTCTTTTGTTAGAAGGGACACCAGATCCATTCAAAAACACAGGAAGGCTCTCAGAAAGAAACTTTCAGAGAAGCCACAGAAGATTCCCACATCTGGGAGGCCTCCCTTCTGCGAAAAAATATTTTTATGATGGTCTACAAATCAACATTCCCCAACTCCTCAGTCCTGCCCCTCTCCAAAAGGCTTACTCAGTCAATCTCAAGCTGGGAAAGGATCACCACAGACCACTGGGTGCATTCCATTATAAAAAAGGGTCATGGCATGGCCTGGAAGGAACTTCCTCCTCTGAATGTCATACCTCCACTACCAAGTCCATCTTCTACCTTCTCCAAGAATTGCAGGCACACGGCACAATAAAACCAGCACCCATAGAATTCATAGGAAGGTGGTTTTACTCCAGACACTTCATACTTCCAAGAAAAGAATGGCAGTTGAGACCCATACCATGTCTCTCTTTGCTTAACACCTTCTTAAAAGCGCAAAAGTTCTTACCTTCAAATTGCTCTTACTGCACACACTGCTGCCTTTCATACATCCTTAGAATCATTTGGTCTAAAGGATGCCTACCACCTTATACCAATTCAACTGTTTTGCAGGAGATTCCTTAGGTTTGTGACAATTCACCTATTTTGCAGGAGATTCCTCAGGTTTATACTGGCTTATTCATTTTACTGCTGTGCAATTTGGGCTTTCCACAGCCCCAACAGTTTTCACAAAATTCCTAACACCAACGATAGCATTCTGTCAAACTCAAAGAATTCAAATGTTCCCCTTCCTAGATGATCTACCAGTCCAAGCTACCTCACCACAGATCCTGTTTACAGCATCTCCATTTCAACCTCAAAAACCTTCTCCACTTGAGGTTCACTGTCAACTACAAAAATTTCCTCCCTCCATCCCACCCAAGACCTAGTGTTTCTGAGCTTGCAGACTGGATACCAGAAATATGCAGGCTTACTTGCCTCAGATAAAAGTGCAGAAGCTTACAGCTCATCTCCCTCAATCAGTGTTTGGTCAGGAAAGTAGTAAGAGCTCTTGGATTCATGGCAGCAACTATCCCAATGTTTCCTCTAGCTAGACTGCATATGAGGAAAATTCAGTGGTACCTGAAAACACTCTGGTCCCAACACTCTCATCCTGTAAACACTGTGATCTCCCACATACCTTGTCTCAGGAAGGAGCTCTCATGGTAGGTGGATCAGGTAGAACTCATCCCAGGATCCCCCTTCTCTCTACTAATCCTAGTTCAGGAGATGTACTTAGATGCCTTGGATGAGGCCATGGGGGCCAGGACAGGCACCCACATAGTCCAGGGCAGATGGCAGCCAGAATTCCAAAGGGGACACATCCACCTGAATAAGGAGATGGGGGTCCTCACCCAAGCTCTTCTGGTCTTCCTACATATCTGGAAGCCAGATCCGTTTTGAGTATTCACAGACAGCGCAACACTCGTGGTACATAAACAAGGAAGCACAAGCGCATACTAGCTGTACAGATTACCACAGAGGGGCCTGGGGCCTTGCCAGCCAAAAAAAGTATCTCCCTACTCACCATATACATCCCATCACAGGACATTGTGTTAGCAGACACATTAAGCAGGGCCTTGGAGGACCCTCACAAATAGACCCTGTATAGACAAGTCTTCCTGGATATTCTCTACTTGTTTAGTACATCTCAGATAGATCTGTTTGACTCAGAAAGCAACATAATTTCCCCTCCTTTGCACCAGGAACCTTTGTCCCTCTGCCTGGAAGACAGAGGCTTTCTCTATTCAGTGGACAGGGAAGTTCTGTGACTTCCGTCCACTAATTCTCTTTCCAAGGGTTCCACTAAAGATCCAAAAAAAAAAAAAATCTTACAAGTCATCCCCTTTTGACCAAGACAGGACTGATTCTATCTTCTTTTTCATCTAGCCAAGGGCAAATCCTGCAAGCTGCCACACAAGGAGGACCTCATCTCTCAGCATAAAGGATCAGCACTACATCCCAAACTGTCATTCCTAAACCTAAGCTTGTAGATGATGGGTTCTGATTCCTTTCATGCACCGGTTTGCAGAAGTCATAGTTAAGGTTCTTCAAAAAGCAAGGAGACTCGCCACTCAAAAATCCTACATAGTCAAAAGGAAGAGATTTTCTTTCTGGTACCATAGGAATAACCAGGACCCCAACAAATTAGAGGTACTGTATATCCTATAATACCTGTGTGAGCTCTTGAATGCAAGTATGACCTACTCCTTCATCATAGCTCACCTGTCAGCCATCTCATAACTTGTATCAATTCTTAATTTATATTTTTATGTTATGCATAATTTGTTATAATTATTTGAACTGCAGGTGTTTTATTTTATTTTTGAAGATTGTAAAATTATTGTTCTTAAAATGTTTTGTAATAATTTGGAGCTTTTCACCCCAGGCCTCTGCTGAAAATGGGCTTCTGCAGAGTCGGACTTTCCTGGTAATCAGATGTCAATGAATAGTTATTTATTTATTTTGTTTACCGGGTAATGTCCGACTGGGCATGAGGCACATTGTCAGCGGAGGCCGGGGAAGAAAATCTCCATACATAAAATAGACAGTATTAAACAATCAGACTGAACACGTATTAATCAACAATGTACAAAGCAAGTCAGTAAAGAAATTAGTTATAAGAAGAAATATAATTAACAAATTTAACAAAAAATGGCACAGTGATAAAAACTGGCTGCATGAGTTAATAGTGAGAACAGTGTGATACAGTAATTGCAAGGCAGAGAAATGCAGTCTACATAACAGTTAAAGACAAAACAGTATGTATGTATACATTGATAACTGATGCCAAGAATAGATACAAGATAGCCTTCAGCAGTTAATAGTTGTAGCTGCGAGAATGAGCTAGTTTAGAGTAATGTAAGGGAATAGTAGGTAGCTTAACCAGGAGTATGGCAGGAGCAGAGCCAGTGTTTTGCTAGATATTCCTTAAGGAGGTTTTTAAACTCATGAATGCTGGCATTTTTAGCCATAGATTGAGGAAGAGTGTTCCACAGTTTAGCAATTTTATGGGAAAAGAGGGCAGTGCCCTGTGTGTTGTGGGCTTGGGTAATCTTTAACAATAGTTTATTTGAAGATCTTAGTGCTCTAAGATTGCTGTTGGGTTGGACTAGATTGGTGAGTGCCAGGCAGTTAGGTTTGTGAATTATATTGTGGGCTATGGACAGTTGGTTAAATGTTAGAAGGTTTGGTAGTTCTAACCATTTAAGTTGGGAGAGTACAGAGCAGTGGTGAGTTCTGTAAGGGTGGCCAGTGACAAACTTGGCGATTTTGTTGCAGCATGATTCCAGATTATTTAGGTCAGATTTCCGAATGTTTGTAAATACTAGGGAGCTGTAGAAGGAGGGTGGAGAGTAGATGTGTGCGGGTAGTGGCTAGTCTGGCATTGTCTGTAAGGTAAGGTTTAATTCTGTAAAGGGTGCCAAGTTTGGAGTGGACTTTTTTGATGGTGAGGGAGATGTGGGTGTCAAACCTTAGTGTTATCATCGATTGTGACACCGAGAAGTTTGTCTTGGCTGGTGGGATTTATTTTGGTTCTGTTTCTGGAAACACTAGAAAGTGGAGTCGGACATGTTTTAGGTTTGTTGTAATTGAAGACAGTTAACTTGGTTTTGTTGGGGTTAAGTATGAGTTGATGGCTAGTGAGGTAGTTTTCTATGTCCTGGAAAGATTTTTGCATTTTTGTTTGTAGATCCTGTGGGGGTGAGGGCTGTGCAGATTAATGTGGATTGGCATGTTGGACTATGGAGGGTAGTTGGGTTGAAGAGCTGAGGTTGTTAGTAAAAATTGTAAAGAGAATGGGGCCAAGTATGGATCCTTGGGGTACGCCAATAGTGATGGGTAGATGGGGGAGACAGGGTGTTCTCCCATTCGGTGGCTTGCTGACGGTTTGAGAGATAACTATGGAACCAGGAAAAGGCTATTGTGCTGAGGCCAAAGGATGATAGTTTATTTAGTAGGATTTGGTGGGAGACTGTGTCAAAGGCTTTTGACATGTCAAGGAATATGGAGGAAGACTATTTGGCCTCTATTTATAAGATCTTTAATGGTGTTTGTGAAAGCAGGGCAGTACTGATGCTATGTTTTGGCCTAAAGCCATGTTGTGTGGAGGAGAGGAGTTTGTGATTAAGGAGGTGGGCAAGGAGTTGGGAGTGAATGCATTTTTCTAAGATTTTGGGTAGAGGGGAGAGCATGGCTGTGGGACGGTAGTTAGGTAGATCCTTAGAGGGGCCACCTTTGTGTAGGAGAATGATGTGGGATATTTTCCATAGATGAGGTACATATTGTTTAGAGATAGAACGGTTGATTAGGATTGATAAAGGATAGGCGATTGAGGGGGCAGCAATTTTAAGGAATTCATTAGGTAATTTATCAGCTGCTAGACAGCAGGGTTGAGTTTGGAAAGGAGAGATTTTATGTAGTTTGGATTGGGGTGAAAGAGAAGGGGGTGGGGGAGTCGGAAGATGGAAGGGGAACAGCGAGAGGTTGATCAGTCGGATTACCAAGAAGAGATGTGATTGAGTTAATGAAGTGGGTATTAAATTGTGTAGCTATTGGGTCAGAAACCTTGGAGTTAGTGGGTGGAGGGTATAGCCTGGGTTGAGAAGATTGTTTGCTGATCTGAAAGGAAATAGTTTTGCTTGTCTATTTTTATCTCTTAGTTTGGTTACATAGCTGCTGATATGTTGTGTGGTCTAATGTTTTATTTTTGGTAGTGTGGTAAGTGGACCATGCCCTGTCTCTCTACTTCAGCAGTGCTAGGGTATCTTTAGATAGTCAAGTTATGTGTCTAGTTTTTGCTCTTATTTTTCTTGTGGGTGCTAGTTTGTTGAGTATTTTAAGAAAGGTATTGTTGAAGTAAAGGACTGCATGATCAACTGGGAGGTTTCGTGCTGAAGAAGGTGGTTGAAAGTGGAGGGGGAAAAGTATTTTTTGTTCCTGATAAATTTATATATTGTGTTGGTTTGTGTCTGAGCTCGTTTTCTGTACAGGAAGATAGGCCAGTGGTCACTGAGGGAGTCTGGAAGGCAGCCTGCTAAATAACCTAGATTTGGTTTGTTAATATTCAATCTAGTGTGGACTGCGTTTTAGAATGTTTATCTAGCCGGGTTGGACAGGATATGGTTTGAGTGAAATTGAAGAGGTTTAGGAAATTGGAGAGGCTGTTGGTGTTGCAGGAATGCCAATCCAGGTTAAAATCACCCAGGATAATGGCCTCCTGGCTGAAATTAGTTGATGTTCAGGTGAGAAGTAGGTTGTTCCCGTGTGTGTGTGGGGGGGGGGGGTAGGTGGTTATGATGATAATAGATCTGTTAGGGTTTATCACTGGGTGTGTTGTTAGGATTTCGGAGTTAGGTAGGTCAGGAGGGGCACAGTTTAATAGTCCAAGTTTGAGTGTGTATTTATACATAATAGCGACACCACCACCCCTTTTGTTTGGTCTGTCTAATCTAATTATGTTGTATCTGTTTGTAATAATTTCCTTGTCTTTGATGTGGGACTTTAGCCAGATTTTGTTTATTGCTGCAATGTCAGGTAAGTAGGAGTTAAGGGTTGCATGGAATTCAGTAATTTTATTTACAATACTACAGAGGTTAAAGTGCATAAAGACTGGGTCTGAGTTGTTGGTCTTTGGAAGTGTGCGAAGGGGGTGGTGGTTAGTAGTATGTTGGAGAGAGATTGGTGGAGGGCTGGGTGGGGAAATGGTTGGGTAATGAGGGCTGTGGGTGAGGAGGCCTGTGTTGCGGTGGATGTCAGACTGGAGTTTAATTTGTGTTGTATAGAGTGAGTTGTCTGACTTTACTGGTAAGTTTTACATATCTGTGAGTTGAAGGGTAAGTCCTATGTGTGGGTAAATGTTTGAAAGGTAGGAGGAGAAAGGTAGTTGTTTTGTAGACCTATGAGCCAATGGCTGCATATGTGTGGTTGTGGCTGTTGGAGGAGGATAGAGGGAAGAGTAGGTGATTGAAGGTGAATGATGGTGCATGAGTGGAGGGAGGTGGAGCTAAGCAAGAGGTATAGTAGGTGAAGTAGGAGAGAATTGGCTAGCAAGGAATTGAGGTGGGACATAGTGGATGGCTATAAAAGTGTGGTGTGGAGGTGAGAGGAAGGGGAGGGGATTGAGGCAGTTGTATTGGCTGGACGTAGAAGGGGGTGTGTTTTATTAGGAAATATCTGTGTGTTTGAACTTGAGGGCAAGAGGGCAATCTACCAGGTCAGTGTCATCCTCTAGGGTCTTCTACAAAGGAACAGATGTCAGGGCCATATTGGAAGCTACCATCTGTTCTTTTTCACACATCTTCACTAAACCATACAAGATTGAAGCCTTTTCAAGGTCCAGAGCTGCCTTTGCTAGGCCAGTCCTCTCTGGCCTCCAGAACAGTTTCTCTATCAACTAGCCAAACCACTTTCCATTCTCTTCAGTTCTGGGTATCACCCACCTTTTTGGAATAATGCAACAGTGATTTCAGTCAGGACATAGTACAGTTGTGTAACAACTCACCATAATTCCCAGTTAGTCAACCTGCTGCCCCTAAAACTGGTAACTCAGTCGTTCAAGCTTTTTATACACTTTTCCCAAACTTATTGAGCAGCTATAGTTTTCATTAATCCAGCTGCTAATAAACATTTTGTTAATTCCAATCATCCCTTCTGACAAGGATGATAAAATGGTTGAAAATTACAGGAAAAAAAGTATATGTTTCTGCAACTTTGATTTTCAGAATTTCGAATGGTTAGGCTCCTGTGCTTAAAACTTATTCTAATTGTGGAAGTATAAGGAATGTTTTATCTGCAGTTCCTTCTTATGAAGAGAAATCTGTTTTGAGTGGTTTAATTTCTTCCATTTAACAGGTCACAACTCTTGGTGTTTATGATTCTGTAGATACTTCTTACAGGGCTATGCCCACTGGTACTTTATCAAGATGGTTTACCAGGCATACTTTCTAGATGGCTGCACGCTGAGTAACAGCTTAATTTTAGCTCTCCCAGTGTGAAAACAAACTGAGAAAAGAGAGCCAGTGAACTTGTCTTTTTGGGTAAATTTCAGCAACTGTCTAGTAATTCCGCTGCCTGGATGCCTGCAAAAAAGAAATTCAAAGACCCTGAAAGCAAAGCAATCTAAAAAGGTGAGGAAAAGCACTGGATGGGAAGAATCCTACAGCTGTTGAAGGCTGAAGCTCTAGTTTTGGTGCAAGACATGACTTTCAGTATTCTAGAGGAAAAATAAGTCAAATGTGCTTAGAGCTGATTAAAATAAATGAAACACTGAAGGAGTAGATCAATTCAATTAACAAAAGGCTGGAAAAATGGAAGAAGCTTTATACAGATATTCAGGTGAGCTGATAAAACTGCAGAAATCAGAGGTCATCATGAAGAAAAGGCTGACTGAGTATGAGACTGCTCAAGAACTGTTTCAAAAAATGGTATACTTAGAGGACAGAGCACATAGGAATAACCTGAGATTTTTTGCTGTACAAGTGAAACTGGAAGGAACAGACTGTATTAATTTTATGAAAGCACAAGTAAGCAATTGGACTGGTATTCCACAGCAGGAGAGTTAACTAAAAGGACATATGTGTATGCCCCAAACCTGGCCATGAGAAAGCAACCCAGAACTTTAATACTAAAGATGTAATCCTACCAGCAGAAAGGGTTGATTCTGACAAAACTGTTGCAGAAGGACAGAGTACTAACAGTGTGAGACAGTAGAGTTTTTGTTGAAAATGATTATTCCTTTTCTGACCGGTGTACAGTGACTAAAATTATTCCAGCAATCTGGGAATATCGAGAGCCTTGTGTGAGATTCAAGCTGTTGTATCCAGCTATTTTCAGAATATTGTTCCTGGAGGGTCAAAATCATTCTTTGATGCAGAGCATACTATAGAAGAAATATAAAAGTTTGTCCAATAAAAAGGGAGTTATCAAACTGAAGGGGATTCTGCTTCTTACTCTTCTGATAATAAAGCCAATAGAGAAACTATGCCAGTGAACCTTTTCCAGTGTTCCAAAGCAAAAATGCTTAAGAGAGAGAAAAAAAGCACAATAGTTGACGACAAGAACCAGAAGTACATTGGAATTGAGCCAGTGACTGAATTTGAGAGATGGAGATCAACAGGAAGTAAACCAGCAACTCAGAATTTGATGAATACATTTTGGATTACAAAGCATTAATTACATTTGTGAAGTTATGACAGAACAAGAGAACCTGGAAATATTGTACTTACATGATTTTGCTAAACTTGTAGGGGACTCCAAAGCATATGCCCTTCTTCATGTTACTAATATTTGAAAGAAGATTTAGGTGAGGGGAAAAGGAAAGAAAGTTAACTGCAAATGAAACAAAATGTTGTTCTTAAAAGTATGTTTATAATACATAGTAATAACTACTTGTTGTAAAGCAAAGCTTTTTCAGTTAATTTTGTTTGCAATAAGGATACTAAAGTAAAAGGGTACCCCATTGTTTCCTTTCTTTTTCTTGTTCAGTTTTAAGAAATATGGGCAATGCAGTGTAAAAAGAGAAGAAAATCTGGACACAAAAGCATGATATAACTAATACTGAGATGCCTTTTTAATTTTTGCATAGGAGAATGACTGAATTAAGGTCCTTGTCTTGATTTAATAACAGGTTTTAAGGGGAAGCAAATAAATGTAGTGAATGCTGAATAATGTTTCCCTCTAGCACATAAATGTTTACAGTGCAACATGTGTAGTAGAAGGCAACTGTGTATCTGGTTCTTAAACATATGGTGGAAATAAAAAAAAAAAAAGCTATGCTTAAGAAGTAACTTGAATTATTTAAAGGGACTGACAAAGGTTAAAGTATTGGAGAATTGGGGGGACTCTCGGAACAAAAACAGCCACAGTTGCAAAGTGCTAAAGTAAAAATAAGGGACTACCTCAATAATATGCATGAGTTTAGAAAGACTGCTGTTAAGCAACAGTTTTTTAATGACAACTCCAAGCAAACGCTACCTCAAAACAAAACACGCACAACACATAACCCACAAAGTAGTGTGCCAAGCAGCCACAGCCCTTAAGGCTGAGTAACACACCTGATACTCTTGTAATAGGTGACTCTATTGTCAGACACACTGACGTCCCGCTCACTAGGCTGAATAAAGAGAAGGTCACGGTGAGCTGCCTGTCGGGTGCTAGGATCTGCCACATAACGCAAGCACTCAGGTCACTCCAAAGCAAATACAAATATGACTCAGTCATTGTACTTGCTGGTGTGAATGACCTGAGACGTACCTCCCTGGACTACATGAAAAGAGACATAGAGGAGCTCTCTGATCATGTAGCCCAGGCTGGTATGACCCTGACCTTGAGCAGCATCTTACCCTCACCTAGAATGATGCCACAGTACAAAGACAAAATGATCGATTTTAACAATTGGCTAAAATTTTGGTGTCATTCAAAGGGGATCCAGTGTCTGTCAGCCTGGGATGACATGCTCGACAAGCCACGTTGTTTCGCTAGGGACGGCTTGCACCGGTCACCACTGGGCTTTCAGATATTGGCAAAGGCTCTTGCCATCCCCATAGTGCCTTTTTTAGGCAAGGCTCAAAAGTCAAACCCACCCCCATAGACAGCACAAGGAACAAGAAACTAAGGGTAATGCTGCTAAACGCTAGAAGTCTTAACCTCAAGATGCACGCACTCAAAGCTTTCCTCAGTATGGAGAACATTGATATCTGTGCAGTGACAGAAACCTGGTTGAAGGCTCCAGAGAGCACCCCAGCACTACCAGGCTATACCTCATGTCATGCTTTTCGGCCCCAAAACCCGGACCGAACCACAAAAGGAGGGGGAGTTTCCATATTTATCAAGGATATCCACACCTCCAGGTTAATGGCATTGCACGAAGTATCGGAGACCATCCATGTGCAACTAACAGTGGGCAAGACTGCTTTTCAGTTTATAGCATCCTACAGGCCACCCTCTCAATGTCAGGAATCCCACTCTGCTTTCCTGTAAACATTGGAGAACATGAAGATCTCTCTGAACACCATTATATTGGGCGACTTCAACTACCCAAACATTGACTGGGAGCACTACTCAAGCCCCAGCATCTTAGCCCAAAGGTTCCTGGAAATTATAAACTCAAATGCTATGGAACAACTAGTCACCACTCCCACAAGAGGGGACAACATACTAGACCTGATCATTACCAATATGGGGACTCTATGCTCCACACCAGAAGTATATCCCTCATTGGTAAGATCAGACCATAAATTAATTTCACTGGATGTCCACATCCCGACCCCACCCCCAGCCCAGAAAACCACAGTGAAAAACTTCTCAAAAGCGAACGTCTCACTCCTCAAAACCGAAGTGGAATCCTTCAAGGCCCCAGGGCCAGTGGAAACTACGGCCCAAACTGCAGAATCCTATATAAACGCATTCTACGGACATCTCCAGGAATGCATGGATCATGCTATCCCAAACAAAACCAAGACCCAATCATCCAAAGGCAGGCGTCCAGTCTGGTGGACCCCTGCCATAAATAAACTGTACAACAGAAGGAGGAAGCTACTACATGATAGAGCAAAATCCCTAATAGGGAAGGCATCTCTGATCCAGTACTAGCAAAAAATTACAATCCCTCATAAAATCCTGCAAGGCCAGCTTCGAGAGTAAAATTGCACAGGACACTAAAGACAATCATAAGGCTTTTTTCAGTTATGTTAGAAACCTGGGATGCAACTCCCAGACTTGTTCTGAGTTGATTCTAAATGACAAAAAATACACTGAACCCACAGACATCGCCAATATCCTGGCAGACAGGTTCAGTGCAAACTTCTCCACCCCCTACCCTGCAAAAGAGCAAGTATCTATCCCGGCAGAGGGTTGCCTCCCAAACATCTCTGATGCTCAGGTGAAGGCTGCCCTCTCCAAAGCAAAAAACACTGCTTCCATGGGACCAGATGGCGTCCCAGGTTGCGTCCTACATGAACTCCAAGAGGAACTAATCCCTCAAATAAAACAGCTATACAATCTCAGCCTCACTACAGAATATGTGCCCACAGAATGGCGTACAGCAACAGTGGTCCCACTCCACAAAGGTGGAGCCTCTACGGACCCTGGAAACTATCGGCCCATAAGCCTGACTAGCTTAGTCTGCAAGGCTATGGAGAGGATCATCATGGAGCTCATAAACAAAGACATTGGGGACCTACCGACACTAGATCCTACCCAGTTCGGCTTTGTCAAGGGAAGATCCTGCCTTTTGAACCTGGTTGACTTCTTCGAAACAGTCACCAAAGCCATAGATGAAGGGAAGGTAGTCCACACAGCCTATCTGGACCTTGCAAAGGCATTTGACACAATACCCCACTTGGGCATCATAGATAAGCTATCCAGCTTAAATATAAATCACTATGTCACAAGATGGGTCGCAAACTGGCTCAAAGACAGAACCCACAGAGTGAGAGTTGCTGGAGCCATGTCCAACTCGAAACCGGTCACAAGTGGCGTCCCATA
Organism: Protopterus annectens; assembly: GCF_019279795.1. Classification (NCBI taxonomy): domain Eukaryota; kingdom Metazoa; phylum Chordata; order Ceratodontiformes; family Protopteridae; genus Protopterus; species Protopterus annectens. Next base: position 608,308,735 of record NC_056741.1, on the reverse strand, counting down.
GGGTTCTGTCCTGGGACCACTCTTGTTCGGTATATACTTTTCCGAGGTACAGGCAAACGTGGAAGGACTATGGCTCACTAAGTTCGCAGACGACTGCAGTAACTGGTGCCAGCGCCATGGTTTAAAGCTAAATGCCAAAAAATGTATAGTCATACCCTTTGGCAAAAACAATGTGCCCACAAATTACCACATAGGCGGAAACCCATTAAGTACAGAGAAAGTTATTAGGGACCTGGGGACCCAAGTTGATAGCAATCTCTCCTTTGAAAACCACATTGCCAAAGTGGTTAGAAAGACCTTCTACATAGCCCACCTCATCACGAAGGGTTTCACATCTAGATCGAGAGGTAATCGTGCCCCTTTATTCATCCCTCATCAGACTCTTCATAGAATACAATGCCCCTTTTGGGATGTACCTTACCCGACACCTGCAGCAATTAGAAAGACCCCAAAAGTATCTCACCAAGAGGATCAAGGGTCTCAAACAGATGCCATATGCTGCTCGGTTAAAAAAACTCCAGCTCTACTCAGTTGCATACCGCCTACTTCGAGGCGATCTATGCCTGACATACAAAGCTATGTCAAATCCAGAATTAATGGACATGCTCCACCTCAGTAAATCTAAATCCCTTAGAGCCACACGCTCGAGGGACTTGAACCTCAGCACAGAAATAAATAGAACTTGCTGGAGGGACAGGTTCATAACCCAGAGGCTCCCTTCACTCTGGAATAGAATTCCAGTTCATGTGAGGCAGAGCACCTCACTGAATCTCTTCAAGAAGAATCTCGATAGGTGGATGGGGGATCGTAGGTTTGTCCCAGGGATTACTCCCGTGTCACTATTAGACAGAGGCACAGTAAACTAAACCTTAAAAAGGGCACAGTATACTCAAATCAAGGGGTGGCGTAAGCCATACAGAATTGGGCTAGGCTTATAATTGCCCCAGGGCAGATAGCCTAGTATGAACCTATGAACAAAAAACTTTTACCACAGTGGCTCAGGCAACAAAGTATAAAGGGTTGTTGCCAAGTTTAGAGGGCCTATTACAAAGAAAACAACCAGAGATCCTATAGAAGTATTAGAAATCTTTTGGAAATTTCACAAAAATATGTATTAAGCAGCGAAATGTGGAACTCAAGAAAAAGTAAAAAAAAAAAAAATAGAAATGTTTATGGAAGATTTAAATATGCTGAGGTTAGAGGTACAACAGTCTGAATTACTAACAGTCAAGACAGGAGAGAATGAGATAAAAATGTGGATGTATAACCAATCTACAGGAAAGTCCCCAGAAATAACTGGCATTGCTATGGAAGTTTGGAAGCTAGAAGGTAAGAAGATGGTAAATATCTAGAAGGTTTTGTATTTTAAAAGGAGGATAAGCACCAACATACTAGAAGAAAGTGGTCATGGCTGTAATACTTAAAGATGGTAAAGACCTGTCAGATCCAGCTTCATGTAGGCCCGTTTTGATTATAACCATGAGTATAAAGTGTTTGTCTATAATGGCTATAAGAATGGCAAAGTTAATGCCAAAAATGATGGATATGGATCAGTGTGGTTTGTGGATTGGAGGCAAACATTTGACAGCATTAATAGAGCAATGATAATCCAGAGGGGAAAAGAATGTAAGAAAATACTACTGTTGGTGGGTCTTGACGCAGCGAAAGCATTTGACAGAGTAGGCTGGGATTTTATGAGTAGAGCAATGGAAGCATTTGCATTCCCTAACAAAATTATAAGGTTGATTAGGAGGATGTATAAGGGATTGGAGGCAAAATTTAAAGTGGGTAGGTTCCTCTCATCCAGGCAATGGGTGTCTTCTTTCCCCTTTGTTATGTGTTATTTTCTTTGGGTCTAAATATGGGACTCAGAAATTCGAGGATATAATTGTGGTGGTAGTCAAGAAAAATTGACTTTATTTACAGTTATTTACAGATATTATTTTATACCTGATAAAACCAGAAAATGACAGTCCAGTGTTGTGGAACATTCCAAAACAGTTTTAAGTCTTTTGGAGATACAAAATTAATGAAGATAAAGCGAATGCAATAGTTGTAAACTATATACCTACACATGGATTGGTTCAGCAATCCCCATGTTTATGGGGACATGATAAAATGAAGTACTTAACAGTATTGATTAAAAAAGATTCTGCTTTGGCAGTTAAGGATGTGTGGGAAGAGGCTACACAAAAGATAATACAAAAACTGAGAAACTGGAAGCTCTGTTTTATGGATATGGATAGCAAGATACAAGCAGTGAAAATGTTTTTAGTCCGTTTAGTTTTATACATAGATCAGGCATATTTTTATCAATAAGAGGAGAAGTTGCGGATAACAATTAATAATAAATTAAAGGATTTTATCTGGGAGGGGAATAGGGCAATAATGAGGTGGGATAAGCTGATACTTCCAATAGAACAAAGTGGTTTGAGATTACCTGATTTGAAGTAGTATTTCAGAGCTACACAGTTAAGGCTGCTATACATAGCACATACAGAAAGCTACAATTCAAAGTGGAAAGGGATGATGAAATGGAGGAAGCTTAAGAAACAAGGAAAGGGGTTTTGGATGAAGATTCTTAAGGAGAGTAACAATAACCATACATTATATTATATTCATAAAGTAGTAAGTATTCTAAGAACTAAGCCAGCACATGGATGGAGAAAGGAGCTTTTGCCAGTAGGGATGACTGCAATTAGGGGTACAGAGAATAGGCAAGAGGGGGGCTGGAATTTACTGGAGAAAACTGGTAAAGGAACCAAGGTATTGGGAGCAAATAATTAAAGACAGAAAGGTAATAGAATGGGAAGGCGCCAATAATTAATTTCGACTGCAGGCTAGCAATTCCCTTCCCTATCAAGGATTAGTATCACAGTATGGGCAAAGAGAAAGGAATAGTGGGATCCTAAGCAAAGGCCAGCACTGGTAGGGTTTTTAGTAGAATCTAGAACAGAAGTTGCTGTTAAAAAAGGAATAATTAGTAAGGCACTGAATGAATTCTGTAATGTTTGATTAACAATAACTGGGTAGATTATAAGGGCTTGCAACTGTGTAAATATGTCATTATGGTTTGTTTTTATGTATATAAAGGTATGATTGTCTATGTCTTAAGTGATAACATGGTTTATTTGTTTTTATGTATAAATTTATGATTGCCTGTATTACAAGTGATTTTTTTTTTTTAAATTGTGGTTTACCTGGCTACATTCTCAGAATCTCCTGGAAGATGTAAACATGAGATTTTAAATTTTCCTTTAGATAGTTTTTGGACCTTCTGCTACAGAGGTTATATAAATGTGATATGAGAGGTAAACTGATTCTGGGAATCTCAGATTTTTCAGAGCTCCTTTTCCAAAATTTCTAAGGGTTTCTGTACCCCTTCATCCAATCTAGTAATAGACATATATGCTATATATAATATAATAGACATATAATGTTTAATAACAGACTAGCAAAATGCTGATAAACAGATGTTTAAAAAGAAGTGGAGGGGTCAAAAAAGAATATAGGAACCCCCCAAAACAAGGACAGTCAAGTCTTAATGAATATGTAATTACATCCCTCCCATTCCACCTTGGTAGTTCCTTATTCCATTTAGAAAGTCTTGCTCTGCATTTCTTTCTTTTTTCTGTGTCTGAAGATCATTCAACAAGGTTACAGATGGCAGTGGGAAAGATTTGTCATCCAACAGACCAAACACCTCTATTTTGACTCATTCTACAACACATGCTGTCTCAGGGAGTAATGGAATATTGCTTACTTTGCAGTTGGATAAAGTTTTTTTATTCAAGAATTTCTTTGGTACCAAAGAAAGAAAATGTCTGGAGGCCAGTTCTGGATCTTTCTTTCCTAAACCAATTTGTGATAGTGCCCAGGTTCAAAATGCTGTCAGTTCACATTACCTCTTCTGCCTCATTTAAGCTTTGTAGTAACACTAGATCTAAAATATGCTTATCGTGTTCCCTATTCATCCAGACTTTAGGTTTTTAAGACTTTGTGAAGGGATCACATTATCATTTCTGTGCTTTACCCTTTGAGCTATCACTGCAATAAAAGTGTTCATAGAGTGTCTAGCTCCAGTTATAGCTGATTGTAGGCTACAGGGTATCTGCATGTTCCATATTTAGATGATTTGCTTATTTATTTTTAGAGTCTCTTTCAAAGTGTCAGGAATTGCTGTCTTGGGTGAGACATATCTTACACAAGCTGGGATTCCAAGAGGACATTCAGAAGTCTATTTAACTGCATAACACAATTGTATTCCGGGGATGTCTGCTAGACACCTGTTTTCAAAAATAGATCTGTATCTACATCTACTTCAGTTGTTTTCCACTCACTTTGGTCACTGCAAGGGAATACCTCAAGATTCTGGGTCTCATGGCATCTATGATTCTTGTGGTACCCCTGGCAAGACTCCACATGGGAAAAATACGGTCTGTCTAGTCCCAACTCCAACATCCATTATCTTTTCAAATTCCAGTTCTGAGATTTCTCTAAAGAGAAATCACTTGGTGGGCATCTCAAATATCCCTAAACCCAGAATGCTTCAGACTTTGCTTGTGGAGCAATATCCAAAGGAATAAAAGTGCAAGATGTTTTGAACAACAAAGACAGAAGCAAGCACATAAACATCAAGGAAATGCTTGCTGTTATCAAGAATCACCTCTGGTCCTCAGGACCTCATCAAGTGGTTTAAAGACAGTACCACAGTAATGTGGTACATCAACAAGCAAGGAGGAACTAAGCATTACTCCTATGCAGACTATCCACATTAACTTGTGATGTAGTTTTGCAGCTCAATTGCACTCTACAGGCATCTTGCATTCCATCACAACAAAACTGTGTGGCAGACAAGTTGAGCAGGACAAAGGCAGACCCTTACAAATGGAAATTAAATCGGGGCATCTTCAAAGATTTACTCCATCTGTGGTGAGCTCCTCAAGTAGACCTTTTTGCCTCCTCTCTGAACAAAACTTCTGCTCCAGGACTCCCTGCAAGAAGGTCTGGAAGACTGAAGCCTTTTCCTTTCCTTGGACGGAAATGTTCCTGTATTCTTTTCCATCCTTTTCACTGATATCCAGGGTACTTCTGAAGATTCAGAAGGAATCCTCCAAGATCACTGCTATGACTTCCTTCTGGGCCAGTCAACAGGAATTCTGAATTCTCTTGGAATTGTCCAGGCGCAGTTATCACAAGCTGCCTCTCAGCATGGATCTACTCACACAAGAACAGAAGTGTTTGATATATCCCAACACCAAACAACTTCAGCTGACTGCCTTGATGATAGGGTCTTAATACCTTTTCAATGTCTGTTTTCTGAGTACATGCAGCAGGTATTCATGGAGGCAAGAAAGCCTGTTACTAGGAAATTATATATAAGCAAATGGAAAAAAGGTTTTCTAGTCTGTGCCAACAACATAACCAGAACCCATTCAAGGCTAGTGTGTCTGGTTGTTTCACAATATTAATATTTGTGCAGGTTACTAGCCTCTGGCATGTCATACTCTATCAAGGTTCTTTTGTTGGACATTTCAGCATGACTGCCCATCCTCTTTCAATGCATTCTCACATTAGAATGTTTCTTGAAAGTGTGTTGCATAAGAGACCCCCAAGGAAACTGGTGGCTCCTCCTTGGGATCTTAATTTTATGTTAGAGAAACTATCACTTGCTCCAATTGAACCAGCTTATCTGGCTGACTTGAGGGTCTTAACATAGAAAGCTGTTATACTGATTACTCTGACCTTTGCAAGAAGAGTATCCAAGTTGCAAGCTGTTATGGTGGTTTAACCTTTTCTCATTTTTCACAGAGATCATTTTCTTGAGAATCATGATTGATGAGCAAAAGCAGATACATAATGATTGATCACTATTAATTCAGCTATAAAAATTACATTTGCTTACTGGGTTCTTAATAATGGTTTGCACTTTATTTCAAATAAGTTTAAAGTTACATACTTTGTTAACCTACTGTTTGTTTCAGCCTTTAATTCTAGATGGCCATGGTTTGGTGATAGTGAGTATAACAGCCTAGGAATAATTAGAACATCTAAATACTCATTCGATAAACATGTCACCTAGGTTCGTCTGACTGCCTTAAGACAACTTGAACTATTGGTCAGAAACAGCTTACTTAGAGATGATGATTGATCTCATTTTACAAAACTTGTGTGCATCCTGTTATTGGGCATAACAGTATGTTTTGCAGCTGTAAAACTGAGTAATTTCACTAGAGTCAGTTCAAAGAAAACTTACTAAAAGAACATCAGTCAACGGCTTAAGCTACTGAATGTTGTTGACTTTAGGATCTCTTCAACATCACAAACAAGTGCTATAGTTGCAAATTAATATTAGCCTATAATATAGCATATGGGATGAAACTAAGCACAGCTAAGACAGAGGTAATGGCAGCAAATTGGAGAAATCAGAATTTGAGAATTGAGATGGAAGAGAAGATAGTGGAACAGGTAAATAGCTTTAAGTATGTATGGGGTTGGTTGAGGAAAAGGGAAATATGAATGAAGACGTCAAAGCTAGAATCAGAGGGGCTGCAGCCAACTGGAATAGAGTCTCAGGTGTAGTCAATGACAGAAGAATGTCAAAGAAGCTGAAAAGTAAGGTGTACAAGACAGTGGTGCGACCAGTACTACTGTGTATGGTAGAGAAAGTTGGCCAGTAAAGGCAGAGCAGATGAAGAAGCTAGAAGTGATGGGAATGAAGTGCCTGAGAAGGCTGGTAGGATGCACACTGTGGATCAGATGAAAAAATGAGGACATAAGAGCAGAAGCCATCGTAGCTCCGATTGTAGAAAAGATCAAAGAGAATAGATTATGGTGGTTCAGACACGTGCAGAAAAGCAGAAGACAATCTGGGTGAAAAAGATTTGGGACAGACCGGAAGAAGGTAAGAGGAAACAAGGACATCCAGCAAAGAGGTGGATGGATTGTATTAAAAAAGACCTGCGACAGTTAGGCATAAGTGTCGAAGAAGGCAGGAGTGTGGCATTGAATCGAGAGAGATGGCGACAGTTAACACAGTATCCCAACCCCATGTAGAAAATGTGAAAAACGGGGCTGATTATGTAGATTAGTCTATAAAGCATTCTGTGATGAACTGCTGTAGGTGCAAATGTATATTAGTTTGTAAAGCATTCTGTGATAAACTATTATGAGTATTATTATATGTTGAATTGCATACTAGTTATTGTACACATGAGCACAATAATTTACATTTTAGGATTAACTTTAATAGAACTGAAGTAAAACTGTTTAACTCAGTTTATTACTGTAGCATGGAATAAACTATCTCATGCTATCTTCAATTCTGAAAATTAGTCTGTGAGAGTAAGTTTTCACTAATGGATTTCTGAGTGCTCAACTTATGAACTTTTATAACATATGTATGGGCCCCATATTTTTTTTTTGGTTGTTTCAGTGGACCAGTAGAAAGAAATGGGAATATCCCCTGTTTAAGTATTTTTTTTAAATATCTGTTCAGTAGTAAAAAAATATTAAATTGTGGGCTGTATTTGTCATTCAGCTGTCATGACATATTTGTGTCATCTTCATGTAAAACAAATATTTGAACGAGAAAAAAAAAATAAATGGGTGTCCACCTATTAATTGCAGTTTACTACAAATACAAATTTAGTAACAGCCCATTATCCTCGTGTAGTGCTTCCATCTTAGAATTTCAGTTGCATCTTACAACATACAAGTCCCACCTCCATAATGATGAGTCTTCCAAAACAAGTAGAGATAAAAGAACTGGAGGTGGAGTCTCCAGAGAAGGGAAGGAGCAAATTACATAGAAATTAAATGGAATTCGTGGGAGTAATATGTGCAGAGCAATGTTCAGGAGGAAGAGTGAGATTTAAGGGAAAGCAGGGATTGTACTATTTAAGTAATATACTGAATGAAAATTGTTAAAAAGAAAACAAGTATATTGCATGGTAATAATGGAAAATTATTAAAGTTTGTTTTCAGTTAAATTATATCTGTCTGTGTCATTTCTTAAAATTTGAATGAATAAATATGTTGAAAATATTAAATGGTAATTTTCTTCATAATGCTTTTCAGTCTAGTAGAGATGTAGAGCATTTAAAAAACAACAGTCTGCCTTTTTCATTTGAATCCTGTTATTCCTCCCTGTTCTCTTCCACATCCAATAAACTTATATAGATGCCTGGATTTAAAATTCCTGCATGAGCACCCTCTGTTTCACAAAATGAGTATGTTGGAAGTTCCTTTAATTTTGCCATTTCTTCCACTGCTTTAGTAAAAGTTAACATTCCAGCGGTACAAAACACTTTTAGAGCTGTAGGGAAAGTCAGCTTATATTTCATTTTACATCAGTTACCTTCCCTAACAGCAACCACGAACTTCAGATTTTGTTAGAAGGTTGCAGCTGAGTAATTGCCTTCCAAGTATGCTGTCCAGTCTGTCACTGTAACAATTTCCCTGGTTGCCATAATTGCCACAGCACTTATTTTTGTATGCTGTCATAATACTGCACTAAAATGACTAGGTTTCCTATGTGACCTCTCCCAACTCAGTTGTGGCAATCAACCTATTTTATTTTGTTCCCATTGGTGATTTCATGAAACCTTTCAACTGCCCTATCTTAGTTTTCACAAGCTGCAACAGATCTAAGCTTTCCTGTCTTGTCTGTCTACCATCTCAACCAACCTCAAGTTCTTTCTACAAACCTTATCTTTTGTAATCATTTAATGGATGTTCCACATTTTCTGCCTGACCACCAAGTCTTTCCATTTTGCTTTGCACTTCGGCCACGTGTTGGTTAATTGACATCATGGTAATCTCTTGATTGTGCAAGAACACTGTCATCTGCACCAGCGACTTGGTTTTCTTGCATATTATAACAAAAATTTTGATATGTTTCATATGCCAAGTTTAATATCCTCAAAACCCCTGTATAGCATTTAGTTGTGCCAAATTCTAAGCATCTGCAGAGCATTGCTTTGGTTGGCAGCTGCATCTCTTAAATCTTGTCCCTACTCGTGTCTTCCTCTGTAGTTACATTTTTAGCAAAACTCTCTATATTTTTACCATTATTCCACCAACAGTCCCCTCACAATTTTAATAACTTGCATTGAATAACTGTTTGCTCACAAAAAATGCAATAATTGGGATGACGGCCTTTCTTGTCAAGCACCACAAGACCTACAAATACTACATTTCTGTTGCCCCTTCCTAGTGGAGTAGCACAATGTATGGTGCCTTTTAATGTCTGAAATTCTGTCTCATGACCATGGTTTTAGCATTTCTGTTGTAAATTCACCTATTAATTCTATTTGTCACTTTATCTCCAGCTCTTCTGACCATTTATCTTCCCACCGAGTAAATGCTGTAATGTTGGACTCTGCTTTACTGGCCTTTCAATTGCTGGGGTGACTGCGGTTTCAGAGTTATCAGCTTGTGCACTTTATGAATACTAGATGAAGGGCAAAGAGGAGATGAGTCCAAGTTTTTGATGCCTCCAGTTTCTCTCCATTAACTGGAGGTAATACTTTTAATGGCACAAGTATTTGTCCACATCAGTATGTATTAGTTTAGGATGCTGGAGGACCCTTGAACACCAGTTACTACTTATATTCCTTACCAAAAGTAGATTTGTTGGGATTTCTCCACATTTTCCTGCTGTGATCAGTTTTCTGAAAACTTGGAAGACTTTTTAAATTCCAGATTTTTCAGTGTTGAGGCAGACACTTAGTTTCTGCATCAGTTAAGCTACCTACCGTTCATTTTTCCATTAAGCTCTGTAAGGAGAGGATGTCCTAGAGTGGAAATTACAGTGTCTTAAGTTTAATTTGTTTTTATATTTTATCTGATTATTTTTTATTTTAATTGCAGTGTTCCAAAAACAGTGATGCATTTCCTAGTGAATTATGTAAAAGACCATCTTCAGAGTGAATTGGTGGGGCAGCTATATAAATCCCAGCTCCTAGATGACCTTCTAACGGAATCTGAGGATATGGCTCAACAACGTACCGAGGCAGCCAATATGTTGAAGGTAAGTTAATTACATTAGTGCCCAAAACAATTTATGTGCAGTAGTTATGGTTTGCCCTCTTAAAAGCGCATGTAACATATGCTGTACTGATCCTTAACTTTGTTTTTCCACAGGCTTTGCAGCGAGCAAGTCAAGTGATTTCTGAAATTCGTGAGACACAGCTGTGGTGATAATATATCATGCCTCCAGTTTTTTTTTTCTGCAGTGAGCATGAGAACAAATCCTAAAACTGTGCCCATAGCCTGATGGAGTTCGCTGGCGCTGTGGCGAGCAAGCAGTCTTTTTCTTTCAATATCTTTCAAGACAGTACAGCTTGTATAATTTTTATCACAAGGAGAGACGTGGAACATTTTTATTCCTTTCGTATGACTCTCTTCTTCACTGTTGTGGTGAAATGTTAATGTATAAATGAAAGTGTACAGAAAGATTTTTGTAAAGATTGTTGTGTAAGTCATAAAGCATTTAGTATTCATATTCTGCAGATGTTCCTATTTATTTATGTTTAGACAACGAGCTGTAGTGAATATTGCACTGAAAAAGGTAGCCACTTAGAGGAACAGAAGGAAATGACTTTGGCCAGTAAAAGATATAACCTCAAACTTTTATCTGATTGTCCAAATTTGTTTAAAGAATATTCCAGTTTTAAATGACTAACAAGGGTTTGGTACCATTGCACAGTGAAACCTTATGCTAGCTACAGCACATCAGTAGACCATAACTGAAGTTTAAAAGCTACCTTGGTGTATGCTTTTCTGTACTAGGAAATTAGTTTTCAATCACTTTTGCTGGTCCTCTATTTAATTGTCCACAACATTTGCCAGTTGTTTGAGACCAACACTCCCCATGTAACCTAGTGCCAACATAAAACTTTTAACTGACAGACCGTGAATAATTATGTATTTACATGACAGCCTATTTGAATGAGATAATAAATGTGCTGTAACTGTGATAAATTAGTTGTCATTCAGTTTTTATTCAGATTGTCTGTGTTGTTGCACAGAATTGATTCATTTAATATTGTATACAGTATATTTCTATCAGCACTGTAGTATTTCCTCATGATAGTGTGCAACTTTGCCAACTGGCTGTCATATCTCAAGAGCACTTTTTGTCTGCTCAACATGTTAAGATTATCGTATATTATTTCTAACATGGTAAGATGCTATCCAGAAATATGGGCTTTACTCAGTTTAGCAAGCTACTTTACCATGGCAGATGAACTTTGCGGTGCTTGGTGTTTGTGCGCATGTGCATGCTTGTGTGTGCGTGTGTGTGCATGTGTGTGTGTGTGTGTGTGTGTGTGTGTGTGTGATTGTTCCAAGACAGGAAGGCATCTTGATTTTCCTCCCAAGAGGAAAGATTCTGAGGAACCAAGATTGGAGTACGGTTATATATTTGCACCTGTCACTTTGAGTCTCTAGGTTTTCAGCCTTTTTTTTTTTTTCCATATGTTTAACCTATAAAAATACTCTATTGAAACAGGAAAGGATTTGTATTCAGTCTTTGGGAAGGGTAGGTGAACTATGAAATTGAACAGAAGATCTTTTATGTATCAAAATATTATATACATCCTGTTAAGGTAGTTTCTGGCATGTCAGATTCTACACCCATAGCAGCTGTGGTGAACATTTAAGGTAACATGCTTACTTTCTGGATTTCTTTGTATTTGGCATAGAAGACCAAGTAACCTGTATACTTCACACTTTGAAAATTATCTTAATTAGGCACATTTCCTTTAATTGTCCCTGACAAGAAAATAACTGAAGCATTCTTATTCACTGTAGTCCTATGATTCCCCTAAACTGTTGCACCAGTTCTTCTTTTCCTATTAATAGCTGCCAGGAAGTAATGCAGTCTCCCACATCTGTAAAAATCAGGCAGTTTCTGCACCCCCCTTCCCTTGTCCATCCGAGAAAGAGGTTGTCTCCTTAACAAGTGGATCTCTGGAAAGTCATTGCTTCATTGTTATCGATTCTTTATATGGTATAAATTGGTCATACTTTCAAAACTGACCAAATTTATGCCCCATCAATTTTATTAAATATCTGTATGCAACAGTTCTCCTTCATAATGTTGACTGTAAATTCCTGAAAGTGCACAGTGCCGAATTATTTCCAAAAATCCTGTACTGCCAAAACCTCAGAAGGCCGACAAAACATCGAAAGTCAACAGTTCCAACTGCACCATACCTACAAACAAGTGCTAATATGGGTCAAAATGGGGGTGAGATTTTGCAGTTTAGAATATCAACGTTTGAGGTTTTGTGAAAGAGCAGTTCGGAGTTCGCAGAAGTGGGTTTGCTGTTGTGGCCTTTGACATTATGGAGGTAAATCGTATTTAACATGCGCCATATATTAGTGTTAGGATAGGCAGCTGTCTTTACCTACAAGTGTAGGCTTGAATTGATTCTTCTCTGTCACTAAAGGTAATTTCTGGTCCCTGGAAGAATAAAGAGCCTTTGCACGTTTTGATTTTGGTTGTATTCTTGCTGTCCAATGCACGATATTTCACATGGTCCTTTATATACCACAAGTTGCTTTGATAAAGTAAGGAGACTGCTTTTGATTAAACATGCCATCTTTTATATTATTTCCATTTCTTCATTGTTGACGCAAAACTCCTTGCAGCAATAGTGTGGTTATTTCAAGAGTCTCCCACTTTAGGAGATTCTGATCATCATCACCATTTTATGGCTGTGTCAAGGACTTTCAGCATTGGGTTGGTTATTAATGTTCTTCCATTTAGGGCTACCATTTTCTTTTTATAATGCACATGGTTTATCCTAGGATGCAGGATTCAGACCGTGCCCATGCTGCCATCCCTGCCTCCGCCAAAGGCTTTGACTCTCATTGCCTACTTTCAAAATCTTATTCCTCTGACCTCTGTCACAGCCAAAGGGTTTTTGAGACTTATGAGATGTATGGCATCTGTCATCCCTTTGTTACCTTTAACTAAACTCCACATGAGGGAATTTCAGTGGTTCCTGAAATCAGTCTGGCAACCGCATGCACATCCCCTAGAATTTGCAGTTCCTGTTTTTCCCATGTCTAAAGAAAGAGCCTCAGTTGTGGATTCAGCTGATGTCTCTGAACTCAGGCATTCTCTTTCATCCGCCTCTTCCATCTCAAGAACTGTGCACAAACGTCTCAGAGGTAGGTTGGGGAGCAGCCTTTGGCACAGTGATAGTGCAGGGGGTCTGTTCTCCTCTTTAGCAAAAGGAGTGCATCAACATAAAAGATATGAGAGTGCTCCTGCTGGCTCTGCAAGCCTTTCATCCCCTTTTTCTCCGGGTCCTCTCAAAGTTTTGGTCAACTATACCACAGTCCAGTGGTATGTAAACAAACGAGGGAAACAAAGTCTTACCTTCTCTGCAGTCAGCGTGTTAAACTTTTAGCGAAATATGCTATGGAGGGAACTTCTAGGCCTGACATTGAGTCTTCACTGAAGAGAAAGGCCAAAAAAAATAAGGTCGGGTTCTTCCACTGTGCCTCCTACATCAAATGTCTCTCTCAAGGCTGATGAAAGCGTGGAGGTTCGCCCAGTTCTGGGGTCAGATTCTTTGGCAGGGACCACTTTGGAGACCACCATAGATCCGATAACAGGCTTATCCTTGGAGGTATTGCAGACATCCATTTCGGACATTCAGGGAGAACCAGACCTATTACTGAAGGACCTGGGGGGGTGGGACCTCAAATTCTGACAAGGGAGGAAGTTCTGACAGCAATTATCAAATTGGCAGACGTCAGGCCCTTCCACTTTTCATAAGGCAGACATCCAATTAAAGAAAAAGCAAAAGACAAAGCATGTTTCTTCTTCTAGGGACCCTCAAAGTGAGTGTCAGAATTTCACTCAGGGCTTATTTAATCCCCTTATGGCTCTGAAGCCTCCTCTAGTGCTCTGTTCCTACTCCTCATTGGACATTTTCCCCCTCACAAGAGGGCAAGGGAGCAGGATTCTTCTGATGAAGAGGTTTCCTCAGATGAGGAATCTTTGGCCTATTCCAACTAAATTCCATCACCTCTAGAGTATGCTTCTCCTGAAGAGGAATCTACTAGTCCAGAATATCCTATTGAGGAGATTACTTTTGGGGATACTATTGATAAGATGAGGGAGTACTTCAAGTGGAACTGCTCCCAAGTTTCTGATGTGCAACAGAGATATTATGAACTCCTACAAATGGAGTCTCCATCATCTGCTGTCCCTCCAGTTTTACCTGCTTTACTGGATACTTTTTCCTCAGCATCTTAGGTTCATGATTCTCAGCCCCTTGGCCCAAAGAAACCTGACCGCTTCTACAAGGTGCCTGATGATTGCAAATTTCTCTACAAGTCCCCATCTACCTATCCTTCAGTGGTGTCTGTGGCTTCAGATAAGCCATCAAAATTACTGCCTACCGCGAAACAACTTCTGCCCGTTAAGGAAAGCAAGACAACGTAAAGATCGGGAAAGAATTTCTATACTTCTGCCACCCTTGTCTTTTGTGCTGTTAATTGCCAGACTCATTTGACTAGATATGTTTTGGCCCCCCTGTCCCAGGCAACTCGAGCTATTTCTGACCTTCCAGATTCTGAGGGGATAACTGCCTCATCTTTGTTAGGTGCTTCCTCTCAGGTGACTCGCCATTCTTTCAAGTGCAGCTGTGATGTAGCAAAAGCTTCATCTAGGGCTGCTGCTTTAGGATCTGTATAGAGGAGGTATTCCCAGCTAAGGCTTCAACCACTGCCAGATGTTGATGGATGCTCCTTTAGACAACAATGGCTTGTTTGTACTGCTGCTGCTTATTTGTTCAAGTCTTTGCAGGAGAAAGGCAAGGAGTTACAGGACTTTGAAACATCTTTTTGTTTCATCTGTGCCTAAGTTCATAGGTAGGTACTAGGCTATCAGCCCAAGGGCCTAAGTAATCCTAGCCAACAAGGTTCTCTGGCTTACGCCACCACCCAAGAAAGTTAATTTCCTGTGCCCCCGTCGAGCAGAGCCACAGATGTGATCCCCAGGGTGTATTTCCTATTTCCCATCCACTCATCAAGATTTTCTTGAAGAGTGCTAATGAGGAATCTTGCTTGACATAGATGGGTAACTTGTTCCAGAGTATAGGAAATCTCTGGGATAGGAATCTATCCCTTCAGCATATCCTGTTTGTTGTGGTGACAAGGTTTAGGTCCCTAGAGCGTGTAGCTCGGAGGGATTGGGATTTATTAAGGTGTAGCATGTCCAACAGCTCTGGGTTTAACATAGCTTTATATGTTAGGCAGAAATCTCCTCGTAGTCGGTGATATGCTGGAGTTTTTTGAGACTGTCAGTGTAAGGCATCTGTTTGAAACCAGTAATCCTCTTTGTGAGGTACTTCCGTGGCCTTTCCAGCTGCTTCAGATGTCTTGTGAGGTACATTCCAAAAGGGGCGTTGTACTCTATAATGGGTCTAATGAGTGCCGAGTAGAGGGCAACAATGACCTCTTTTTTCCTGGATGAGAACCCTTTTGTGATGAGGTGTGCCTCATAAATGATTTCCTGACTACTGTGGCGATGTGATTATCAAAGGAGAGACTACTGTCCACCTGGGTCCCGAGGTCTCATCACACATTCGGCATTAAGTAGACTGCTGTTTATGTGGTAGTTCATGGGTACAGAGTTTTTAACCAAAGGAGATGACCGTGCACTTTTTGGCATTGCGCTTAAGGCCAAGTCTCTGACACCAGGCATCTGTCTCAGTGAGGCCCTTCTGTAGGATGTCCACATCATTTGGGGACTCGACTATGGCTCCTAGTTTGCAGTCATCTGCGAACTTCATTAGCCAGAGGCCTTCTGTGTTAGCCTGTACTTCAGAAAAGTACATACCAAACAGGAGAGGTCCCGGGACTGAACCCTGTGGTACTCCACTTGTCACTGGTTTGAAGTCACATTTGAAGTCTGCAACTTTTACAGTGTGGGTTCTGTCAGTGAGCCAGTTGGCAACCCATCTTGTGACGTAGGGATTTATACCTAGTTTAGTGAGTTTAGCTATAATTCCAGAATGGGGGATGGTGTTGAAAGCATTGGTGAGGTCAAGATAGGCTTTGTGAACCACCTTACCCTCGTCTACGGCTTTGGTGACTGCCTCAAAGAAGTTGATCAGGTTCAGAAGGCATGCTCTGCCTTTCACAAACCTGAACTGGGTGGGGTCCAGAGTTTGGCGGTTACCAATGTCTTTGTTTATGTGTTCCATGATGATACGTTCCATGGCCTTGCAGACCAGGCTCTTCAGGCTAATAGAGCGATAGTTCCCAGGATCAGTGGTGGCTCCCCCTTTGGGAAGTGGGACAACTGTTGTGCGCCATTCAGTGGGCACAAAACTTAATGTGAGACTATGATTGAACATGGTGCTTAGGTGGGGAGCCAGTTCGTTCTGAAGTTCTTGTAAAATGCAGCCGGTCCCATGGATGCTGTGTTTTTGGTTTTAGAGAGTGCAGCTTTTACCTGAATAGATGTGATTACTGGGACTCTGCATTCTTCCTGTATAGATATGGGCTCTTTAGGGGATGAGTGGGGTAAAGTTAGCACTGAACTGTTCTGCCAGGATGTTGGAAATGTCAGTTGGTTCTGTAATTTACGTGCTGTTGTGCTGTAACTCAGAGCAGATCTGGGTGTTGCCATTGTGATTCCTGACATGGCTATAGAATGCTTTGTGGTTGCCCTTAGAATCACTGGCAATTTTCTTTTTGTAGCTAGCTTTGGAGGATCTTATAAGGGATCTCACCTTCTTACTGAGGCTGACCAGGCAGCTCCTCCACTCATGGGATTTTACTCTCTTTTGCAATAGTTTCTTCCTTCTGTTGTAGAGTTTGTTTATGGCAGGGGACTACCAGATTGGCTTCTTTTTTTTTTTTGAGGAATAGTGTCTTGGTTCTGTTTGTGTTAGCATGATCCATGCACTCGTGTAAGTGCTTATAGAGTGCATCTCTGTAGGACTCAGCAGTCGTAACTGTATTGTCCATCTGCATGGGTGTCATGAAGTTCACCACTTCTGTCTTAAGAAGCATGAAGTTGGCTTTGAAGAAATTTTTTACCGTGGTTTCCTTAATGGTGGGTGGGGGCAGGATGCAGTATCTAGGGTGATTAGCTTATGGTCGGATCTGACCAACGAGGAGTTGATTTCAGGTGTGAAAGACCAGTCACTCATGTTGGTAATAACTAGGTCTAGGATAATTGTCCCTGGTGGAGGTGTGGATAAGTTGATCCAGGGCATTGGAATTTATGAATTCCAGAAAGCGTTGAGCGAAGGAGTTGGTACATGAATAGTTTTCCCAGTTAATGGTGGGGTAGTTGAAATCGCCCATTATTAATGTGTTTGGTTGAACCCTAATATTTTCCAGTATATCAAGAAAAGAGGAGTGGGAATCCTGGGGCATGGTGGGGGATCTGTAGCACGCTACAATTTGGATTACAGTTTTGCCCAGAGTTAGTTGCACTGGGATAACCTCGGATGCATTATGCTGCGCAACTAGCCTGAGGGTGTGGATATCCTTAATGAAATATGAACACATCTCAGCCTTTGGTGTTCTGGTCCAGGTTAGATGACCAAAAAGTGTGGTATGAGTTATAGCCTGGTAATGCAGGGGTGCTCTCTACAGCCTTGAACCAGGTCTCAGTCACTGCACAGATATCGATGTTCTACATTTTAACGAATGCCTCGAGTGAGTGCATTTTGAGATTTTGACTTCTTGCACTGAGTAGCATTACCCTCAGTTTTTGTTTGCCTGTACCTGTTACTGTGGTGAATTTGTCATTTGAACCTTGCCTAAAAAAGGCACTATAGGGGTGGCAAGAGCCTTAGCCAGTATCTGGAATCCCAGGGGTGTCATGTGCAGGCTATCTGAGGCAAAGCATTGTGGTCTGTCGACCATGTCGTCCCAGGCAGAGATATACTGGATCCCCTCAGAATGACACCAGAAGCTTGGCCATTTGTTGAAGTCAATCATTTTTCCTTGTACTGCGGTATCATTCTGGGCAATGGCAGGATGCTACTCAGGGCTAGGGTCATACCTGCCTTGGCTACAAGATCAGAGAGCTCTTCCATGTCTCTCTTCATGTAGTCCAGGGAAGTATGTCTCAGGTCGTTCAAACCAACATGGACAACGACAAAGTCATATTTGTACTTGTGGAGTGACCTGAGTGGGTGGGTTATGTGGTGGATCCTGGCACCCGACAGGGAGCTGACAGTAACCTTCTTGTTTAGCCTGGTGAGTGGGACATCAGTGTGCCTGACTAGAGTCACCTATGACTTGTGTGTTGGGTACGTTGGTTTGCCTTACGAGCTGTGGTTTATTGGCACACTGAGTCTGTGGGTTATGTGTCATTTGGGTTGTGTTGAGGGGGTGGAGGTTGCTTGCGTTTCTGCTTTGGAGGTCTCTATTGCTTGAGCAGATTATTATTGAGAGCCTCTGCAAATGTTTTTGTGTTTTTATGTGTGGATTTTGGTGGTGTAGATTTAGTGGGACTATGTGATGAGTGTGATGTGGTTCAAGTTCTCTTCTTGATTGTCAAGTGCAGTCTTGGTTGGAGAGAGCTTTACCTCCAGTTTGGCTAGATAAGTGCATCTCTCACAGGTTGTGGTGTTGGGTGGTAGGAGGAGAGGTTTGTCTGTGTACATGGGCAATTGCTACATTGCCTCAAGATGCCCAGATTCATCAGATAGAAGAGGACACTGGAAGCTGACCCTTGGACATGCCTTAATAAAAAACTACTTCCCTCTAGACAAGTGAGGAAAGTGAGTATAAGAGAGGAAAGTAAGTGCAAAAACTGTTTTCTTCTAGGTAAAGAGGAAGGTTGAGTGCTGTAGTAATTTGTAGCTTATTTAGTGTTAACAAGTTCTGAACAAGTGCTGAGCACGAATAAGCAAATTCAAGTGCTAAAACTAAGAATCTGTACCTGGATCTTGTGGTAGATAGGGTACCTAGTGCTCACCAACTCCCACTGATAAGCTAGAATGTTTCCCTCCAACACAGAAAGGCTTGGGGGCTCAGAAGTTTACCAACAGTCCTGGATACAGCAAATATGTATCTGGACTAGACTAGTACTTTAAGGTGAGAAACAAGTGCAAGCGCGGGCTTTTAAACCAGAAAGTTGAAAGAGATGGAAAAACTGCCCAAACAGCCAATAAACAATTTCTGGGCCAGAAGCCGCTCTTGTGGTATATAGGCTACATAGTGCTTACCACTCCCACTAATAAGCTTAGAAGGCTTCCCTCCACCACAGAAAGGCTTGGGGGGCTCAGAAGCTTACAAACAGTCCTGGATACAGCAAATCTGTATCTGGACTAGACTAGTTACAGGAAAGATGGGAAACAAGCACAAATGCAGGCTTTTAAACCAGTAAGTTGAAAGAGATGGAAAAACTGCCAAACAGTCAACAAACTACAATTTCTGGGCTAGAAAACCCTCTTGTGGTGGATAGGTTGCCTGGTGCTTACCACTCCCACTGATAAGCTAGAAGGCTTCTCTCCAACAGAGAACGGCTTGGGGGGGCTCAGAAGCTTACAAACACAGACCTGGATACAGCAATTCTGTATCTGGACTACACTAGTTACAGGAAAGGTGGGAAACAAGTGCAAATGCAGGCTTTTAAACCAGAAAGTTGAAAGAGATTGAAAAACTGCCCAAACGGCCAATAAACTACAATTTCTGGGCCAGAAACCACTCTTGTGATAGGCTACCTAGTGCTTACCACTCCCACTGATAAACTAGAAGTTTCCTCCAACACAGAAAGGTTTTGGCAGCTCAGAAGCTTACAAACAGTCCTGGATACAGCAAATCTGTATCTGGACTAGACAAGTTACAGGAAAGGTGGGAAACAAGCGCAAATGCAGGCTTTCAAACCAGAAAGTTGAAAGAGATTGAAAAACTGCCCAAACGGCCAATAAACTACAATTTCTGGGCCAGAAGCCCCTCTTGTGGTAGATAGGCTCTACCTAGTGCTTACCACTCCCACTGATAAGCTAGAAGGCTTCCCTCCAACACAGAAAGGCTTTGGGGGCTCAGAAGCTTACAAACAGTCCTGGTTACAGCAAATCTGTATCTGGACTAAACTAGTTACAGGAAAGGCAAGAAACAAGCTTAGAAAAAATTTTTTTTTTGGAAAGGGAGAAAGGAGAAACTGAAGATAATGCAAAATAGTGGCTTGCCCTTCACAAATGTTTTCTCTGTATTAGGTAGAATGAGCTAGTAATGCTAGACTGGAGTAGAGCTGGGATAGAGCTGAACAGATGGGAATGGTATGAGTGTCTGAAGTCAAAATATGATCTCACTATACTCTGTTGAGTAAGCAAATGAGATAGACCTAGGAGGAGAGTACAAACACAAATTTACAGGAGGGACGGGCAATTCCAAGGCCACCAAGATTAATACCAAAACAAGAACAGGGAGGTTGGGTGGGAAACTAACTGCAGAGACAGAGAGAGACCACAGTATTCTATGAAACAATTAAATAGAAAAATAAATAACTATAGAGCAACACAGACCAATGAAGCAATTAAATACACAGAAAAATAAAATAAAATGCAGTACAATCTTTAACGATGCAAATTTGTACTTAACTTGGTTAGTAATGCAATTGAATGTAGGAATGTAGCAGAAGCCAGACAACTCAGAAATTGAGCAGTAATACATACAGGGAATGTGATGACTTCTTCTTTCAGCTTTTCCCAGTTAGGGGTCGCCACAGCGGATCACCTGTCCACTCATGATTGGCAGTGGAGTTTTACTGTGTCGAGTTGCCAGCTTGGCGCCCAACCTTCCACAGAAGGCACGCACACACTCACACCTAGGGCCAATTTTGAGTGTCCAATCCACCTACATCATGTCTTTGGGATGTGGGAGGAAACCGGAGCACCCGGAAGAAACCCACATGACCACAGGGAGGACATGCAGACTCCGCACAGAAGGCACCCCAGCCAAGAATCGAACCAGAGAACCTCTTGCTGTGAGGCGGCAACACTAACCGCTGCACCACTGTGGCCGCCCACATTCAGAGAATGTGACTAACTCTTATAAATACACAGAAATCCTCTAGGCTAAGAGTTTAACACTGAATATCAATGAAGTGAAACACAATAACCTCCATTATGTGCAGAGACCACAGTATTATATGAAACAATTAAATAGAAAAATAAATAACTACAGAGAGACACAGACCAATGAAACAAATACACAGAAAAATAAAATGCAGTACAATCTTTAACACTGCAAGTTTGTACTTAACTCAGTAATGCATTTGATAGTAGGTATGTACCAGAAGCCAAACAACTCAAATTGAGCAGTAGTACATTCAAAGAATGCGACTCTTATAAATACACAGAAACCCTCCAGGTTAAGAGTTTAACACTGAATATCAATGAAGTGAAACACAATAGCCCCCACTATATGCAGAGACAGAAAGAGACCACAGTATTCTATGCAAGAATTAAACAGAAAAATAAATAACCACAGAGAGACACAGACCAATGCAACAATTAAATACACAGAAAAATAAAATACAATTCAGTACAATCTGTAACACTGCAAGTTTGTACTTAACTCTGCTAGTAATGCATTGATTGTAGGTATGTAGCAGAAGCCAAACAACTCAGAAATTGAGCAGTTCCAAGCCAGCTTTTGTTCAGAGACAGACCTGTCCTCCTCCTAAAAGTAAATAAAGTGGAAAGAAGGGCTCTTCCACTTAAGACTACTCAGGCTTCTTCTGCACAGAAGCAGCCTTTTCCTGCTGAACCACGTAGTGTCCGTCACTCTTCTCTCTTCCTCATTCCTCTTTTGTTTCATCTCTCTCTTCCAATTTGGTTAAGCATTACACAAAACTCATGGGTTCTTTCAGTAGTTCAAAAAGGATATTTTATGGTTTGGAAATCCTTCATCCTTTTGTGGGCATTCTTCAACCACCTCAGGAACAGTTACATTTATTCCTAGAGGTACTCATGAACTGTTAAATTAAGGAATTATTCTACAGGTTCCACAGAATCAAAGGGAAAAGGATTTTATTCAAGAATGTTTCTGTTCACAGAAATAAAGGTCCTTAAAGACCCATTCTGGATCTTTCACACTGAAATATTTTTCTGAAGGTTCCTTCCTTTCACATGCTATGTCTACAGACTTTGTTTCTGTTACTTCTTCATTAGACTTTCATGGCCTCTGTGGATATCAAGGATATCTACCTTGACATACCTATCATCCCCTTTCCAAGAAATTTTTACGTTTCTATGTTGCTTCTTGGCATTTTCAGTTCTCTACTTTGCCCTTTCTACTCCCCAAGAGTATTCACCAAATGCCTTGCTCCTGTCATTGCTTTTTGCTGACATTGAGGCATCCAGGTTTTCCTTACCTGGACAATCTCCTGTTTCAAACATCCTTTCCTGAGACCTTACTGTAAAACCTCCAGTTTGCAATTACTTTTTTGCAAAGTCTAGAGTTCATAATAAACTTCAAAAAGTCATCTCTAACATCTTCTCAAGTTCATGTTTTCCTAGGATGCAGGATTCAGACAGTGCCCATGCTGGCATCCCTGCCTCCACCAAAGGCTTTGACTCTCATTGCCTGCTTTCAAAATCTTATTCCTCTGACCTCTGTCACAGCCAGAGAGGTTTGTTACCTTTAGTCAAATTCCACATGAAGAAATTTCAGTGGTTCCTGAAATCAGTCTGGCAACAGCATGTGCATCCCCTAGAATTTGTAGTTCCTTTTCTTCCCTGTCTAAAGGAGGAGCTTCTGTGGTGGATTCAGCAGATGTCTCTGAACCCAGGCATTCCCTTTCATCTACCTCTTCCATCTCAACAACTGTGCAAAGACGAGTCCCCTTCAGATCATCAAACTTTTAAAAGTTCAAACGGTCTGAATGGAGATCTCCATACAGCGCAGAACGAGATTATTTCCCTTTTCCGCAATGTAGTGCGATCTCGGAGTTTTTTGTTTTGTTTTGTTTTATTTTATTTATTTTTTTAAGTTCAAACTTTTAAATGTTTGCTCATATGGTCTCGGCCATATGAAAGTCGAATATTTGAAAGTTCGATCATGTAAAGTAGACCCACATAAACACCTCAGAGGTAGGTTGGGGAGCAGCCTTTGGCACAGTGATAGTGCAAGGGGTCTGGTCTCCTCTTCAGCAAAAGGAGTACATCAGCATCAAAGAGATAAGTGCTCCTGCTGGCTTTGCAGGCCTTCCATCCTTTTTTTTCTCCAGGTCCTCTCAAAGTGTTTACTGACAACACCACAGTCCTGTGGTATGTAAACAAATGAGGGGAACAAATTCTTAACTTCTCTGCAGGGCTTATTGCATGGTGTGGGAGCTTGCGGTTCAGCATCATGTGAACCTTCAGGCAGTTTATATTCCGTCAGGTCAAAATTATGTGGCAGACACTCTGAACAGGTCGTTGACTCATTCCCAAGATTTGTATGCCTCACAGGGATGTGTTTCTGGACATTGCCCACAAATGGGGTAATCCTCAAATAGATATTTTTGCCTCCCCTCTGAACAGACAACTTCCCCAGTTTTGTGCTAGAGTCCCACATCCTCTGATTTGGAAAGTGGACCACCCTCCCCTTCTCTTGGGAGGAGATGTTTCTATATGCATTTCCCCCACTTCCTCTCATACCGAAAGTTCTGTTCATAATTCAACAGGACAAGCCCAAAATCTTGCTGGTGACTCACTTTAGCCCAAGATAGCTTTGCTTCCCTCCACTTAGACATTTAGCCAAGGTCAGTCATCTCAAGTTACCTTATAGGGTGGACACAAGACAAAGGATCTCTAATCCATCCCCACCTGTCCACTCTTCAACTTACTCTGTGGTTGATAGAATTTTGATTCCGTATAGATGCCTTTTTCCTGAGGACGTGCTTGGGGTTCTGCAGGAGGCCAGGAAACCCAGTACTACAAAATCCTACATATCCAAATGGAAGTGGTTTTCCAGCTGTTTTTTTTCTCATAATCTGGATCTACTCTCTCTGGATGTGCCTGTGGTTCGTTCTTATTTGTGTGAATTGCTCAATGCTGGGTTGGCATATTCCTCTGTCAAGTCAGACTTATCAGCTGTGTCTGCTTGTCTGCCTTTATCTTCTCTTTTAGCTTGTAGGTTTGAGGCTAGTTTCTAAAAGATGCCCTTCACATTAGACCTCACAGGAAGCCTGTTCCTTCTCCCTGGGATCTTAATTTTGTTTTGGAGAAACTGACTCTGGCTACTTTTGAGCCTGCAGCTTCAGCTTCCTTGCAACATTGCTTTTGGAAGACTGTTTTGTTGTTAGCCCTTACTTCAGCCAGATGGGTGTCCTTGCGTACTAATCCTTTTATGCCCAGGGTGGTGAATGAGTTATCATTTAATCAATCTATGCAATTACCTACTTTTTTCCCTTTTCCACAATCTCCTAGTGAGAAGGTAATACACACCTTGGACATGCATAGACAATTCAGATTTTATCTGGATAAGACTAAGGTTATCAGGACCGGATATGTTTTTTGTTTCTTTTCATCCCAGGCCTTTGTGATTGGCTGTTTTCAAAGCTTTTTCTTTTTGTTAGATTTTGGTAAAAATGCCATGCCAACTCCCCACATTTGCAAAAATTTGTCAATTTCTGCATCCCCCCCATTCCCTTGTCCATCTGCGAAAGAAGCTACTTCCTTATCAAGCAGATCTCTAGAAAGTCATCAGTTCATTGTTATAGGCTCTTTATATAGTGGAAATTGGTCATACTTTCATCTATTTTATTAAATAGTATTTAATCTTGTACAGTATCTTGGTGTTAGGATAGGCAGCTGTGTCTGTACCTGCAAGTGTAGGCTTGAATTTGATTCTTCTCTGTCACTAAAACAATATATGTGTGTGTGTGTGTGTGTATATATATATATATATATATATATATATATATATATGTGATATTAAAAAAAATTTAAAAAA